>NC_055685.1:5947134-6321509 GCF_017639745.1 Melanotaenia boesemani
ATGGATGGATGGATGGATGGATGGATGAATGGCTGGACGGAGGAATGGATGGATGGATGGATGATGGATGGATGGGTGGGTGGATGGATGGATGGATGGATGGATGAATGAATGGCTGGACGGAGGAATGGATGGATGGATGGATGGATGGATGGATGGATGAATGAATGGCTGGACGGAGGAATGGATGGATGGATGGGTGGATGGATGATGGATGGATGGGTGGATGGATGGATGGATGGATGGATGGATGAATGAATGGCTGGACGGAGGAATGGATGGATGGATGGATGGATGAATGAATGGCTGGACGGAGGAATGGATGGATGGATGGGTGGATGGATGATGGATGGATGGGTGGATGGATGGATGGATGGATGGATGGATGGATGATGGATGGATGGATGGATGGATGGATGGATGGAATGATGGATGGATGGATGGATGGATGGATGGATGATGGATGGATGGATGGATGGATGGATGGATGGATGGATGATGGATGGATGGATGGGTGGGTGGGTGGATGGATGGATGATGGATGGATGGATGGATGGATGGATGGATGGATGATGGATGGATGGATGGATGGATGGATGGATGGGTGGATGAATGGATGAATGAATGGCTGGATGGAGGAATGGATGGATGGATGGATGGATAGATGGTGGATGGATGGGTTGGTGGGTGGATGATCTTGGCTGTTTTCTATTGCCATGTAAACAAAGAAGTCAATGGTGCATATCTAACACTGCAAGCAACAAATGTCTGTGTTTCTGTCCACACGCTATTATTTTTAATCAGATCCGTTAAAGATGAACTTATCTGAATCATATTTCAGTTTTGTAAGATGTTGTTCATTAGAATATCTGAAGTGTGCAGGGTGACTGTGTAACAGTGACTGTTAACAGCTGCTTTCCACAGCAACTAAAAATCTTAGTTTTGTGCTCGGCTTGCTCAGTGTGCTAGTCAATTTTAAAAGCATTGAATCCTTTTGGGTTTTTACTGCCCTGCAGCGTCTTATAATAGCTGTTTTTTTGCACGTAAAATTATTCCAACTTATTAAACCCAAAATCCACACCGTAGGGATGTCTCTTACTCAGTAAATACTGGTCCTGAAATGCTTCATTTGTAAGCTGAGTTTTTCCTCCTGGACAGAAAACAAGCATGAAAAATATCACCTCCACCTAGTTGCTTGTTCAGGACTAATCAGCAGCTGCCTTGAACTTCATCATTCTGGCATAACTGCTCACCAATAATACCAGACCGGCATTTTGGAGGGGAGGTAAAAGAGAAAAGCTCAAACAAAATGTTTCAGATGGATGAATTACAGTAACTGTTTACTGCATTACAACAACTAAACATGCTAGACTGTGGTCAGCAAAGCCACGAAAGGATGTACTGTCCTAAAATATTACAACAACTCCCAAACAGATAGCACACACATAAAGCTGAAGAACAAAAGTCTGACTTTAGATCTACTGCTCAGGTGTGTGCAATTAAAAAAAAAAAAAAAAAAAAGTTTTTATGTGCTTCGTAATACGTAAAGCACTTTGTGCTACTCCATGTATGAACTGTGCTTTATAAATAAATTTTGATTTAACACGTATCATCAATGCAGCTCAGTGCTGTTTTCTGCTGCCGTTCACTTGTATTTAACACTGGAATTAGTCTAAGAATCGAATTTCTACAAAAGATATGTATCAAATCTCATGAAAAGAAAAAGGAAATAAGCTTGTAGATCAAGTTAAAATGAGTTTCCAGCACATAACCTGTTTGCTTTTAAGCAACTGACATTCATCAAATGCACAATAAGCAGCACATCCATGTGGTTACACTGGTTAACATCAGGTCTGAAATAAATCATGTCATCAATAAGAATAAGTGAAAATGAATCAGATCTCTCCTCCAGAGTCACCAGAAGACCTACAAGAGAAATTTCCTATTCTAACACAAACATACCAGGATACCCAGTTAGTGTTGGAAGAAGATGGGGAACGGGGTCACCTCTGATCACAGGCCGTTGCTCGCCAAGCACAGCTGCTGCATTCACCATTTCACCACTTGTGAAGAGAGATACTCAAAAAAACCAGAAAATGACAACAAATGAAGAAAAACCAGAACTAAGTTTTTAAAGTTAAGCTTTTTAAAGATTTTTAAAAAGTCATCAATTAAAAATGGATCATTAAAGAAGTATTGCAGGTTGGTAAGAAATGTAGAGGATTTGGTTACTGTGCATCGTTTGTCAGTTTTTATACGAGAAATGTTGGAAAAACCACGTTTTGTTTGTTTTAAATCACCGGCTAATCTGACCCTGATCCACTGACATGGTCTGATGGTAAAATGATATTCTGCACAGCGTCCCACAATTCAGCCAAAACAGCATCTGGTGAAACCTTTCTGGTGACAGAATAGTTTGTGTGTGCCATATTATTTCCAGGTTTCAGTGAAAACAGGACAGAAAACTTTCCAACATCTGTCGTGTTGAAAACAAGTGTCTGTCTGTCAGGAATAATTTATAACTGGCAGATTCAAGGAACATGATTAATTAAAAAGTGCTCCTAATTAACAGCCTCAATCAATTGGGATCATTACCAGCTCTGCTGGTGGCATCATAGGAAGGCCTGCAGTCCTCACATGCACACACACACACACACACACACACAGTTCATATCTGTTCAGGTACACAACAATGCACAAAAACCCAACGAGCACTGAGCTGCTTATTGTGACAGAGTTCAAACTAACTCTAAATGTTGCCTGGAGAACAAACAAACACTGAGTCAGAAAAATGGCTCGACGAACTCAGAACATGAAAATTAAAGTGAAAAAAAAATCACAATCAAAGAGAACGGAGAGTGAATTTAATTAAAGAGATTTTTTCCTCTTGATTAATTTAGTTCAGCAGCGGTAGGCCACACAGCCCCCCTCCCCCCAGAAGACAGAAACTCCCACACATGCACACACCATGGAAACAGATAAATCCAGAGATTTCTGAGCATGGCCAGAAAAACTGACAGATATGGACCAGCACATGGAACCAAGCTCCAGACGGCCATACAGGAGTTTCCAGCCCCATCAGGATGAAAGAAGCCACCCCACCATCTTGGCAATCCTCCAGTGGACTAATTCATAATTTATCATAACAGATGAATATGTGCAGAGGCACATTTTTACTTTCTTATTTTTGTATCTTAGAATAAAAATATAAAAACGCCCTTTAAAAACTCTCCAGAGCCCCCACGACAGCCCGAATGGTTGAGGGGAAAAAAAAAATTCCATTTTTATTTGTTTCAATTGAAGATGTTTTTTATCAGTGAAACAATTAAAAGTGTTGAATTAAAGACATTAGCATACAGAATGACATACTATAAAGAGGAAACGTCTGAGCCTGAAGGTCAGGGAAAACAGCGGCTTAAAAACAGCCATTCACTTTGTTTCTGAACACTAACGACACTGACGGTTTTTGCTCTTTCACCAAAATACCAGAGTACACGACCATGCAGTACTACTGAGATTTAGATGCTCCAAATGATCTAATCAAATATATATTTAATGTACAACACAAACAAATTTAAGCTCAGGATCAAACCTTCAACAGCTTTTTTTTTTTTCCAAGTTAACTGAAACAGTAGACTCAACCCGATGATTTTTGCTCATCAAACCAGTGTTCAGGGCTGCACGGTGGTGTGGTGGTTAGCACCACAGCCTCCCAGCAAGCTGGTTCGAGCCCTGGCTTGGAGAGCAAGAGTGGCTGTTTGTCTCTGTGCTGGTCCTGTGATGGACTGGTTCCCTGTCCTGGTGAACCTGCCTGCTTATTGCTGGGATAGACTCCAGCTTCCCTGCAATGTTAAACTGGACTAAGGGGGCAGAAAATAGCAGAAAATGAATGAATGAAACAATAACATTCAAATAAAGTAAGATTATACTTACTTACTAACTTAGTTACTGCTTTGTAACTTGTCTCATTGAAAATCACACGTAAAGATGTGTTGCTCAGTCTGACTGTGGAAAAGCTGAGCAACGCATCATTCTCTTTGCATGATGTTCTGCAGATGTAACTTCATTTGCTTTCTGCTTTCTTTGGCCAGTCTTCATCTTTACTGCGACTGGTATTAGACGTGCACGGTGAATGAATGAGGCGAGTAAAACTCTAAACATAACTTCATGGGGGTCAGGAGTTGAAGGTTTTCAAAGAAATGAGGATTTGAATGGACATAAAAACTAGAAAGAATTTCCATGTGATTAAGGTGTTTTATTGGAACATTATTCAGTCAGGTTATTCCAAATAAACCAACCTGGATCAAACCAGCTGAATTAAAGATGATTCAAACTGTTTACAACTGTTGGATCCCATTTTATTTATTTTTGTTGGACTTATTTAAAAAATTAGATTATGTAGTTTTCTGATGTAAAATATCTGCTCCTGTAATTGTCACGTCTGCAGTGACACATTGATATGAAAATATTCCGTTTTTCCAAATCATGAAATCCCACTGGTCCAACAAACCTGATTGGTTACTAAAACAAGTCATTTAACCAAAAGGAAATTCTTCCCATGATTTCCTCATGTTCGTTCACAATTCGTTTCTTTAGTGTTCAACAAAGATGCAGTTACTGAGAGTTTTCAGAACAAAAACAGCAAAACTGTGAACATGGAAAATGAGGAACACAAAATAGAACAGAAATAAACTAAACTACAGTTAGTATATCCCCAAAAAAAAAATTAAAAAATAAATAAAAAGTGGGGCAAATTACAGAGCTTGTTGGCTACGCTGCATATCCAACAAAAACATGTCGGTTTGACAGTCTGCACAAAACAAAATAACCTTCCCACATCTGTCAGGAACAAACATGGAGTTTAATGCTTCCTGGGTCTCTCGCTCTCTCTCTCTCTCTCTCTCTCTCTCTTACACACACACACACACACTTATTTAAAGACTAGTCCTTTCCTGCACTATAAACTGCATCTTAATGGTTACCTGAACATATTATCTACACACACACACACACACTGTCTATAGTGTGATGTGTTCAGTTAAACAGCAGAAAGGTGGAGCTGTAATTTTTATGCATATTTTAATGAACATAATTCATCAACTTTTATTTGATGAGTAAACAATTCCCACGCTCTCCGAGGTGGAACAGTTTCTTCTAAAACTTTAGGATTTTATTCATTTCACCACAGTTTTGGTTTCTTATGTAGAGAAATTCATTGGCCACAAACACATTTTGTTTTCTGGAAAACATGGCTGCATATGTTCACATTTTACATTATTATTATAAACATATTACTTACATAATTTCACAAATACATTTTTAGTCAATGTTATGTTTTTAGCCAGTCTAGTTCCCTGATGAAATGACTCTTCTATTAATATAATATATAAAATATGAAATGTATTTGCTTCTGTGCTATCTAAAGAAAAAACTAAAAGGCAGAAAATCTAAAGATCAGGACCAAAATGAAGTGAATAATTTCTGGTAGTTCAGTGGTGGGGTTGTGTGTATGAGGGGAAATGCTGGTGGGATTATGGTGCATGGAGACGGTTTAGTACAACTCAATGGCCCAACAGCAGCTGACAGCTAATCTATAAAAGTCCTGCTTGTGTCGGATGGTGGAGGTCGTACATTTTTAGCTAGAGAGGATGGAAGCGAGCCAGTGAGAGTCTACGTCTTCCTCCTGAAGAGATTTTACCCAGATGTCAAACTGAGGTTACAGCCACAACTCCGCTCAGCTGCTGGGTGCCACTTCAAACATTTTTCTCGTGTGTGTGTGTGAGTGTGTGTTTGAACACTCACCAGTGGAGCTTTCATCTGCACACCTACAGTGAAACACTGGGGGGGTGGGGGGGCTATTGAGTGTTTTCACACACACACACACACACACACACACACACACACACACAGACACGCACACACACACACACGGCTGGGGCTGCATTTTGAACAGCCCAGCCTCCACCCTCATGTGTTATGAGGTGTTAGTAGAGCAGTAGGCTGAGGGATGTCTTAGAAAACTAAGATATATGTAACAAGTTCAAGTGAAACTGTATTCTCAGAGAAGCATGATCAGATGTGTGCAAATACACGGATGCAGGCACTGAGAGCACTGATGGTAAAGCACATTGCAGAGACTACAAATCATGCTTTACATCACAGCCGCTGGGTGTGTGAATACAGGGGGCACCCATATCAACTGTTTACAGTGTATGATATCTACATTTCAGGTAGCGTAACGGTGCAAGTCATGGTTTATTCCAACAAAAAGCTCAGAGTTTAAATCTGTTCAGTTAATTAATACATTTCTAAGCATTTTGTCATTTCAGTTGAAAAAAAATAAAAACTATTTCTTTTTAAATATTTATTTATTTTTTTTTACAAAATTAAGTTCCTATTATTTTAAGACACTCTAGTTAAAATAAACTTTATAATAGCTAACAATTTGAAGTGAAACAATTAGGTGGCTAAACTAGTTCCATCTATTTTTCATACCTGCTTTGTGGTATTTAGCGGGCTATCCCAGCTGCAGAGGTGTGGCGGTACCAGTCTATGCTACACTACCTATGACATTAAAGTAAAAAGCCTCCATATGATGCAGCTGAGAGACTTTGAATATGTGCATATTTTCCTGTAATACTACTGTAGACAGGATCCTGCTCTGTCTGGAAAACAGAAAAGGAAACTGCTATGATTTCAGCCCAGTGTTACCAGTTAAGGTAGAAGCGGGCTGGACTCACAGAATCTGTTTTAAGTTTAAAGTCAGTGCATGCTTGTCTAATTCCACATTTTCACTGCCTTGTTAATTTGGCATTAAATTTGAAAGGAGCAAACAGGCAACAGATTTATTACTTAGAGGAATATAAATAAATGAAAAGTAATGGGCTTGTAAATGGGTACATTAATCCTGAAGGAGAATGGAAACGTACATGATTTCAACTCTGCCACCTTGTGGAGATCTTTTTAAAAGCCAAAGCTGTTAAAATGCACCTTTAATTTAAAGATAGCTAAATGTGTCAACATCCTGTCTGAATGAGGACCCTGGTGGTTTTCCATAACAAGCAATGTAACTAGGCTAGACTTTCAAACATTTAACTGAAGAGGAAACAGTAACCTAGATAAATAATATTAAACTAGCACACAGTAACAGCCGTACTGTTCTTGCCATCTTGTAATTCAGACTGCTCTGCTCTTCTTCTCTATCTTGCCGTATGGGTGACAGTCGGGTGTCTCAATCTGGTGCCAATTATAGATTGTTCAGTGCTGGCGCGGCACTGAGACTCAAGGCTGGAGAATCACCGGCCCCCACAGCTCCCAATTTACCCATCAAACACTTCCATCCACAATCTGACCTCTGAGGAAAGTTACACAGTTCCTTAACAACTCCCTCGGTTTCTCTTTTTTTTTTCCTGTTGGTGGCCAAGCAAGCTTTAGTTTGGGGAGCAAAACATGAATAGAAATGATAAAAAAGATAAAACATAAATTCAGATAAATGAAGGGAAATTGTTGTGTAAGTTTTTAAGTGGTCTAGAAAGGTCATTAGACACATTTCACACCATCAAGCAGAATAAATTTAATTTGTGTTATATGAGATTTATTTTTTTATATTAAACTGTCAGATGAAGGTTTGAATCTTGGAAAGAGTATGGGACTACTCTGTGACGTTAAGCTAATTTATTGTAAATGTGCCGGGGTCAAAGCAGGCTGCCTTGATAAGGATGCTGTCACTATTCAGAAACTTGAAGTGAAATTATGTCGACCAATCAGCCACTTGCATTTAAAGTGAGAAAGGGGTAATCTTTCTGGAATGTTCTGCTGGGAAACCTGCATCCCAGTGTTCACATTCCTTTTGACAGCTACCACCTTCAGCACCTAAACATTTTACCAGCCAGGCACACCAGCCCCCACACGGCAACCCTTAGTAGCAGCCTCCCACAGCAGGACAGCACTGGGCCCAATAAAAAACCTCTTTGGAAGAGCTTAAAGAAGACAAAAGAATCTGAGATGAACACCCAGCCTCCAAACTCTCCAGAGAAAAACCCCAAAGCTGACAAGGCTGACAAACGAAGATTTTGACTGAAATAAAAAGCAATGATTAAGGCACTGTTGTATTTATTTATTTACACAAAAAAAAAGAAAAAAAAAAAAAGCTGAGTAAGTATTTTTTACGGCTACAAACAGTAGGTTTACTCCCAGCACATTAAGGGCAGCAATATACAAACTTCAGTTATGATCAGTGGGTATAAGTTTCTCACAAAGAACCACATCGATAGCTCCTCCAAATATCTGGAATAGCATTAGATAGTATGTTGTCCAGTTTTAGGAAATATCATGAAATATATACATAGTCTTAGTTTCTGTATTTATTATTGGCATGAATTTTAAAGTATTTCAGTAGGAAATCTGGTTTATGAGTCTAATACATTTTCATTTTTAACTTATTTTGGTCCAAGGCAGACATAGTCGGGGTGGTGGGGTCATTGCCCTACTTCTCTGGAAAGGATCCACATGACACGCATCTCATAATGCCTCTGTCAGTTAAAATCCAGGTCCTGACCCTCACAAGTGGCTTAGTTTCTAAGCCCAGTGACCATGTTTCTTCACAAACAGGGGAAGTGGTGAAAGTGCCCATGGGGGCTTGTCAGTCTTGGATAGCAGCTCATCTGAAAGAAAACTTTAAATTTCAGCTGCCTTGTGGGCATACTCCCTCATAGTAAAGCCCAATATCAAAAACAAAGGCTAGGTAGTTCCACCAGAGAGGACACTCCTGGAATGTAGTAGATGTCAGCATAACTTGGGAAGTGATAGTTACTGGTTATAAACTCAACCAAGTGACATAGGAAATAAATGTCAGGGGCCACTGCCGACAGTAAGAAGGGTCATCATATCTCATTAAACAGCTACTCCCACCTCATGCTGAGCAACCATAAGCCTGTAAGGTGCTGCCTTATTATAGCCTGCCATGGTCCACTGGGTGCATGGAGCCTAGAGAACCATCTTGACAAACAAGCAAAATTCCTGCATCAGAAATGACTTAGAGAAGAAAGATAATTCAAGGTCTTTGCATCACATGCTAGAATGTCAAGACCATGTGTCCTGGTCTCACTGGTGACCCACATCTGATCGAGGATGCACTCAACACAGAGAGCTCTCTCACATAGATGTATATGTAGATGTAGCTGGAAGCAAACTACAGTAATGTCATGGTTGCTAAACCTCCTGTTTCCTCATCAAGCTCATCTGCACCACCTGGGCTACCCTATTTACTCACTCTCCTCACTTGCTTCCTACCCTATTTAAACACTCTCCAGTTTCTGCTTCCCTGCCAGATGGTCAGCAATTCTCGCTGTTGATATCCAGCATTTATCCCTGTTGCCAACCTTGTTACGTTACTTGGATTCCCTGTTGCCTGATTCCCTGTCGGATTCTCCTGCCTGCAGCCTATTTGAATTACGACCCCTGTTCTGGACTGACTGCTGAACTCTGCCTGACCCTGATAAGTATCTGCTTCTTGCCTCGTGTTATGACCCTTGCCTGCCTGACCATTAATACTTTTGGATTGTGGACCTTCACTGTTTTCTTTCAGGAACATTTGTGGATTCATTATTCTCCAGTGTTTTCAGGACTTTGCTGCCCCTCCCTAAGGAGCTGCTTCCAGACTGCATCTGCACCCCTGATACACAATAAATATAATCTTGCTTAAACCCCTATCACTGTGTGTGGCTGATTTAACGGGTCTTAGTAAATAACCGTTACACAGTACAGTACAAGTTTATTAATATTCAACTCACAAGAGTTTCTTTCCATTTTTTCAAACCCATGCAAGAAGTTACTTTTTTTTTTTTATTTTTTTTTTTTTATTGTGAAGTTACTCATGTGAGTATTTGCTGCTTAATTTTGATACATCATCTTGAGACATCTTGAAGTATCTGGAAGTCCCACATGATCTTAGCCTTCTCATTCTCCTCATTCTCCACCAACATGGGAGGTGTTTCCCATTGTGATCTAGGGGTTTCCAGTCCATATTCTGGACAGATGATTCTGTACACTATGCTGGCTACTTGGTTATGGCATTTTGGCGTGGATTTTATGGCATGGATTGTTTCAGTGGCCGCTTTCCTCAGCCTGCACCTGGGGTCCTGCCTGGTGTAGTAGATCTAGGCCTGGATTGCCCTGGTACTCAAAGCTTGCTCCGTTGCTGCCATGATTAGCGCCTTTGTGCTATCCTTCAGTCCAGCCCTCTATATATTGGTAGGACTTGTTCATATCCATCATTATCTGTTGGTGGTACATCCCATGCACGGGCTTGTCCTCTCATGATGGTTCCTCCATTCCATTCTTCTCCAGGTTCCATTGCCTGAGACATTAACTCAGTGCTTCACCTCTTGGGGCCATCTTCCTGATGTATTTGTGGAGCTTGGATCATTCATCTTTGATAGTGCCCCTGATGCTCACTAGTCCTCGGCCTCCCTCTTTGCAGACAGTCTCTGGATACTAGGGTGGAACCCTCCATGCATGGTGAACAGCTTCAGTGTTTTCACCTGTGGCCTGAACTTCCTCCTTTGGCCAGCTTATTATCCCAGCAGGGTATCTGATCACTGGCTGGGCATAGCTGTTAACTGCCTGGATCTTGTACTTGCCATTAAGCTGACTTTTCTGGACTTGCCTTACTCGTTGCAGCTTTCCTTGTGGCTTCTTCATGGTTGAAATTTGCTTATGGTACGCAAAGGTACTTGTACATCTGTTATTCTGCCCTCTGGGAGTGTAAATCTGTATGGACTACTTCCCCTCTCTTTGTTACCATTGGGCCACATTTCTCCAGTCCTAATAAAATTCTGATGTACCTACCGTAGATCCTGGTGGTGTGGATCAGTGAGTCAATGTCTTGCTCACTCTTGTCGTAAAGCTTGATATCATCCATGTAGAGGAGGTGACTGATGGTGGCCCCATTCCTGAGTCAGCAGCCATAGCCAGACTTGTTTATTACTTGACTGAGGGGATTCAGGCCTAGGCAGACCAGCAGCGGGGACAGAGCATCTCCTTGGTATCAAATTTGAGGGAGACTTGTGCAATTGGCTCAAAGCTGGTCTCCAGGGTGGTCTACCACAGCCTCATTGAGTTTCCAGTGAAGGCTCTTAGACTTTTGTTGATCTTGTACAGCTTCAGGGATTCCAGGATCCATGAATGTGGCATTGAGTCATAGGTTTTCTAATAAATTATCAATCCAGGCAGTGTACAGGTTTTTCTGGTTTTGCCGTCTTGGGCGATAGCTCTATCAACCAGCAGCTGGTGTTTTGCTCCTCTGGTACCTTTACCAATGCTTTTCTGTGTCTGTCATGTATTGATCCTTGTGCCCACTTATCTTAGCTGCTATTATGCCCGACAGGAGCTTCCATGTTGTGAAGAGACAAGTTATCGGGCAATAGTTGGATGGGACTGTTCCCTTTTGGGGGTCGTTCAGTATCAGGACTGACCGTCCCTTGGTCAGCCATTCAGGGTGGGTCCCATCCCTCAGCAGTTGTTTCATTTGTGGCGCTAGGCACTCATGGAGTGAAGTTGGTGTCTTTAATCAGCAAGTGTGGATAATGTCCGGGCCAGGTGCTGTCTAGTTCTTCATACCCGAGATTCTTTCTTGGATATCTACCACTGTGATTGTTACTGGACATTGTTCAGGGAGAGTGCTGTGGCCCACTCTATATATGTCCACTTTATACATATATATATATATGTATATATATGTATGTATGTGCATACTCAGAATGAGGATTAAATCTAAGTAAAGATGGATTTGAAAATCGATTAATTTTCATTAGATAGGCTATTGGTTTTAATGAACTGGCTTGTATGAACATCGTTTTTATAGACTGGACCAATGTGTATTTGGTTTAATTGGATCACAATGAAATGGCTTGAACTGATTATGTCTGTAAAGTGCTTTGAGATTATTTGCTGTGAATTAATACAATAAAAATACAGCTAAATTGCATTGACACAATTGATTACTGAAAGTGTTATTAATATATTTCATGTTGCTGTTGTAAAAGGAGACCCTGCATGTCCAAAGATAGGGTGCTTTGGGGATTTACTCTGCGTCTATAAACAACACAATGAGCTGCTGACAAGCATCAATATGAGATAAGTTGGGAGGGAGGAGAATCGTAGTAAAATAAAATGCCATTAAGGTGCAAGCAGTTTTCATTTAGCAATTTTACTTTAATAACTCCTTTTTTAAAATTTTTTTTTCTTTGTTTGTGAAAGTAACCCCATGTAGGAAAGACTGCATTATCAACCCACCATCACAGGCTGATTTGGCTTGAGTTGGTCGATGGATTCTGCTTTTTAACCATCTTTTCTTTAGATTTTTTTTTATAGACTAAGCCCAGTTACTTGGTACTGTTTAAGTTTTGAAAGAAGATAGTTTAAATGAAGACAATAATTACCTGAAGGAAGTCAGGTAAAAATGCACGTCTTTGCATTAACTACCAACTTATTTACTAGTAAATATGGTACATAGATTATATGCACTTTTTTTAAAGTAAATTTTTAAAGATAAATATTTATGTATCTGACTCGGAGATATGCTTATTCACACATGATTACTTTTGTCCTACCTTTGGTTTTCTTATTTTACTGGGTTTGCTATTTATTTATATTTATTTATTAATTTTTATTTTATTCTACTTTATTAATCACAGCTTGGAAATTCTTCCTCTGCATTTAACCCATCAAATTTACCTGTAGCACATATGCCAGCAGCTGCACCAGTACCAACGGCAGCGCCAGCACCAGCACCTTCACCAGCACCAGCACCAGCACCAGCACCAGCACCTTTATGTGTATATACAGTCAGCACATCTCATGATATTGTAGACTGTTGCATAAGCCAGCATATTCGGAAATTACTTTTACTTTTAATACTTTACATATATTTAAAAGCAAGTACTTACTTTTATTCAAGTAAACATATAATCTGGTACTTTTCCTAGAGTACATCGTTCTGTTTTTATTAATACAGTTTTGGGGTACTTCCTTCATTTCAAAACATGAATGGCCCCGTGTACAAAGACACAGTTTGCATTGACATGAATATTCATTACTGCTTCAATATTTCTACAGAGAAACACACAGTGCATGTACCACATTTCCCAGTGACACACTGGACACCACGTGATATAAGATATAACACCTTAATCCTTGCAGGATCATTATATCCTAAAAGCATGACATAAAGCAGGTCATTCTCAAGTGTTGTCTGTGAAACAGTGACAGTTGTTTGACTGTACTTATGTTAAAAACTGTTTTCAGTTAAATTCCAAATCATTTGGGACCACTGTTTTCTCTACAGATATATTCATAGTTAAAAAAAATTAGAAATGAAAATGTTATGAAAATAAAAATAGATTATCTGCTAAGTCAGGACCAACTGCTGTCTGTTTGACTGCAGTAATTCTGGCCTGTATTGTGTTGACAGTGAAGCACGTACGTGAATATGACCTAGAAATATTACTGTAAACCTACATCAAACCACCAGGGTGCTCATTACAACATGACACCAGATTCTTCCGGCTGCAGTTCTTTTGAAGTTGCCCATGTTTGAAATAAAACTTCTTATTTTATAAAATTCTCCCAATTTCTAGATCATTGCCATCAACATTCCTGCTGTTGTTAAAACAAACTACGGTTGACAGATAAGCTGGTACTTCTTCTACTGACTCATTTCTGAGAGCAATAACAAAAGATCTGGAACACATACAGCGCAGTAGATCACTGGATGTACATTTACTCATCTTGTCTTTTTAACTTATGTTGTTTCTCATCCTGTTGCAGTAAAATACTTTTTAAATAACATTTGAACTCTTGATCTTTTTCTGATTCATGAATTTTCCAATTTTCTTTCCAAGTACTATAAATAACCAAATACTCTTAGTCACTTTTAAATGAATTAAAATGTAATTGTCAAACTTTACTTTGTGCTGTAACTGTTGTTTGAGGATGCAGTGGTGTGTGTTTGTATGGTAGACAAACAACTCTTTCTTGGAAACACCCTCACAGCACAGTGGAACTCTTATTTGAAGGAGGTATGATTTGTTTCATGTATGTCCGCAGGAATATTAAGTCTAATAAATAAAACTTTAACCCATACACTGTAAATATGTTTAAAAGAAAAACTCCTAAAAGGTAAGTAAGTGAAGAATTAAACAAAAATCAGGTGAATCATCAGGAATGAGTTCATTGAACATGTTTGTTTTTCGGCAAAAGGCTGAACTGAACCAAACATATGTGCAAATACAGAACCTGAACATAAACTCATTCAGATTGCGTGAGCTCCTGCAACAGCCTGCCCCGGTGCCACACAGGCTTCACACGGCATTACCCATGATGCATTGTGCTCTCTAGCATGCCAAACCAGAAACAACTCCATGGCAACGCGGCTGGAGAGAAGCTGCAGATGCAGTGTGCACATCAGACGCCTCCTCTGCTCAGGATTATTTAGGGGAATATTACATACTGTCTGAAAATCTAACATTTCTGTGGAAATTAGGCCCGACTGCGCCTAAAAAACAGCGAGAACTTCAGCTTCATCAAAGTCTAATCTGACAAGACTGACCAGTAGGGATGGAGAGAGCTATTTATAATATTTCTACACTTTGCAGCATTTTGTTTTGTCTTCCTTTAATATTTAGGGAAGCTGAAAATAGCTGTTTTACAAAAAAAAAAAAAAAAAAAAAATGACCTGTTACACTGGAAAAGGTTGTTCAGACAAATAAAACAAAAAAATGCAAAAATTTTAGTCCTCTGTCCACACATCTGTCCCACATGCAGATCTAACTTTGAGAATTTAAGGTCTAGTGGAAGTGATTTCATTGCAAGACGCAACACGTTCATTCCTTTTGTCTCTCTAGTCCAGTCTTTTATTCTCATGTTTAACCTAAACAACTGAAATTAACTTTAAACAAGCTGAAAACTGAAATGGTAGAACTAGGGACATCTAGAGAGCTCAGAACGGACTCCCAGGCTGTGTCTGCTACTATGCCTGAGTAGATTACAATAAAACAGGAGACATGACATTTCCTCCCTCACCTGTTTTCCCTCGTGTGACAATGTTTCCATGAACACAGATGTCATTGATCACCTTCAGCAGCAGACATGAGTAAACGCCACCGTCCTGTTTTATTAGTTTTTTTTTTTTTATAGTAGGTAATTATGTCGGTCGACACTGATGAGGACTGATAGCGATTAAAAGATTACCTTTGTGGTGGATGCTCCAGATAAGAAAGAAGGTAAATATGCGCATTAAATAAAATAATGTGACGTTAATATACTATCACTGTTCATTGCAGCTTGCAGGGAGTGTTTTTCTGTTTTCACTCATGGTTTCACACACATTCACACAAAAACACACACAAACACCCTTCCACAAGCAAACTCCAGTAAGACTCCCCTTGAGGGTCACACTACGGGGGGTTTGTCCCAATTAGCACAGTCAAGGTGTTGAAGAAGACATACAGAGGGAGGGGGTTAGGGTAACTGGGAACACACTGAGCCAGTATGCTTGCTAACTGGTAACTAGACTACTTCACAAGCACAGCATGGTTTTCAGCAAAAAGTACTTTCATCTACAGATACTTTACAGCGCAGACTGCAGCATTAACACGACTTCTGAGACATCATTACTTCCAAGCACTCCAAAGAGACGGGCATTTAACCAGGGATGTCATAATACACCAGAGAGACACAGTGATGTGTCATAATCCATATCAGCATCACTGGCCTTAATTTAGCTATAAACAACTGGTCCTTGTGTGCTGCCATTCAGGATGGCGGGAACTATGATGTGACACTTTCATCAATGACACAAAGATAAGTGATGATTAAAAGACTGGCAGCATAATGATGATGAATGTGAGCACCACAGCCATACCCACAGCATCGCTCCAAGTGGGCCGTGGAGCCCTGTTCATTAGCTCTAGAAATCACACAGAAATGCATGACTACAAAGGGACATACTCCCAGCACACAGACATGAGCTGCACCAGCTCACACCATACCAGCAAAACATGGCATGTTATTTCTTTTTCATTTTCAAACCAGTTGTTCTTTAGTTTACAATCTCCATATTCCCATTCAACCAGAAACAGAAAAGATTTACAAAGAAGGGAAATCATATATATATATATATATATATATATATAAACTACTGTTCAAAAGTTTGGGGTCACTTCCCTATTGAATCCCATGGCAAAGTGACCCCAAACTTTTGAACAGTAGTGTATATTGATAAAATGTACAAAAGAATTGAGAACTTGTCATTAGCAATTGATGACCTCATGGAATGTGTCACAGTTATAATAGAAATAGAAAAATCTAAAGCTCTAATGATCAGCTGTGAATACAGAGCTCCTGGGACTTGTATTGATACTTTCAGAGAAGTGATAATAGGTATGTTTGATAAAATAATGAATTAAAAAAATGCTGTTTCTCTGTGGGGATTTTAACATTGATCTGTTAAATACAATAAAAGATCCTTGATGATTTCATCAACTCGATGTTTAGCATAAGTTTGTACCAACAATCACACGAGCAACTCACATAACTACAAATAGTGCCACAGTGATCGATAATATTTTTACAAATATAGTTGATCAGAAAGTGAATTGTGGATTAATTATTGATGACTCTAGTGACTATCTGCCAGTATTTGCAAAAATGTAAATCAGAAAGAAAAAGCATGATCTACTAAGGTACAAAATAATAAGACAAATAAAAGAACAATCAATACAGGTATTAAAAATGAACTAACAAGCTTTAACGGGGATGATGATGTTGATGAAGCCTACCGTGCTTTTATAACAGTAATAATTTATCTTTATGATAAACATTGTCCTCTTGTGATGAAAATAATAAACAACAACAGCTAAAAAAAAACCTTGGCTTGCAAAAAGCATTTTAAATGCTTGCAAAAAGAAAAATGTGTTATATAAAGATTTTTTTATCGAAGAGGACAAGCGAAACAAAATTCAAATACTTTTTTAATAATTGAAAACAATTATTAAAAGTGGAAATGATCGATCTAACCTTCCTACTTATTTTTTGAACACAAATAATGAGACTGTAGAAGATATGGCCCTGATTGCTGATATATTCAACAAATATTTAGTAAATTCTGGATCTGACCTGGTGAGAGAAATAAAACAATCCAAAGATATAAACAACATAAATAGAATAAATTTAGAAATCATGGTCAAAATGTTTTTAAAAGAAACTGATAGGAAAGAGCTCATAGATAGTTAAATTTTTAAAAGCAAACATACTAAAGACTAATAATATTGACATGGCGTTTGTAAAACATATAATTGATTGTGTAGTGACCCCCTTCACCTACATTTGCTGTCAGTCTTTAAAAACAGGAAATTTCCCAAGTAAAATGAAAACAGTAAAGGTTGTACCAAAATTTAAAGCTGGTGTTAACCATAAACTTTCCAACTGCAGGCCAGTTTCTTTACTTCCTCAGTTCTTTAAAATATTAGAGAAAATGTTCTATATTAGACACATTTCACATGATCAACGATACGGCTTCAGAAAAAACAAAACGTCCTCATCAGACCTCATAGAGATAATTACCGCAACTGAAGCTTAAAAGCTTCGGTATGTTTGTCTTGCGCAAGGACGAGGCTCCTCTGGACAGAAACCTGGGCTGTGTACAGGACATCTTTGCACATGCTGCACTTCAGGACCTACTGCTTTATGGATCTGGAGCTTAGGGCCCGTTCCTTACTGCCGTGATCAAAGTCTTTAGCTGTCATTGTGGTTTCTTTGCTGTAGTCCTCCAGTCTCATTGGCAGAATTTGTTTGGAGGTATCTAGTTCTTTACTTTTGAGAACCCTGTTATAACTGTTCTTCATCCACAGCCTCTGCTCAGTGACTATACTCTCTCTCTCTGAACTTCCCTGACCCTAACTTCCAGCCCTGTGGAGGCCTCTCTGCATTACTCATTCTTCTGCTCATTCATAAATATCGCTATCATCACTGCTTCAGTAGTAAAACAAGTTCACTGCTGGTATGATTTAATATATCCTTTGGGTGTAATCTGATTGGAAGTGAGCCAGGGGGAGCTGAATCTTGAGCCTTCACCTCAGTGAATGCAGCCTAACTGTTGGTGGGAAATAATCTAGTTCAGGGCTATTCAATTCGGTCCTACGAGGGCTGCAATCCAGCAAGTTTTCCATGTACCCCTGTTTCAACACACTTGACTCAAATTAATTAGTCATTGTGCAGAACTTGATTGGCTGTTAGATCCATTAATTTGATGCAGGTGTGTTGAAACAGGGATATATGGAAAACCTGCTGGATTGCGGCCCTCGTAGGACCAAATTGAATAGCCCTGATCTAGTTTATTATTATTTTCTGATCTATTGTATTGGTGTGAGCTCAGTGCCTCCATGATGTTAGGCAGTATTCTGATTCAGTTTGAACCTTGAGAAGCTTCCTAGTGGTGATATATGAATGTTATTGTCCTTACTCATCTGCAGATGCTACATGTATTTCACATTTCTGTTCTCCTTAGATGTCTCACTGGAGCATAATAGTAACTGTCAAACTCATTTACAGGTTTCTCCAGTTAATCTGATGGATGTCCGACCCTGTGTGGCCTTGGATGTCTTTTTCTCACTCATGTCCAAAGGTGGGCTCGTGTGATATCTGAGGTCTAAGCCTCAGGACCTTGATAAAGTATATGATCCTTTATATTGATCAGTCATCAAAACTGTGAACATCAAGGGTGTCATGCTGTTGGGGCACAACACAGGGTTGTTCTGCCTTTCTTTTGTCCAGGAGGAAAAATTCTCTTTCCTGATTCAGCTTACAAGAGGCTGCAGATGGGGGGGTTACTGATTTCTGTTAGAAAACAAATCAGAAAGTACATTTCTGGCCACCCCAAATGCAGCACTGGCATATCTTTAGAAAGAAGAAGCATCATATGAGCATGCATGTGCACACCCTTTACTGTGCACATTGTGCATGTACATGTGTATGTAGGTCTGGCATCCTTCCGAGTTCTAGTCACTCTTTCATTTAAATTCACGCCGTATTCTCAACAATGCTGTCGATGTCCAGGGGGAAATATTGGGTTTCTTCCTCTATATTAACTTTTTAATGAACTAAGTGACTGTATGTGGATAATTTGTCTTCTTTAGCTCCACGTGTACTGTAACTAGGGCATGCATGGTGTGATTACAGCTGTGTTGTGTTCTGTGGCCAACCCAACATTCAACACGTCATTATTACATTAAACAGCAGTAATTACATGCATATTTAGATACATGTAAAACAGATAATATTCTCCTCTCTACACAAGCAGCAAGTTTACCTGCTCATTACTGTGTGAGATGACAACTCTGTTTCTAAAGCCTAGATGTCCTTCATCTCTCTTTCCTAAATGAGCTAAAATCCCAGTTAGCTTTCCTGGCTGTGGTACATGTGTCCCCCATTACGTTTTTCCCAAACGTCATCATGCTCCACAACTTTCTTAAAATGTGTTGTGACTTCAGGCGTGGTGATAAGCTGCTGCTTATACTGACACAAGTGGTTCATAAAGGAATATTTCTACATTAGATTCAATCACTCAGTGTACTCATGACATAAAGGATAAACATTCACCAACCTCTTCATGAGGAGAACCTGGGAAATCTAATCCAGTCCACTTAGATTTAAAAACCTTTTATGTTTACAGTGCTTGTTGACATCATTGGTTGAATAATAAATCATTATTTATGTTTATTTGTGTTTCAGTGGGGATGGATGGGGATCAAGCGGCAATCTCCGCTGGTAAAATGTGAAGCTTACGTGGAAGTGTAAAAAATTGCAGTTCCCCCCTCATCCACTAGGCGCTGGCTCCAAAACAGAGCAAATCCCCATAAACTCCCATGTTAAAAATACCAACTTCACAGTTGAAATAAATATATTTAAAGCCTGGTACAAAAAACATTTTAGGTTTAATAGTTTAAGTTTACATTCATGACAACTGTGAGGGGGGTGAATTTTTTTGTAACTCTGTTTGGATATTATTTAATCTTGAAATTCAGGATAGTTGGGGTGTGTCCTTTTGATTGACAGTTATCCAATATCCACGGCAAGAATGGGGAGTGTCGCACAACCCCGGCTTTTAGCAAGCCAACAGCAGGCTAACAGCAGGCTAACAGCATGCCTTAGCTTTAGCTCGCCTACCTTTGTGAGCTGGTTAGCTACCATTAACTCCGGGTTAGCTCAGTTAGCTCTTAGCTACAGGCAGCTTGGAGTTTGATGGATGTCAATCATCCACCTCCACCTTCACAGTCCCCCTTTCAGCTCCACATGAACAAAATGCTTCCCCTCTCTCCTGCTAGTTTGCAATTTGCCATGCAAGGTTCTTTTTTTTTTTTAAGTTTATTGAACAGAGACCATGTACAGCGGCATTGTTCAGAAAGGAAAATGTGTGTTAGACCAGATTGTAGCTCTCTGAGCTCATTTTCAGTGATAAGTGACAAGTGATACATTACACAAAAATTACAAATTGCATATAAGAACAATAATAAAAAGGTACATTGCACATTAAACAAAAGTAAATTAGTATATATATATTGTAAAGTTAAATTGTGCTTCTTGTTTTCTGTAAAGCATTTTTAAATCACCCTGTCGCTGATTATTTGTGCTGCTGTACAAATAATCTTGCCTTGCCTTATTTTCATTTCAACAGTTTCACAGCATTTATCATGGCTCCAACTAATTGTTATCATTGCTTCACATTGAGATGTTAAACCAGAGTTTCACATCTTAAATAATCCTCACCAGCTCAGTATGGACAAACAAGCCGAACACATTCACACTCAGGATATGCATCTCAGGTCTGCACGTCCCTTCAAACATCATGTAAAACAAGCCTCTTACTGAGAGTGTAGCCACACACAAACTTTTTCAATGTGTGTGTGGCTGTACTCAAAGAGGGTCACCTATTATTGCAGGAACTAAAATTATGACAAACGCCTGCACAAAAAAAAAAGGAAGGTCCTAACAAGGAGGGCTACAAGTTGCCTGGTTTTAACAAGCACCTTCCACTATCTGCATCTGGCAGCTTCAGAAACTATCTGCCTCTCTGTGTGTGGGTGTGAGTGTAATATGGAGGACTGAAACTGCCTAAATAAGATGTAAATACAGAAATATAAAAATGGCTCAATAAAGCAATTAATATGCCAATACATTATACAAAATAATATTTTTAAATAGGATTTTCCATTAAGGAACATACAAAATGTTACAAAAATGCTTATTTCTATTATAATATTAATAAAAAGTTATTTAATTTATATTAATATTCTTATTTATTTATTTGTCCATGTTATTTTCAGGTTCAGTTTATCTATTTATCTGGTGCTTCTTTATGTTTATTTTTTCTTTATTTTATGCCTGTATTTATTTCTGTATTATTTTCCTATGACTTTTTCTTATCCTCAAAATTACAGTATTACAAAAAATATTATTTTTGGTTTATTTATTAATTTTTATTCACACTTTACATTTTTTTCCCTTTACATCCTCATTATTTCCAATCCTATATTAATTTGTCAGAGCTTATTAATTTCTGTCTCTTTTTGACATCTCTTTGTATTTCTGCTTCATTGAGGGGGGCAGCCTTTCAGGGTGTGTCTTGGGGCAGATTCTCTCCTATTGATCAAATCAGCACTGAGCAAGTCACAGGCTTATAGGCAGGGAGAGCTGTGGAGGCCAGCCCTGCCTGGCTCGGTCTGGCTCTGACTGGCTCTCTCTGGTTCGGCCTGGCTCAGTCTGGCATTCCTTTAATCCTGCGTTCTCACTTTTAAGGAAAAAATAGGGTAAAAATTCAAGTACTTGTTTATTTTATTTGACTAATTCAGATCTCACAGTGAAGTACCCATAATCAGGACAGAGCTGACTTATAGGGCTGGGTGGATCTATCCAAATATCGATACTATCGCTTCCAACAGCAGTATCGGTGTCGTTTCATACCAGCGTGATGAGATCGATATTTTTCCTGCAGAGGGCAAAAAGCCAGAGAATGTGAATGGGAGTCGACCAATAGGTTTTACCTTTGTTTAGCTAATTTACACTGTTGACTTTATTTTCTTAATTGTCATAAAAAGGAATAACAGTTATTTTATCATTTCGTTATATTATCGATGATGCAAACAGAAGTTCAGTTCTGCCATTCAGTTTATTAATAAAAATGTTTTATATAATAAAAATATTTCTACTGTGTTCTAATATAATCATAATCATGATCAATAATTAAAGGCAAAATTATAAAATGATTGAGAAATATCAAGCAAAGCGTATCGATTTCGGTATTATATCGGCGATACCTGCCTGGATTTATTCAGTATCGAATTGATTCCAAAATTTGCATTTTTACCCAGTCGTCCTGACGGACCAAATGCAGCAAAAGGTCACTGCATTTGGTCAGTGTATGCGCGCGCGCACACACACACACACACACACACACACACACACACTCTCTCACAGGTTAATCATACAGGTGTGAATAAAACATACTGTATGGACGGCAGTTTAAACATTCCTCAATGCTTAATGAAGGCGAAGAAAATGATCAAGTTTTATTTGCCTCTCTGTGGGAAGGTGAGAATGGCCTTTTGTTAACTGATTAGACTGCAATAAATAAGTAATTGGATCAGTAGGTACATTTCACTTAAAGCACTCTGTACTTTAAACCAAGTTTCTTCTAGAAATGAGGAAAAAACTTAACATTCATTGTTCTGTCACATTTATCATGGCTGCTTCATCAAAACATTCAATGTTTTATCACTATCACCATCATGACACAGAAAATGGTAAAAAATTAAAACAATAAATGCCAAACTTCAGATAAGATTTCATTAATCCAACAACGGGAAAATTAGTGTGTTGCTACAGCTCAACTACAAAAAAATAGTAAGAAAAGATGATTAAGAAAATACAAATATTAAATACAATAAAATAAAATTCTATATACCACAAAAACTGGTGTTCTGTGTACAAGCATACACTGTGTAATATGGAGGAAGGGTTATTGAAATATGCAAATAGGTAATATCTGTTTATATATGAACTTGCATATATACACAAAAATCTACTTATACACATATATATTCATACACATATACATTTATACATACCTGTATACATACATAAATGTCTACACACATACAAGGTATATTGTGTGTGTGTAAAGTGGTGACAGCGGAGGTAAAACTGCTGTCGGGATGAAGGATCTGGGAAAATGCTCCTTCGTGCAGCGAGGATGCTGTAGTCTCTGACTGAAGGAGCTGTTCAGCGTACCCATGGCCTCATGCGGAGGGTGATGGGTTTGTCCATGATGGATGCCAGCTTTGCTAACATCCTCTTGTCACCCACCACCACCACAGGCTCCAAAGGACTTCCCAGCACAGAGCCTGACCTCCGTATCAGTTTGTCAGTCCTGACTCTGTATACCCTCTCCTTTGTCTTGCTGGACTTTGATTTAGTCCAAGAACTTCTGTAGGTGGCAATGGTCCGAGTTGTGCCTAAAATCTGAAGTGTACAGGCAACATGGTCCTTAAAGGTCAGCTGGTCGTCTACCATGACACCAAGACTCCTGGTAGAAGACGTAGACAAAAACTTGATAGAGTCAAGCTGCATGCTTATCTGTGGCAGTAAAAAAATGATTGGCTGGACAGACAATAAGCTCGGTCTTGGACAGATTTAGCTGAAAGTGGCAATCCTTCATCCATGCGGAGATATCAGCAAGGCATGCTGATATTTGCATTGAGACGATTGTGTCGTCAGGTGGGATAGAAAAGAAAAGCTGAGTGTCATCTGTATAGCAGTGGTAGGAAAGGGCATGAGAGATAATGACTGCACCCAGTGAGGAGGTGTAAAGTGAAAAGAGAAGAAGGCCAAACGGCCAAAGCTGCAGCTCAAACACCTTTCTCTTCTTTTATTTGGCTCAAATGTTGGGACAAAGCTCATTATGATCATTAAAACCATGGAGGAAGAAGTCTTGTACAGTGCTGTTATTATTTCCTCCGAATAGGTGATCATGTGTTGAAATTAACCACTGCTGGTGTAACAGCTTATTCTTCCTGTTGGAAGTTATACACTACTTACGAAAAAGTTGGGGATATTTAGCCTGCAGGTGAAATTTGCAGAGAGAAAAAGTTGTTGCTCCACTGACATTATATCAGTAGAATCATGCAATAGTTCACCTCTGACAATTTATTGAAACAAAGCCTAACAACAGTGGTGGTTCAACCACAACATAAACATATCAATGTGTCCATAACTTGTCTTCTATGGCTAGGTTTACAATGCTCAATTTGGATTTTTTTTGTGAAATCCAATTTTTTTGAGAATCCGTTCAGATTTACATTTATATGCCACTTGTATGTAACCCGCATGCGTAGAAGACAGGACAAAGTGACAGTGAGCGTGTGTGTGACGTCTCCGTGTTTGCGGAAGAAAACATGGACGGTAACAGTGGAGCGTATGTTGCAGTTTTAAAGTTATTGTCCAGCCGTAGCCAGCACATTTTCAATGGCATCGTTTCAAGGAGGAGATTACAAAAGAGGAGAGCCAGATTTGTGGCCATGGCAACGTGGTAGCAACATCTGTACAGAGAAACATGTGGGTATGAAGTCGTAGCCAGGAGTGGCGAGAGAGTGATGCAAGCACCTTTACAGATAAGGAGTTTATACACAATGTTGTATATGATGTTTAGGTTGGATTAATGCGACCTGGTCGTTCAGACTGAAGTCACATGGGAAAAGATCAGATACGTATCGGATTTAGGACCACATATCCAAATGGCCTGGCTCGCATTTGATAAAATTGGCTCTATATTGTTCAGATTGTTATGAAAAGACCAGATACAGATCACACAGGGGCAAAACAAAAAATCGGATTTAGGTCAGTTCAGACTGCAGTGTGAATGTGGCCTTAGGTGTGGTCTTGGTCTGATGACGTCTAAATGTGAAGAGGATGATGAAGAGGACTGAAATAGAACATTTAGTACTCCATTCATGGTTCAGACACTTCTTTTGGGTTATTTTGTGGTTAATAAGCAGCATGATCTGCAACAAATATTTAAACATTAATGAGTTGTACATGTGCATTCAAAGGAATAAATTAAGTTAATCTGTAAAAGTTTAGGTTAATTCTGATACTATACAACAAGCTGAATATCCCTAACCTTTCCTACATGATGACCACATGTGCAGCTGAGACCAGCAGTGTGCACATCTGTCACATGTCCCACACTGTTTTCTTTTATGCCACCTTACAAATTAATTTTATTGCAATAAAACAGTTGGTGTGGTCCAAGCCACCAGTGCAACGTTCACATGTAACACATCTAACTAAAGACCATGCTGTGATACAATCACACCAACCTTGACACCAAGCGACATCCCTACATTTTAAATCTCATAACAAATTGAGTTGAGAACAGCATAATTGCATGGCTGGTATGGTCCCATCACTGGAATATGTTGTAACAACCACAAACATGACTATGCCCTCTCTGGCACAGGTGGAACAAGCATCTGCAACTCTCATTAATAAAATAAAGTGAGAAAATAGTCTTTTGTAACATGCAATACATCCACTTGTTGACGGTCTAGCATTGACTGTCCTGATTCGGACTAATGCCATGTCACGCTTCACGGCTGGTGGCCAATTAGCAGCAGCCAGAGGAGTGACCTCCTGCTGGGGCTCCTAACCAATTAAAGGGCTTGATTTATAGCAGCAATAACATTCTCCTCTCACACTGCTGCAAACATGTACATGGTTTACACTGCAGGCTCTCCTACACAGGTAAATAATGTGAAAATCAGTATGCAGAGTAAGAGGCATAAGACCAAACAAGCAAAGAGATATGCTAATAAACTCAGAGCCCCCCTATACGTGCTATAATGATCGGCAATTAGAGCTTTTAGCAGGATTACTCATATTTCAGCCGAGTTTTGTTAAAAGAGCAAGGATACAGCTTTTTATACACATTTAGATGAGATTTCATTACTTTTGCCACATCTGTTTCCAATGATAGCTCCTCATTTATTTTATCAAGTCATCTGTCATTTGTACTGTCATATTCTGCTACCCATATTCTGTTTTCCTCTTTTAATTAATTTTAGCGGTTTTTATTTCCTTAGTGGGTTCTACTGGTGATTTTTATCAGACCATCAATCTAGTGGATTTTATCTTTTTGATGTAATGTCTTGACAACAAAAGGTTCCCCTCAGGGGACCATAAAATTACTTAACTCAGGTTTTTAAAGAGTAAACACTGTTATAGGTAGCTGATTCTAATACTCTGCACCTGCAGATCTGACTAATATTGTCAGAGCTTCTTACAAGGCAACTGCCACAGGATACGCCCCTACATCACCTGTGACTTTGTGTTTACAGTACATGCGGACAAACTGGACACGTTTTTTGTATTTCCAGCAACATGAGATATCAGTGACTCTGCACATTTGTTCCTCCAGTCTGTGGTTTTAGTGAGAAAAATTTCCATTGCAAACTAGCATACTGTATGCATACTATGTATTTTATCTATTTGGCAGCGCCCCCAGTAGGTGGGTATAACACATGACATCTCCAGTCCAGAGCTCTCTAAAACAGCTGGTTTCCTGTCTTTAATATGCACTGAGGTCAAGGGTCAACGGTCAGTTTTTCAGAAAAGGAGTCATGTAGAGTGTTCATACTGACATATGTTGTTCTCCAGATGAAAACCTTTCCAATGTTGTATTTGGTTTAGCGAACACCAAAGTTTTATTTTTCTCATTTCATTGACCTGCAGAGGCTTAGTCATAAAGAGCACTTGCAAGATCTAGTATGTAAAATAATATGTTTCTTTCAGTTTTTTTGGAAGTATATTCCTAGAAAGCCTGAAAAGTTGGATTTAGTCAGCACACAGTCTATGTGTCAGAGGCATGGTTACATCACAGATGATCAAACATATTCACATCCATAGGCACCATTTAAATAACCATTGAGAAATAATGTATGAACACTAAAATGACAATATTTTTAAAAAATTATATATATATATATATATATATATATATATATATATATGCACATAGCATATAGTTTTTAAACATTTTCAGTATTATCTTGTTCACAAGTACTCACATGATGCGCCGCTAAGTCCAGTTTGATTAAATAAATGAAAGTAAAGCAGTTGATGAGTTTCATGGGGGATCTGGTCTATAAAAACCTGTATAACCTCCTATTGATAATAGTTTTATAGTAATAGTTCTAGATTTGATCTGCACACACATGGTTTATCAACTGTCCCTGTGGGTGTAATTTAAATTATTTAGTACATCATTAAAATCACGCCAAAATATTGAAGTTCTTTATTGGATGTCATTGCAAACTATAAAAAAGGGGGAAAATAGACAGAAATAGACAGCTGGCAAGCTGATGATTTCATCCAAGTCTCCAGACTCTGCCTTGTCAGGTGAGGACATAGTGACCAGATTAAAAGGATCCTCAAAATGTTCTTTCAGCCATTCCTTTGGGTCAGCAGTTCTTCAGCAAGAATAGGAACTACCTGTGATGGACCATTCTTTACCAGTTTGCCAGAACTTCTTTGAGACCACCTAAAATAAAATCTCCCCTCCTGCCCCGGTGAACATTCAGGGAACGCACATTGAGGGGGTGGACTCGTACAGGTACCTGGGTGTTCACCTGAACAGGAACGTACATGGCTTACAGTATTTATAGCTGCTCCTTTTCTCCCTTGCACTATTATCTTTGTTATATATATATTTATTTATATATATATATATATATATATATATATATATATAGACATGTTGTTCTATTTTGGTTCTGTGTATACCGCTACATGAAACACTAAACTTCCCCAATGATGGATGAATGAAGGTCCATCTCTTCTAATCTAATCTAATCTAATCTAATCTAATCTAATCTGATCTAAAGTCCTCCATGGCCTCAGCGATATCTTCCCATGCCAGAGTTTTAGCTTCTGTACCCACTGATGCTGCAGTCCAATGCCATTCAGTATCTGTTAGCTGTCTCTGAGAAAACCTCCTTCTTCTACTTTATGGCTTCTGTCATTACTGGTGTCCACCAGTAGATCCTCCAGTTACAACAGACACAGAAGATCTTCTGGCCACAGCTCCTGGAGCAGTTCCGAATATGACACATGTGGAACCTCCAGCGCCACCCATGTACTCTAAAAAGGCTAGATACTCTGATCTGCTGTTCGGTTCAGAGTCAGAGCCTTCCCTCCCACAACCCCCAGCTGCAGGAAAGTGACCATCTCACTCAGTGGGGTGAATTCCAACACAGAGGCGCTCAGCTGAGAGCTTCTGAGTATCCTCACACCCATCTGATGCCTCTCTTTCTGAGCAAATTTGAAGCATTGAAGTCCATTCTCCAGGAATTTGGCTCAAGAGCCCACATGGAGGCAGCGCTTTTGGGCTGAGCCCAAGGAGATCCATTTCCATCTTCTCTGCAAGGTGTCCACCAAGGTCTATGATTACTCTTAGTCTGACTCCTCACATTTAACGAATTTGCCTTGGTAGACCCTACCAGGGGTAAATATGTCCAACAACACAGCCTTCAGGATCATATGGGTAGTCAAACCCCTCCACCAAAACAAGATGGGGATTCTGTGGTGGAGCAAACAAAAAAAGCAAATTATAAATAAATAAAAATAAATAAATATATAACTAAATAATCTGGAAAATCAACAAGCTGCAAATGCCATTTACCAACAAAGAATTTGATCAGAAACAATCACGCAAAAGCATGTGGTGTCCAACCCACTCCTGAGAGAAGTGGTTTATTAGTGTGATTGCAGCCTACAGTGTCCCTGTAATCTCTCAAAGCCTCAATCAGAGCCAAGCCAAGTTTCCCATTAGGACTCTCAAACGGCCGTCCTGCTAACATCTACCCAACACGGTCAGGTGGAACTGATATGGAGTTAAACTGCATTACAGTGTTGCAGTTGACAACACTGGAGGTGTTGTCAACTGCAGTTATAGTTTGGTTTTAGCAGTTGTTGGATTTAATGAAAAAAAAAAATATATTTTTTAATGAAAATTACAAACACTAAAACCTTATGATGAAAAACTGAAACTGAGATTTTGCAAAACTTCAGAAATCCTCATCAGAAATAAACATTTGCATTTGTTCTGGCATTCATCCGTGAAACAGCATACCGGTGGCTATGAGGCTACGTCTAACTAGCCTTGTGTCTTTACTAATACTGTTTTCTTTATTACCCATGCAGAGAAAAAATTAAAAAGAAGATTTGCCATCTGACAGTACAGCTGATTTTACTTTTCCTAGATAGTATAAACTACATCCCACTGCCATGTGATAAAACTACACGCTGTGTGCATGTATGCTCAAATCAGTGTTTCTGTAAGCAGAGTGATAGTCATCTATCAGCGTATGTATGGGTGTATGTCAAAGCCTCCTTTAACTCAAATAACATTTGGACCCCTGTCTTTTGTGTGCTGGGATGAAATTCAGCCAAGGATGTTCAAGCACATTCGCTCTCCTCGGATGCACACATCCCGAACACCAAAGTGACACACTCACACACATACACACAGTCCAGCAGATACACACTAAAGCTGAAAGGCAGGTAGCCTGCCTTCCTGCCATGCCAAGCAGAGGATTACAGAGCAAATCAGAAGCTTACCTGGAGAGAGTGTGATGTAAAAACAGACAATAAACATGATCTGGTTACAAATTAGAAGGACTGGTCAACATTTGACTCTCAGTAACTTCTCCATTACCTGAATCACTGTCATCATAAGTTGGTCTAGTACTTTCTGGAAAATCTGATAGCATAGCTGCTGCTACTGATAGTCCAGTATGTCAGCAGTTAATAGTTCAAAAGTTTGCATGTTACCCATCCCACCACATTCTAATACACAATATATACAATCATAAATAGGATTATTTTTTCAAGAAAGATCAATAGAAGAGGACAGTTTATCAGCTCTGTTTTCATATATCAACTCTGCCATTAATTTTAGAGGAATACATTCAAACTCGGTCAATGACAGCAAGTCAGAAGCCGTTAAGTCTGCTGACGTACCGGGGTCCAACGGCTGGTTCTCACGTCACTTCACTGTATGTGCTGAAAATCAGTAGGTGCATGTGTGACAATGCTGGAAAGCAAAGGTCTTTCTGACCAATTTATCCAATGGTTAATAAAGGGAAGGCAGATTTATTTACATTTAATTTATTTATAGAAAGCAAAGCTCTTGGTAGCCTGGACAGCTCACAACATACCACAAAATCTCAAAGATGTAAGGGTTGTAAACTCTGTTTTGACCTCAAGGAGCCCAATGATCCATATTAGGTTCACCAAGACTTCTGTGTGTGTGTGTGTGTGTGTGTGTGTGTGTTATGTGAGGTATTACTGATGTTGTGGGGATCTAAACCTGCTTGTCTGTCATATGTTGACATTATTATATCTGCTTACAACAATTCTTTTGGTTAAGTCTCAATAATAGAAATTTTGTTTCTTTTGCAGATATGTGAAATTAGGATAAGCTTTGGTTTTGTAATTGAGTTTAGGGTTGGGCAAAAAGAGGATGATTCACGTTAAGAGTCTTCCAGAAAATTAATGTCAGTCCTCTCAAGCCGTTCATACATAACTATGTGAGTGTGTGTGTAAGAGAGTGTGTGCTGAGCTCAGATCAATGTCTCAAATCAATTAGAGGTATAATGATTTAATCAATGTGCTCCCCTAACAGAAACCACATTGATTACTTTGATTACTATTTATGACACCACTGTGTGTGTGTGTGTGTGTGTGTGTGTGTGTGTGTGTGTGTGTGTGTGTGTGTGCGTGTGTGTGTGTGTGTGGTCTCTGCTAGGTACATGAAGTTAGCATTTGTGGTCCAGGTGGAGAGGGCTCTTCAGTTTTTACTGTCCAGGTTGAAAAAGCTGTTTCAGTGCTGCACCACATTGGTACCAGGCTTGATTTGATGCTGCCACGGAGAAAAACCAGAGAAAATAACAGGAAGCAAAGAAATGTCCCGAGTTTCAAAGGAAAAACTTACTTTGTGCAACCAAATGCTTAGAGTATGTGTATCTTTTCTTTGTCAGTATATATTTTATCAGTTTCCTCTGTTTCACTCCCACTGATCAGAGTTTTGCTTGCGCTTCTTTGCATTTACTCTTTCTGACGTTCTGCTTTGCACTTCCTGACACCAAACCCCTCAGGTGGGCGGGTCTTTGAAAAAGTAATTTCCCATTGGACAGTGACTTTTTTGATTGACAGTTCAGTGACCAGGAACCTACATAGTGTTAGCTAGCGAACTCTCCAAGGCTACTGGCTACATCAAGACCTCTTCACTCGTTGACAATGTTAAATTCCTACACGATCGAAAGTGAGGATTGATAATAAATTCTATGGGTACTAAGACACTTGGATTTCAATATTAAGCTACATTTTACTATATATTGGTACCTGATCACATTAGCTAACTTTCTATCCATATCTATAGCTCAACTAGCTATACCGCTAGTCTATTGGGAGTGTTTTGGGTCAACAGTCTGGTGTAAAGACCACTTCTGTGTAATGCCTACTAACGTTTGTCCACATAGTGTGTAATATGTTTATTTTTGAAAGGTGGTATGAGCTTTGTATAAAAGGTGATTTTATTTTCTGTAAAAAAAAATCGTTTATCATAGACATTGGCTCATTTACACAGATGCAGTTACAATCTTTCGCTAGTAGGCGGCACACATAGACTGGGAGTTACTGGTTTGCTTCACCAACTCTTTTATAAACTGAGAGAGTTTAGTTGAGCACAGACTACGTCTCCAGTGCTATCCTCTCTAATAGGTCTCTAAAACTATTGTACTAAAACGATTGTACTTTGATTGACCACATATATACATGGACCATTCTCCGTGACATCAAATTGTTCATCTACGCTGCCATGTTGGGAGGCTAAAAGCTAGCTGGGACCTGACTGCTATAGTGATTATTAGCTGTTCCTCATCAGGGATGGTGTTAGTGAACTGAACACCTTCCACACCAGTTCAGCTCTGATGTGGTCAGACAGAGGTACTCTGAAAGAAACGTGAACTTGTTGGTGCTGAAAATCCGAGTGATTTTCCAAATTCCTGGTTAAAAAAAAAACTCCAAAACATCCAACTGATGGACACATTGCTACCTGATTTACCTTACCTTGAGATACTATTGATGCAATGACCAGACGCCCTTCACAGGAGCAGAATTCAAAGCATAAAGTCAGATTAGAGGCTTATAAATATTTCATGGCAGGACAGGAATCAGACCTTCAGCTGTGGAAAGTTCCCTAAAAAAAGTATTTCCTATCAAAGATGAGCAGAAATCAGCAGATAACGCTACCATGATGTAAAGATTTGGGAAGTCCCGTTGAGATATATAGGAGTTAACGTTACTAAGAATTACTGGGAGGAAACATTGCTGTTTAAAGAATGTTTGGTTTGTTGAGACCATGAAGGAAAATACCTGTCCAGCTTCTCATTACCACTAAAAACTGCCGTCACAGTGGCGATCTGCGGTGGAGGTATATATATATATATATATATATATATATATATATATATATATATACAGGGTGTGCAGAATTATTAGGCAAGTTGTATTTTTGAGGATTAATTTTATTTTTTAGTTTTTAGTTTTAGTATCTTAGGAGGGTATCTGTGTGTGCAAGTGACTATTACTGTGCATAATTATTGAGCAACTTAACAAAAACCAAATATATACCCATTTCACTTATTTATTTTCACCAGGGAAACCAATATAACGACTCAAAATTCACAAATATACATTTCTGGCATTCAAAAACAAAACAAAAACAAATCAGTGACCAATATAACCACCTTTCTTTGCCAGGACACTCAAAAGCCTGCCATCCATAGATTCTGTCAGTGTCTTGATCTGTTCACGATCAACATTGCGTGCAGCAGCAACCACAGCCTCCCAGACACTGTTCAGAGAGGTGTACTGTTTTCCCTCCCTGTAGATCTCACATTTGATGAGGGACCACAGGTTCTCTATGGGGTTAAGATCAGGTGAACAAGGAGGCGATGTCATTATTTTTTCTTCTTTTAGACCTTTTCTGGCCAGCCACGCAGTGGAGTACTTGGATGTGTGTGATGGAGCATTGTCCTGCATGAAAATCATGTTTTTCTTTAACGATGCTGACTTCTTCCTGTACCACTGCTTGAAGAAGGTGTCTTCCAGAAACTGGCAGTAGGACTGGGAGTTGAGCTTGACTCCATCCTCAACCCGAAAAGGTCCCACAAGCTCATCTTTGATGATACCAGCCCATACCAGTATCCCACCTCCACCTTGCTGGCGTCTGAGTCGGAGTGGAGCTCTCTGCCCTGTACTGATTCAGCCACGGGCCCATCCATCTGGCCCATCAGGACTCACTCTCATTTCATCAGTCCATAAAACCTTAGAAAAATCAGTCTTATGATATTTCTTGGCCCAGTCTTGACGTTTTATCTTGTGTGTCTTGTTCAGTGGTGGTCGTTTTTCAGCCTTCCTTACCATGGCCATGTCCCTGAGTATTGCACACCTTGTGCTTCTTGGCACTCCAGTGATGTTGCAGCTCTGAAATATGGTAAAACTGGTGGCCAATGGCATCTTGGCAGCTTCACACTTGATTTTCCTCAGTTCATGGGCAGTTATTTTGAGCCTTGTTTTTTCAACACGCTTCTTGCGACCCTGTTGACTATTTTGAATGAAACGCTTGATTGTTCGATGATCACGCCTCAAAAGCTTGGCAATTTTAAGAGTGCTGCATCCTTCTGCAAGACATCTCACTATTTTTGACTTTTCAGAGTCCGTCAAATCTTTCCTCTGACCCATTTCGCCAAAGGAATGGAAGTTGCCTAATAATTATGCACACCAGATATAGGGTGTTGATGTCATTAGACCACACCCCCTTCTCATTACAGAGATGTACATCACCTGATATGCTTAAATGGTAGTAGGCTTTCAAGCCTCTACCGGTTGGAGTAGAACAACATGCATAAAGAGGATGATGTGATCAAATTACGCATTTGCCTAATAATTCTGCACACACTGTATATACATGTGTGTGTGTGTGTGTGTATAATCAGGATTCTGTAGATGCCACTGCCATCGTTCTGTCTGAAAACCTGAATGTGACAGACTTGATAAACTGTAATGTTTATACCAAATGACCACTAACCTGCTCCCTACTGTAATTTCACAGAGGGTTAAAATGAAACAGGGGAGGAGAATATTCTGACTTTAGAAAGAACATGAATGATGAATCAGGCAGATTATAACTTTGACCTAGTGTTGGTGCATTTGAGTAAATAATGACTTCTGAAAACTGTTTTATCTAGAAAAAAGCTTGCTTATAATTATTACTTAATTACTTAATTCAACGCATTAACTAGGAAATAAATAAAGTTATTAGATATTGCCATCCAGAAAGGTGTTCAGCTTGCATGTCGTAAGATAAAGAGTAGAAGAAGTTGATAATAAGACTGAAGGAACAATGTAAAACATGGCCCATGTGCTGCTGGTGGTGTAGCCTAGCAAATACAATCATACATATTTAGCCTATTAGTCCTACTGTAACACTGTAATATATCAGAGTTAACATAGATTAAAACCATGAACCACGTGGTCTTCAATTTCAGACACAGCAGCAGTAGCCAGTCCATCATCATGTTCATCATCGTGTCCAGATAATCATGGGGGATGTGAGATGAGGTGAGCTCATGTAGGCAGTTATTATTACTATCAATCAGCGGATTCAACTGAAAGGATCTCAGCAACACTGATATCAAGTTGCATCTTTTTATTGTGTGTTGTCTGTTTTTAGCAGGTTGTCCTCTTCATTTTGCTTCAATGGAGTCTGTCCTCTGTGACAAGGGGTCCACTGATAAACACTGATAAAAGCTGGGTTTGACTTAAGGTAAAGTTGTCTCATGTTTGGTGAAGCATTGGCGCAGCAGTGATTAAAGCTGTAAAATGCATGATTACCCTAAGCAATTACTGATTAAAAATTATTTGCTGTTTACTTTTACTTCTTAAATTACATGACCACTTTAGCTGTATAAAACAGTTCGCCATTTTCTAGAATCTAAATCCTTTTTAAAAAGGACTTGTCGACATGTGCCACTCTAGTATGTGCCCCCGTCTGCCCCCCTTCCTCCATGACAAATTTTCTAGACACACCACTGCCACTCAGCCGTACATTAGTGACTTCCTTATGTTTCTTAGAACACCATCAGATTAGTTGGAAGCTCGGTCCTTTATAAAAAGCTTGTTAACACAAGGCCATATTGGACCCATTCTCTGTGTGACAGGCTCTGAAGTAAACCAAGGACACAACTGTTAGAGACAGTCATGATCGCTTTAGACAAAATGACATTTCTGCTCTTTTGTGAATAAAATACTCTTCTTTTGTTTCAAAGAAACCTCAACACAGTGACTGAATTCCTCCAAGCCTTTGCAGACTGACTCCTGGTTGTCACAACCATTACAGTTTAGAGAACAGGCCTTAATAAGCAATGACCTTTGTTAAACCTGTAGAACAAACCTTTTGCCTTGTTGTTTTACAAGCTGCACAACTTTTTCTTTAAAACAACTCTCAAGTTTCCCTTTGACTGAACTTTGCAATCTAATCCAATCTTTGCTGCACATACCAACCCATAAGAAAGTCGACCCACGCTCTGCATCCATTGCGTTCATGACTTCCAGCTACTGTATTGCCGGTGTACTTTGTGTTTGCGGTACATGACAGATGCTGTGATTGTTCTTCTGTTACCCACTCAGGTTGGATAGCGAGAGAAATCATGAAACCTAGTAATCCGAGAGATAGATAGATAGATACAGTCGTTTTTCATCTCATTAATTAATCCTGGTCAAACATCTTCATGTCTGTCAGAAATATTGATGAAATGCGAGACTGTGGAGAAACTCACCAAATGTATTATTTCTCTATATTTCTCTATACAAATGTATAGTTTCTAGAAAAACATTGAAAATTTTGTGAAAGTACTAAAAGACAAAAGATGATGAATCAACAGTAGACTGCAACAAACTAAAACTAATAAAAGAAAACATGACAAGACATATCATGATCAGTGCAGTGGTGGGTAATCAAGACAGACCATAAAATAATGTGGTTAAGGTTAGAAATCTAAACTTCTTGGTGAGCTAGACAGGGAAACAAATTTAGCCCATGCATTTTGAGCCGAGACTGGTCCACGAGGTACTGATGGAAAGACGACTTGCTTCCACACTGTCTTGTTGACGTATATGTACTTTGTCTAACAACCTTAAACCTAAAACATCCTTCAAGTCTTGTTCTATACAGTACTTGGTGTAAGATATTGACTGCCTGGTCTAGTTAACCTCCTGAACAATGTACAAACATATGATGGGATCCTGAAATTAGGACAGAGAGGAATGAAGGTGAGAGGTGATATTGATAATTATTAAATTGAATAAATGACAGATTTAGTGATAATTTCATAGACTATTTATTCACCACATCAGTAAACAGCACAGCAGAACATTTCCGCCAACATAGAAACCTTTAAAACGTGAAAGCAGACAAAGAAAGGTGAGAAAGGGCAACACTTGATGGACCTACTCATGATGATGATCACAGTACTGGTATCTGTGCTCTGGAAAAATAGTGGAATTATGTATTCTATACAGTACTTCGAGGAAACCACAACAGGCTTCAAAAATGCATCTATAAGAGACAATGAGAGGTTAACAGCTGTTTATCACTAGAATGACCAGGATTTTCAGTTTCACCTGCAGTCCCCCTCCCTTTACCACAACCCTACTGTGAGCCTCTACCACATTTACCACCTCACTGGCTGACCTGTTGTTTTTCAGATCAGATACTCAACAAGGCTTTTGACTCTGCACCTCACAGAAATCATCATTGTTGACTTTACCATCAGTTCAGATCTGTAGGGATGAATATATCTTGGTGATTTTTCTTTTATTATTTTGTCCACATTAGATGCATTTAACACAACAGTGGCCAAGACAAGTTTTACATAGTCTGTTCAATAAAATCACCAAGCCTTGCTGGTCCCTGACTTTTCCTAAAACTGCATGGATTTTCATTAAAACAAGTTTAAATATTTCCTTGTAAATAACAGAGGACATATGATCATTTCTAGCTATTTTGGCCAGAAGTGGTTATTTGGATCTCCATTCCCGTCATTCTGGATCCAATCAGGTGGAAGTTTTCCGTAAAGGCTGGTACACAGACATGGATCCATGCTGGATTTTACATGTTACTGGACCTTGCAGAAATAAATGTCCACATAAAGATAAGGCACTGAAATGTGCTATGCCTTATTAAACTTTCAAAGCTCTGGGAGTTCTAGTGTTATGTTCACATCATTCCCACAATTATTCCACCCTGTGTCTTATGCATTAAAACCTAAAATGCACTAATTCTAATTAATTTTACTATAAACATTTTCTGAGCACTTTACTTGTTTGCACTCAAGTTGAATGCAAAATATTTTCTTTGGACTTTACTTTGTGCAGTGATAATAAAGTTTAATCTAATCTTATAATACATTATAATGAGTGTTTTGATAATTTTATTTTACCTCATCAGGCTACAAAAGCAGCTTTCTCAACATCTCACTCTTCTCAGCTACCCAGTCAATGACCATGTTAGTTAACTAACTTATTGAATAAAATAATATTACTGAAGCACTAAGATCACTATCACCACCACAGAAACCACCTAGCAGTAGAAACCCCGCCATGCTAGCTAGCATCCATAGCTAGCTAAATTGTTAAATGGCCAACTTGTAACTAGTGACTGTGTTAAGAGTTAGAAAATGAACTGCACCCAGACTTGATTTATATCTGATGCCGGTAGACTGCAGTTCATCATGTCTACCTGAAGTTCTCTTTTAATTATGTTTTAATATGACTTTGTCTTTATGTTCTGTTATGTTAAGCACATTATTTAATACACTATACAAATAAGCATGCCTTGCATTTCCAGAGTAAGCTAAACACACAGCTAGCAAGTGAACTGAGACCCCTGGTTTTCAAGCAGACCAGAGTTTTCTTCTTTGATCCACACTAGCATCGGAATGAGTGTTCATGGAATTCCTGATTAACCCTAGTATCCATGGAAGCGGACTGAGGTTTGTTTACAGCGGACCAAACTGTGCCATTCCTAACTGTTTATTTCTATACAAGGAAGATGGGTAGCAGAAATTCTGACTACATCTGCCATCACCATGTAAACAAAGGAGTTAACAGTGCATGCTAAAAGGAGAACACAGATGAAAAAGATGCGTCTTGATGCCCGTGAGTGTGAGATAGATTAATTAGAAACAGAACTTATGCAGTCCAAGTCAGGCTACAAATGTCAAGTGGTCTTTCAATATACTCAAGTTTAAAATTTATCTCCTCGTCATTAACTTAAATGCCAAATTCTAAAATGCATCTGGAATATTTGTGTCTTCGAGAGCACCCATTAGTTCAAAGTCTTACAGTGTCTAGTCCAGCACTTTCCCAGATCTGATCAAGCACTTCTTTTCTGCTTAAGTATACTGACCCGAACTTTTACACAAGGATGGAAACATGTACTTAGTCAAGAAATGCCTCAAATACTACTGGAGGAGAAATCTCAGTCACTGGAACAACGTAGTTCACATTTTCTGTCACATAATCCATCCATCCATCATCTGTCCATCTGTCCGTCCGTCCGTCCGTCCGTCCGTCCGTCCATCCATCCATCCATCCATCCATCCATCCATCCATCCATCCATCCATCCATCCATCCATCCATCCATCCATCCATCCATCTATCTATCTATCTGGGTATAACTGGGATTTGCTTTGTTAGGGGGCTCTGATCGCGGGTCATAAAAACAGTAACTACAATTCTTATTATATCCGATACAATACTAATTTGCCTACAGTAACTCATAAAAAGGGACCAACTTATTTAATTTTAATTAATGTAGGTGAAGGCGCAAGGTGTAGCTAATATGACAGTAATTGCGGGGCAGAGTAGAGCGCCTTTATATCCGGGCAGGTGTTTGTCCGTTTAGTATGCGCTGTACGCTGACAGTTTTGTGGCTAGCGTGCCAAAGTGTCAACATTACCTCCTCTGCGATCTTAAGTGCCATAATCTCTTTCCTTTTCTGCTGGGGCTGTGGCAGTCCTTGTGCATTTACACCCACATGTTTCTTTGCAGCGTTGCGGTGTGCTGATTGTCGCAGCTGTGCGGAAAGCCGCATGACGGGCAGTTTCACCTTTGCTGGGTTGTGACTGAGTTTAGTGCTAGGGCATCTCATTGGGACCTGTCACAGTATTCCTGGTCTCTTCTCTCTCCCTTCCCATTTTGAATTATACTGGTAAGACTGCTTTCACTCGTCAGACGGAGCGGGACATTAATCTGCATCATATGATTGGTGTGTTTTCCTCTTTTTTTAGACAAGTGAAGTAGCATGCCATACGCTATACTGTGCGCGAGAGGTTCCTGTTTTGTCTCCACTTGGATTTCCGCCAGCTCCTCCAGTTCATTGGCCCTCCGTACGATCTAAATCTTGGCATATGGGGTTGTTTTGGGAAATTGTCAGTTTTTTATGTTTTATTATTAATCGTTTTGAAAGAAATTGATTAAATAAAATGTCATTTTTATGGGAATTCACCTGCCAAGGTGCATTTTATTTGAACCTACCCTTTTTAGGTTTATTGGGGGTTTTAACTCCCCAGTTGGCTTGTACCTCTCTTCTTTTATGTATAGGAAATATTGCTTTTCTTGCCTTACCAACACCACCACAAGGTAATCAAGAAAGAAAGACAGGCAAAGTTAAAGTTAAATGCAACATTGCTGTTGATCACGACATCTCATAAAAATATTGGCATGTCCAAAGTGGCATTTGAAGCACGGAGTGTAATATTTGTGAACTCTGACCACTGCTGGTTGGGACGCTGCGGGACGACAAAATCTTGCTCCATTCTTGTATCTCCTGGACTGTCCATTATCACTTTTGAATTGACACCCTCCAGCCAATTAGAATTGAGTATTCACCCAGACCATGGTATAAAATTGCTGTTACAAACTTAGCTTTACTTTCTACAAAAGATGACAGAGATGGTCACAAGTCCAAGTCAAGTCAGAAGTCTTTAACCTCAAGTCCAAGTGTGGCATAGCCGTTCATCACTGGGGTTCATCTTCCTGATGAACTCCTGGGTCCTTGTTGCTTCACATATTCCCAGCCTCCTTCCTCCCTCTTAGTGAAAAGTCTCAGGGTGTTTGATTTTGGGGTTAAACGCTCCATGCATCATGAGGAACTTAAATTTTTATATCAGTTACTCCATCTCCTCTTGTAGTCAGGTTATTATACCAGCTACAGACACCATACATTTTATATTATTATACTGGCTTATGAAGAAAAGTATTTATACTGTATACAGTAACTCTGTTCTAATGTTGTTTTTCTTTCTCAGCAAGTGCTTCTAGCTGTCATTACTGTGGTGGAATTCTTATACAGATCATAAAGTACAGCTAATATTAACAACCTCTGTTCTTATAATCCCTTTTCTTTGCATGTGCAGTCGCAGTGGATTACTCCAGATTGTTTGAAGTCGTTCCTCCTATTCTTCTGTCTTTTAAGCTGGTCCTGTTTCTTAGTGTCCATCTGCAGGCAGACTCACCCTGACACTTTTGGCTGGTAGAGAGGAATTACCAACGTTCCAATCCTCACGTTCATCATCCCGAGACAAAATGGGAATACACTGCTCATTCATTTTAGCATAAAGGTCTTTGTATATGCAAAATTAAGAACATATAATACTGCCTGAAATATATGGCACAAATTTCAGCGTCTGTTCCACTGAGGCTAATCCCGTCTTTCTTTGAACTTTTCTCTGGCCACTTGTCTTTTCCACTGTCCAGGTTCAACCAAGGGATTAAAAGTGAACTCGTAAGCTTTCGGCCCTTTTTGCATGAAAAAGACTCAAAAGACCAGATGTTCAATAACCACGGCTGTCCTTAATTTAGTCTTCCTCACAGTCTATTCCTTGGAAGAAGGATTAGAATTCTTTGTGACGAGAGGTATGAAACTGTAAAAACTGCTTCGCTGAAGTGAGAATTTGATGCACTGGTTTACTTACTTTGATGCAGACTCCTGTATTTACATCTTTTTGCATATGCTATCACTTTTGTCCCTTCAATGCTAATTAGCTTATAAACTATCTTAAATTAAATACCTGTGTGAATGAAACCATAACAGTCTAAGACTACATTAACAGGTACAATACATAAGCATTTACTTATGACTGTTTTCACTGTTGTCATGGAATTTGGTGACTTGCTACTTTAAAGGTGGATTTATACTCGTGTGGCGCTTGTATCAACACCCTAGGCGCTGTGTAGCTCCGCAGAGGCTCGATGCACACCTCTTCCAGACCTGACATGCCCCCATGCTACGCAAACGGTTATGCGGAGGTACTCCATTGTGACTGGTCAGTTTGGGATCACGTGTTGCTGAATGTCTATATCTTCTCACTGAATTTGTGTGGTAACCACTGTTTTTACAAACAATAACCAGCGGATCAAGTTGATGAGAGGCTGATCCAGTTATTTCTACATTTTCTTCCACAAGCTAATAAAGACACTGAACCATACTGGATGCCATTGTTGTTTTAAAACAGAATATACCTACTGAACTGAAGTGAACCATCAAAAGAACTCCAACCTGGTGAGTTTACCAGCCGATACCCCCCCTGCTGCCACCTTCACGTTAGGAGGAGAAACTGAAACACAACACCCCCTACGCTTGAGTGAGAGAGCAAACTCACCAGCGTCAGCTACGTCGTAGCTGGCCGCACACAGATGCCATGAGAGTATAAATCTGCCTTACGGCTAATATTGCTAATTTACCAGCAGCCTACCGAGTCTGAACCCCTGCCACAGTCTGTATATAAAAGGTTTGCACCTCAGCTTCTAAGAACCTGCATATTTTTGACATGCAGCAACAGTTGTACTTTTTAAATAAACAGACCCAGTATAACCACATTGTTTATAGTTGGTCTGATCCCAGTTTAATGTGATCGTGGCAAAGTTACAGTTAATGGAAATTGTTCAGAAACATTAATTTAGTATAAAAGTAGTGACAAGCTAATGTGTACACCACTGTGACTCTTAGCTTGTTGCTAACTTAGATGCTACCATTAGCCTCATGTTACAGTAACTAACCTCTCCATGTGTGTTTAAAGGTGGATCCAACATCCTGGAGTTTTATACCTGTTCTCATACATGTCCCTTTTTATTAAGTTTTTAATACCTGGTACGATGGTGCTGCAGCAACAGCTGCGTTCACCCGTGCTGTCAATGTTTTGACTGATTGTTTATGTGATGCTACATCAGTGTTACATCTGGAGAGATAACAGCAGACAGGAGATCAGACAGAGAGAAGATCATGAAAAAAAATGTGGATGTTCACGAGTCCCAAATCGCGAGTTCAAGTTGAGTCTCAAGTCTTTTGAGTGCGAGTTTTTTTTTTTCAATAAAATAAAAAGTAAATAAAGCATTAAATAAAGTTGAGTATTCTCACTGCGGTTTGATTGTATGTGTGTTGTCTCCATTTGTAAAAGCAGAAAGCAAAGCAGACCACGAGGGTACGAGAAAGAGAGGGGAAAAGAGAGATCACAGGTATTGATTTTCTTACTTTTACTGCAGGTGAGATGGCAGGCTGGGACCTGGCTTTACCTGGTGGGGAGACAGAGCAGAGTGATAGAAAATTCTGTTAAAAAACAATAAACACACATCCAGCAGCAGGTTTGACCGTGGGCTGTAACAGTGACAGGAGAATTATAGATTTATGTACTGGAGAAGACAGGCCAAAAATCAGATCGGTTTAGCTTCACCACTGACTGTCTGACTGACTGGACTGGACTGACTGTGTGTGGTGGAAACTGCGGACCAAGGCCGGATCTGCATCTGGTTCCATTGCAGGTATAATAAGGTGCTTCTCTTCAGACTGTTAACCCTCTGAAGTCTGCATGCAGATCAGTCTGGACTTTTAAGGCATAGTTCTGTTTGCTAGTTGACTAAACCAAGAAAACAAGACTGTGCTGCAAGGACACCCACTTTTTATGCTACGGAACATGTTTTCCACAACTTTTAGATCCAGTTTGTCTCAGGCTGCTGAACCTCTGTCCATCTTTCCATCTGAGAGACTCTGCCTCTCTCAGTCATGTAACTGACCTGTTGCCAGTTAACTTGACTAGTTGTCACATGCTCCTGGTTAAAACCAGTCATTGCTTCTTGCAGCTGTGTATCCTAATAAATCCTCAGATTTACATTTAGTGTTCATGTTAGAAGAAATCTGTGTGTGTGTGTGTGTGTGTGTGTGTGTGTGTGTGTGTGTGTGTGTAACTGTATGTTTATACCTGTTCATATGTGTGTAACTGTATGTTTATACCTGTTTGTGTGTGTGCGTGTGTAGGTGGGTGTGTGTGTGTGTGTTAATGTGTGTAGAGCAGCAGGATAGCAGTCTAAGTAGCCTGGGGATGAAGTATGTGAGAGGAGATAAGGGGTAACACACAGACATGCTTGGATTAGACATGATTCTATTACTTTTAAACATAGTGACTCACATTGATTCAGAAAGCTAATGCGCACCACTGATTTTAGCTAAGCACATATTAAAACACACAGGCTGTATTAGAAGTCAACACACTCTGGCATTTTAGTCCTGTAATTGATCCTAGGCTTAAATTAGAACGTAGATGACTTTCCTACCACACAATCTAGGAATCATTTATTCCTCTAACATGCTCATTCTATTCCAAGCGGTCGGAGCTTGTTCCAGCTCAAACTGGGAGAGAGGCCGGTTACAGCATGGACCGGCTGACAGCTTTCCAAATCATTGAAGTCTTTGAACTGTGATCAGAATAGACTAACTCCAACCTAATGCCCACCTTGCCAAATTAGCTTTAAACCTGTGTTCGTCAAGCTGTGAGGTATCAGTGTAAACCACTGAGCTACCATCCTTCGTTGACTGAATAATTAATATCATTAAACTAAGAGTGTTTAATGTTAGCTTCCTAAATCCAGCACCAATGGATTACACAGTATGACGGTAAACCTGAGCATAAATCCAACGGCCCAAATTAGTGGAAATTAGTGTGGAACAAACTGTTTCAGGCTTCTTCGCTGCTTTTTACTGGCAGTCCTGAATTTAGGATGTTTTAATCCTTTCCGACATTTCCATATATTTAAAACAAATGAATTGATGGTAAAGGAGCTTTAGCGACAGTAACAGCCAATCAACATTTCTTACCATCTAGATGCTTCTCATATCTGCCTGCTGGCAGCTTCTGCCACTCTTTAATAATTATCCATGTAAGGTCTTCTATGAATAAGAGAATCCCTCATGGAATCGAAGATTTCTGCATTCCTTGAGGCTTTTCAATGGAATTCGAGTCAGGACTCATTGCTGGCCAGTTTTCTCAGGCAACCGTCTTCCAAACAGAAGATCTGACCTTGGGCAAGATGCTAAACCCACACACTGCCTCCGATACGCTCATCAGTGTGTGTTTGATGGGTTCAGCTCCGCGTGGGTAAAATGCTCTCAGCTCTTTAATGTTTCACAAAATAATTTGATCCACAGACACAAACATTCAACGTTATTGTTGTTCATTTGTTGTTGCCTTGCAGTGATGGAGGGAGCACATGGCAGCACTGGAGGCTTATTGTAGCCATTTTGGTTTTGTTAATGTGGTTCTCTGTCTGAGATACTTTGGTGGGTCTGATCTGTCATCCAGGTGGAGCAAAGGTGTGCCAAAGGGCAGGAGGCTCTTAAATCTCATTGGCTCATTGGGCTGTACCATGTGCCACAATGTTACGGGTTGAGTTTAATTTGTTTAGGTCTTGTTTAGGTCTTGTGTTTAATTATTAACAGCCATAATTTGTGTGTATTATTTGATTTGGGCAAACCTTATATGTCATACATCAGGTCAGTTTTTTCAGATAAGTCAGACTTGGTTCTTTATTTCTTAAGATTTTAATATTTTAAAATCATTATTTTGAGTTGACCTCTTTTATAGGCCTGCTTAATCTTAACTTTTTTTTTTTTTAAGTTTTTGTCCTTATTTTGAGTTTTTGGGTAAATACAAGCCCAGTTTTTTTTTTTTTTTTTTTTTTTTTTTTTTTCCTGTGTCATCATCTGCTGGATCACTGGGAGTGTGATTGGAGATAGCAAAGCACTGTATGGCTGTGTTAATGGATAAACGTAAAGAACATGATAAAGCACTTCTTAGACCTGAGTTAGGGTTAAAATTATACACAGGTAACTCTGCTGGCTGAGTGGATGCCCCCGTAAGTCTTTGTCACATTAGCTTCGGTTTAAAGCAGGGTCTCTATTATTTCTCTAGGTCGTCATAATTATGTTTATTCAACTGTGTAAAGTTATTTGAGTGAAATGAAGCATAAATTGAATATTTTCACGTTGCGTAGCAGCAGACTGACGCCCTTTCACATCATCTCTGTGCACCTGCTGGACAAGTGAAGAGTTTAACTGCCAGTCAGGTTTTATTTCAAGTGGCCATGCACACAGTCTGGTAAACATTAGTTAACTGTAAATGATGTGAAACACATCCACCAGCAGTGGAAGTACCAGGAAAAATCAAACTTCTGAAAATCTGCAAAGCCCAGCGTATACAACTAAACTTCAGAGTTCCTTGGTTGTGGTTATTGACTGTAAGACACCCAGAACTCTGTGTGGAAACACATATGAGCAAAGTGGAACAAAAACTTTGAACCTGGCTTGATTCAGAGTTCAGTGAACTTTTGGCTATAAAATGCCTGATTTACATATTTAAACATACTATTTTAGTAAACTTGTAAATAAAAAAATAATAGTCTAAATGTGAGGTTTAAACCAGGAAAGTTTCAGTGATAGTTTTGTTAGTAATAAAGTTGACCTTGTTGACTTGTGGTGTCTTGCTTTATGAGCTAATCGCGCATGTTCGAGCTAATTCAACATCTCAAGATCTCTACAAAACAAAGGTTGTCATGCTGTGATAAGCAGGTACAGTAGGAAGTTATTTGGAGAACACAAAGGGCAGATTTCTTGAGATACTTAGAAAAATCCAGCTGTTATCACATAAAAACAGCCTTTGTGATTGCAAGATAAAAGTATAAAAGATGAATAATTGCAGACAAGGCTGCTATCGGCTTGGACTGGTGTAATCCTTATTTTAAGTTGTACTTGCCTATAAAAAAATTGTTATTCCGCTTAAGGTGTTGGTGTATAATGGCATGAAGGGTATAATTAGAAGAAATTTAGGCGATCCCAGTAACATAAACATTAACATAGAAAATGAACTCATTTTACTTTATTGCCTGATGAAAAAATTTCTGACCATGACTTGGACATTTTGTCTGTTGTGTTGGCTTCGCTTTCTGCACATAGCAGAACATCGCTGAGTGGGTTCCAGGTTTCCTCAGGTCATCTCTTCATCCGTTTCCCACAACATGCACCAACTCAGATCCATTTTCCAAAGCTTCTTTTTGGCATTCTATATAACGATTAATAATCTACGACAGGATCAGTCATGTGTGGAAAAATACATTTTCGTAGTTTTATTCTTTCTTTTCAGTTTTGTGTGCACTAACAGTAACAGTGACACCACCTTCACCTCCTTCAACTGCCAGATTCTTCCTCACTTTACTCCACAAATATGTTATTCTCTTTTACACTAAAACACGAGAAATCATTGCGCAGCTGATGCGGGCAGCGGATTTCGGTCTTTAGCTTTTACTGTCGTCTCTTCAGCCTCACCAGCTCATTTTCTCTTATCTTCTAGCTGTAATGACTTCAAACGCATGAAAACAAATTCAAGGATATCACCGGACATGACAGCTTCAGTGTAGAATGGAACATTATCAACAATACTGTAGAAAGTATGCATCATATTATAGATTTGTAAATACACAGTTTGAAGAAGAGAAGGGAAACTAGGAGAGGGAGCAAGACAGACAGACCTGAATCATGTGTACTCCTGAGCATGTGCATGAGTAATCAGGGTATGCACATGTGTGACTACACGCGTGGGATGCCAGTGAATGTTTTTATTTCTCCTGCTGTTCACCCATAGTGAGTGTGCACAAAGGTGTGTTTAGCTGTGTGTGTGAAGTAGACAGAGACATCCACCTGTTGGCTCATTGTTTTGTGTGACAGCACCTTTTGTATGGCTTGGCGTCAGACGCTACTTACATTGTAAAAGGGATCAGGCAGGATGGAAAAAACGGAAAGATTAAGGTCAGAAAAATTTCCACAGGCAGAGAAACGAGAAAACAAAGAGAATAAAGAGAAAAAACGAAACAAAGTCAAGCAGGGTGAGAGAGATCTTTACATGAATAAATGGTAATGTATGAAATTATCTGTCTAGATGGGCCCACTTTACCCAGTAAGACTGCAAGACATTTAAATTACCAGTAAGAATATTACCAGTAAATATAGATCAACAAAAACTTTGACTAATAAATACATAAATTAACCCCAGTATATCACTGACTCAATAAATAGTCCAGTACACCAGTAAACCAAACAGAACACCAACCATTCATTTATTCATTCTCTGTACCTCTTAGTCCATTAAGGGTCACGGGTAAGCAGGAGCCTATCCCAGCCCTAGCCAGGTCAGCAGTCCATTGCACGGCCAACACATAGGGGAAACCATTCACACTCTCACACACTCCTAGGAAGAATTTAGAGTCAATTAACCTAACATTACCAGTCTTTGGATTGTAGGAGGAAGCCGGAGTATCTGTAGTATCTGAGTATCTGGAGAGAACCCACGCATACACGGGGAGAACATGCAAACTCCACAAAGAAAGGCCACTGCCCTCAAGGTTTGAACCTCCCCCCAGCTGAGATTTGAACCAGCGACCTTCTTGCTGTGAAGCTGCAGTGCTAACCACCACACCACCGTGCAGCCCATGAACCAATGAGTAAACCCGTAAACCAACCAGTAAACCAACTAGTACACCGGTAAAGCAACCAGTAAACCAGCCAGTACACCAGTAAACCAACCAGTAAACCAACCTGTAAACCAGTAAACCAACCAGTACACCAACCAGTAAACCAGCCAGCACACCAGTACACCAACCAGTAAATCAACCTGTAAACCAGTAAACCAATCAGTACACCAACCAGTAAACCAGCCAGTACACCAGTAAACCAACCAGTAAACCAACCTGTAAACCAGTAAACCAAGCAGTACACCAACCAGTAAACCAGTAAACCAACCTGTAAACCAGTGCACATGCACTGATGGATGAACGGATGAACGGATGGATGGATGGACTGATGGACGGATGGAAGGATGGACGGATGGACGGATGGATGGATGGAGGGATGGATGGATGGATGGATGGATGGAGGGATGGATGGATGGATGGATGGATGGACGGGCAGATGGATGGATGGATGGATGATGGATGGATGGATGATGGAAAGAAGAGGGCCTGTATGACTGCTGGCAGGTAGTTAATGCGGTATGATGACCCGGGTCTGAGTCCTCATGGTCACCAGTCCATGTTCCGGCAGCTGCAGGTCCTGGTTTACTGAACACCATTCATCATCCTCACGTATGACAAGGTGATAAAGCTCGTGTGTTGTTGCAGAACTTGTGTTGCCAACTGGCTGCTGTGAGTGGGTGGAGCTACATCCTGCTGTACTCCACAGCAGGGCGGGGGCACCACCTGTGACTGTTGTCAACTGGTTGGCTGCTTTGTTTTGTTCTGTTTAGCTAAAATAAATAAATAAATAAATAAATAAATAAATAAATAAATAAATAAATAAATAAATAATAATAATAATAATAATAAATTATTTATATAGCACTTCATATTGCAGTAATTTCAAAGTGCTTACAGAAAAAAAAAGTTGGTAAAGTGGTGAAATCTGACGAGGAAAAAAACATTTAGGCTGAAACAAAAGAGCGAAGGGAAGTTCCACCACAGACCCGCATGCGAGCCAACTGCAGACCACTCTGCACTTTTCTGATTGAAAGGAACAAATTTTCACAAAATTTACAAATCCAAAACACTCCTGAGCTAGTTTCAGATCCTGAATGTAAAATCAGCTGATATTGTGTCAGAAGTCGTACCCCCTACAGAGTCTGACTGCTGTTTTTGTTCATCTTGTCACTTTAATGCCAAATAAAGCCCACTAGAGCCCCAAAAAACTTTAAAAACAGGTTTTCTTCTTTTTCTATTTGCTTGATGATTATTGATATTCTCTAATTAAGTTTTAAATTCAGTTTTAACGGTTAAGCTATAATAACACAGCACTCCATTATCAAAAATAAAAGTTCCAATAAGAAACTTACCAAGTAAACTGACCCGGATCAGTGGGGCATGCATCCTTCAGCCTGCAGCGGGAAGGGACGGCCAGGCCAGCGGGGGGTGTAATCACGCCTCCGCACCACACAGCCACACTAACTTGGTGTGTGTTAATGAATTTTTGTTTAACAGTAAGTCACCACACACACACCTTTATAAATTGCTCTTAACTTTACCTGTGCACACACTAGCACACCCCGGTGAGCCGTCTTCAAACAAGTGAATTGTTTAGCATCGGGAAAGTTATTCCTCAAGTCTTCTCTCTGAAGCAGACATGAGAGGAAGCCTGTAATATTCCTCAAAGAAATGCCACAAAGGCGTCAGTTGACTGCCATGTTGTGTGTGTGTGTGTTTGTGTGTGTGTTGGGGGGGGGGGGGGGGGGGGGGGGGGGGGGGGGTGTCCTTGAATGGCTGGATAGTGAGATAGAGGGCATTTGTTTGAACAGCCAAGAAACAGAGGCGGTAAAACAGAGGGGGGTTGGACACACCAGGCCAGTAATAGACCTGTTTGTGTGTGAGCGTCTGTGTGTGTCTGTGTGTGTGTGTGTGTGTGTGGGGGGGGGGGGGTCGTGTGTGTGTGTGTGAGGTGTGCAATCATCCTCATGCTACCATGAGCTCATTACAGGAACAGATCTGATGATGATGATTGTGCTGTTGATGATGATTATGATGACATGAACAACAGTCTCTGCCAGTCTCGGCCTCAAACACGCTGATGTTTACTTCATGGAGAGGCTGCAGTCAGCTGGGCGATGTTAGAAATATCAACTGTAATCAGATTACAATCAGCCTACAGGATTATTTAACCTGGGCTCTGTGGGCCACACGAACAGGACATTGAGAGTTTAACGGACTGCACAGAGTACATAAACCACTGTGCCCACCAAGCGGGTATGGTTTTTCTCAAACAACAAGCCCTGGGCGAGTTCTGATCTGAGAGCCTTGCTGCTGGAGAAAAGAACGACTTTCCAGTCTAGCGACAGAGAAAAACTGAAGAGGGTGCGGATGGATCTTAAATGGAAGATCAAAGAGTGCAAGGCCAGCTACAGAAGGCAAGAAGAGGGACAAGAAGAGGCTCAACAGACTAATAAAATGAGCCAGCTTAGTCTGTGAAGCCCCCTGGACCCCCTCGAGGTGAGGGGGGAGAGGAGGGCTCTGGCCAAACTGTCTACTATCATGGATAACACCTCCCACCCTCTGCATCAGACCGTGGGGGCTTAAGCAGCTCCTTTAGTAACAGACTCAGACATCCAAGGTGTAGGACGGAAGCTTCCGCAGGTCCTTCATACCAAACACCAAACACCTTTCGCACAAAGACCCTAAACAAAAGCCCACCGGAAGCACAAGGTCTACTGCTAACATCCCTGTACTGAAGGACACCAGCCATCTCTGTCCGCAGTCCCTGCTCAGCAAGGACGACCTTTTCAGTATTACGATATACATTATTCATTCATTATCTGTACTGCTTCATCCATTATCATCGGGGGGAAGCTGGAGCCTAACCCAGCACTTAACAGGTGAGAGGCAGGTACACCTGGACAGTAACCAGTCCACCGCAGGGCCAACACAGACAGAAAAACAACCATTCACACTTACTCCTAGGGAGGATTTAGAGTCAGTGCAGCCCAGTATTAAGATAATTCAGAATTTATGGTTGATTCATGCACAAGACACAAACAACAGATGAAAAGCAAAATACTCAAAATATAATTTAACGTTTGGCAAGGTTGAAGAAGGAAGTGGCCGGGTCTCAGCTATTCCTGGGAATGAGTTCTGGGACTAAATATATATAAACACACACACACACACATACACACACACACATATATATATTTATATACATATATATATGTATATATATATATATATATATATATATATATATATATACATACACTAGGGCTATCAGCGGAATCTGAACTGGAGCAAAACATCAGAAACACAACCTAAGATAAACAACTCCATACCCCAGCCGGACGGAAAAGTAATGTAGAAGTTCACATCCTTCCAGCTGTGAGTACACACTGTGAAGCCTACTTATCAGAAGGCTTGAGGCAAATCCAGGACAAATACATATAATTAACCCAGTAGAAGTAAAAAACACTGTGAAACACTTCATCTTAATTTCACAGGATCACATTGGACCCATTGTCCTAGAAGATGTTGATTGGGGATCTGGTAGACATATCTGTGATAAACAAAATCATCGAAAATATTATTAAGGCCCATTTATGATCTACACCAGGAATATTCAACTGGCAGTCCATAGGCCAAAACCGGCCCATCAGTCTACTTGGACCGGCCCACCGCACTTCTACTCATAAACAGTAAATTTAAAATTAAATAACAGAGCACCACTTTGCGGCATGTTGCAGCACTATGTAACACTGCTGGGTAAGACTGAAGCCAAAGACTTCGGCTCTTTCAGGGGCAGCTGTATCTCAGGAGGAAGAGCAATCATCCACCAACTGGAAAATCAGTGGATCGATTCTAGGCTTGCCCTAACTCCATGCCGACACTTAACCCCGCGTAACCTCCTGATTCACCTATCAGGGTATGAATGGGTGAATCTGACATGTAATGTGAAGCTCTACTTTTAGTAGTGAACATGACTTGAAAAGTGCTGTTTAAGTACAGTCCTTTTACGAAAACGTAACAACTGATAAATATGCACACATGAAAAATGCTGGAGGAAATTACTGCTTCTGCTCAGTGAATAAAGAAAACAAGTTGTAGAGGCACTTTAAAATGACCCACGCCAAATATTCCCCAGGCTCCAACGCTTGCCAGACAAATAAAAACAACTGACTTAAAACCCATTCATCCATCCATTTTCTTCCGGTTATCTGGAGTCGGGTCGCCTGGGCAGCTGCCTAAGCAGGGAAACCCAGACTTCCCTCTCCCCGGCCACATTCACCAGCTCATCCGGAGGGATCCCGAGGTGTTCCCAGGCCAGCCGAGAGATGTAGTCTGTCCAGTGTGTTCTGGGTCTCCCCCAGGGCCTCTTTCTGGTGGTATGTGCCCGGAACACCCACCAGGGAGGCATCTCAACCAGATGCCTGAGCCACCTCATCTGGCTCCTCTTGATGCAGAGGAGCAGCAACTCTACTCTGAGCCCCTTCAAGATAACCAAGCTTCTCACCCTATCTCTAAGTGATAGCCCAGCCACCTTGCAGAGAAAACTCATTTTGGCCCCTTCTATCCGCGATCTTGTTCTTTCGGTCACTACCCACAGCTCATGACCATAGGTGAGGGTGGGAATGTAGATCGACGGGTAAATCGAGAGCTTTGCAGTTTGACTCAGCTCCTTCTTCACCACGACAGACCGATGCAGTGTCCGCATCACTGCAGATGCAGCATCGATCTGCCTGTCGATCTCCATCCTTCCCTCACTCATGAACAAGACCATGAACTCCTCCACTTGGGGAAGGATCCTATTGCAGACCCGGAGAGAGGTCTCCACCCATTTCCGGCTGAGGACCATGGTCTGATTTGGAGGCACTGATTCTCATCCCAACCGCTTCACACTCAGCTGCGAATCGCTCCAGTGAGAGCTGAAGATCACAGCCCAGTGAAGTCAACAGAACCACATCATCCACAAAGAGCAGAGACCCAATCCTGAGGTCACCCCCTCAAAGACCCTGAAGAGGGTGCAGAGCTGGTCCACTGTTTCACGACCGGGACGGAAACCACACTGCTCCTCCTCCGAGATTGTGGCAAACCCAGATTGTGGCTAACCCAGATTGCAGCTAACCTAGATTGTGGCTAGCTCAGATTGCAGCTAACCCAAATTGCAGTTAACCCAGTTTGGGGCTAGCCCATATTGCAGCTGATCCAGATTGTGGCTAACCCAGAATTTAGCTAATCCAGATTGTGGCTAACTTAGATTGAGTCTAACCCAGATTGTGTCTAATCTAGATTTAGTCTAACCTAGATTCCTTCCATTAGAGAAAAATTCAAATTTCTTCAATAACTCAATAAAGTCAAGACTATTATATTCATTTGCTTTGGAGTCTAAGGGTATGTTTCCAGGGTCAAGGATGCTAAATAAAATCTGGCATCTATCCTAATGATGGAAATATAGTGATATTAGCTTGAAGTATAACAGTGTTGGCATGGTTTTGGTAATTGGGAGAACTGTTGAGCCCTTTGGTGTTTTTCTTGGAGGAGGTCAGTGCTCTGAGTGCTTCTAGTTTCTTTCATTTTTATGTATTTATTTGTTTTTCTTGTCATTATTATTATCATCAGTCATCATTGTCATCAGTCATTATTCTTGTTAAAGAAGAGAAAAGAGAAAGGGAACAACACACCAGAAATCTGTTACCATGGGGACTGGCTGTTGTACTGACATCATAAAGCCAACATGTGAGCTTACTGACAAATAAAAATCTGCTGGCTGATACGACAAAGACCACAAGCTGGCAGGCTGGACTGGAAGGATCAGATAGAAACCTAAAAGTGACTGTGCTGTTGCTGATGTGTCTTACTTGACCCATACACAGGATTTAGACAAAGGTGAAGATGAGGGGTGGTAAGCTAGTGAAGATAATGATGGAGTCTCTCAGGACATAGAAAGACAAACAGACAGATAAGCAACATGACAAGTGGGTATAACAAGCTTGACAAGACTTTTTCTCATCGGATTTAGATACAAATAAAGATGGACAGAAGATCAGAGAGGAGCAGAGTGATCCATGAGGAAGAAAAGAAAAATAACAATCCTGAGTTTGGAGAAGCATGAAGTTTATCTTCAGCTTTCAGATCAGGAAATGACGCTAAAACTTGGCTGTAAAACTCTACACCTCGTCAGGAAAAAGAAAAAAAGGATTCATCAATAACAGACTATAACCATTTGAGTGGTGATCAGGTAATATCGCTTAAAGTCATCATTTACGTCAACAGAGGTAAGCAAAGCAGGAGCAGCTGATGGAGCAGAAGTAACACACTCCTTAAAAATGCTTTTAAATGAAGCCTTGAACTAGATATTTTTGGTACATTGTGGAAAATAATTTGACAGCTAGATATGTTAACACTGCACATAACATATTAATTACAATTAACTGTAAACATACTGATGTACGACTGCTTTACAGTACAGCTTAAGTCATATTACAAGTACATACAGACGTACTTCCATGCTGGGTTTCATGCCACTTATTCACCAACCATCCACATCCATGTCATTATTGTTTCTTCCATGTAAATGTACCAACATTTCCTCCATCACTTTTCTTTTATTAATAGTTTTTTTTGTTTGTTTGTTTGTTGTTTTCTTTTTTAAACAGAAATCAAACCTGAGAAAATCAATAAACTAAGAAAATAATCAGAAATCATAATAATCATGAGCTGCAGCACCATGTTCAACTCATCTCCACAGATAGATAGCACCTGATCTTTACCTGTAGGGCCTGTGTTGGAGGGGTGGGACACCATTTTGGCGTCTGGGGATATGACAACGCTGAAGCGGACATCCCTATTTAAGTACATAAGGGAGCAAAAATGGGCCTTCACATACTTTCTCTTTCCATTCAGAGATTTGTAGACCAAGTCTTTCTCTTTTGTGCTGGTGTTGCCTCAACTCTGGAGTCAGGTCTGATGTTAGGAGGCTCTGAGCCACCACGGTCCTTTGCATCATTTACCTACATTGCTTTAGATGATTCTGGAACACAAGATAGCTTACAGACATGCTTCTGCTGCCCAGGCAAACTAAAGCATTACATCACAGAAATGTAATCTGAGATATGCAGCACATTTAAGAACACTGAGAAAAAACTAATAGTTGAGAGATTTCAGCAAATATATATATATATATATATATATTAAAAAAACAAATAATCTATTCTTTTAGTTTGAGGACATTCATAAAGAATTACTGTTGTAGCCTGTTTTCTAACTTATCCCACAGTGTGAAACCAGCTGCAGAACCTCTAAACATTCACCCTCTGAAAACCAGACCTGTGATGTAATCCTTAACTAGTCCTGGCTGAAAATGGAAAGGAAAAATGTCCATCTTCTATAAATATGTTGAACATTTGCATGTTGTTTTGTGTCTACATTCTCGCAGTCAAGTTGTTTCTGGGATCATTTATCTACTGGTGGAAATGAATTTCCTCTTTGACATTTAAGCTCGGGATATATTTCGAAGATAGGAGGAAAGTTCTGGGTGGGGAACTCTGAGGTTTCATTGAGGACTAAATCTAAAAAGAATGTTGCTCTCTGATCACAGTCGGAGAGCTCTTTGCATGAAAATGCACACCGATGGTCTGGGATTTTACACAGCTGCCTGCCTCTAAGTGTTAACACTGTACGTTCTGTCTCATCGTTGCTCACCTCATACAGTACACCGTCCTTCAGCTACATCAAGGATACATTTCACATACTCTACATACTTTATCACGGTCCACAACATGCACAGAGACAGAGACCATATGTCAAATCCATGAAATAATAAACCTTTTTTCTGACTGGGAGCGACTCTCTGTAGACTGTTTCTAAAATCAGATGGTAACCACAGGAGAGGTGGATGTTACACACTATTTCCATACCCCTGGTTATCCTGTACCACATACATACATACACTCAAGCTCCAAGAGTGTTCACATGTTTATGTGGATTAAAAATTCATTTAGTTTCTATACTTTCTTACTTCATTTGGAATAATGTACAAGAGAGCAGGAAATGAAAAAAAAAAAAAAGCATTTGCAGAGAACGAGCCATTAGAGTTATTATAAGATGGTCATATAAACTTGGACATTTCTTCCATGTACTGTAAAAGATATGTTAAAAAAACATCTAAAACTGAAGACATGCAAGTCAACCTGAAGCATGTTCTTATGTTCTTTTAGTCTGATAAGTAGACCAGACATGAAGTGTATCCTTGTGTAAAGCAGATAGTTATGCTGACAGTAAGCTCTGAAAAGCTACTTTCATTCTATCACACATATTTCAGTGTGATGGTAAGCTTTGAAAAGCTAGAGAAAGACTTACAACCATGAAGTCAGCTGCCAATATGAGGACCTGTAAAACCGTAAAACTTACCAAAAACCCCAGTTTTATTGCAATAAAGCAAAAGACACGCTCCAGAAAAGAGAAATCAAATGTCTGAAAACAAGGTGGAATGAAGAAGAGCCGCAAAATATCCTTTAAAAAACTGTCACAAAAATAAAAGCCTGACACTTGAAAATAAAATATTTTGCATATTTCACACATAACCCCATATGTTACAGAGTAATATGATCTTTCAGGAGGATTTAATGCTTTCATTTCTCCATGTCATATAATTTAACCTGAAAAAATAACTTTATTAGGTAAGAAAGAGCAGCTTGGCAGACATCCAGACAGCGTCAAAGCTTTTTAGAAAAGTTTGACGGATCAGTAGCTAAAAGCACTATCTGTCCTTCCAACACAGCCGTACACATTCAGAGGTTTCTGATGAGAACGTCGCTGTCAAAGCTCACAGTCACTGGAACTTAAGATATTTTTATTGACATTATAAAAACATTAGCAAATATTAAGATGGTGGTGGTGGGGGAGATTGGTGGAAGTGAAGAGGATGGTTTGGTAGAGAGGAAGAGCTGGGTGTCATCCACGTAGCAAAAAAATTTAATATTGTGTCTGCGATAAATGTAACCAAGCGCAAGATTGTAGATAATGAAATGGAGGGGCCCCTAGACAGAGCCCTGGGGCACACCAGCAGAGACAGGGAACGTGTTTGATTTGTGAAATTTCAGTTAAATGAATTGTGTGTGGCCAGAAAGGTAGAAGTGAACCAGGCGAGGGTGGTATGAGTGATGCTGATGGGTGACAGTCTGTTGAGGAAAGTGCTGTGAGAGATGGTGTCAAATGCTGCTGTGAGGTCAAGAAGGATGAGAATGGAAAGTAAATCAGAATCTGAATCTATGAGGTTGTTGGAGATTTTGAGGAGTGCTGTTTCAGTACTGTGCAGGGGACTGAAACCGAATTGAAACTGCTCATAAATATTGTTAGTGATAAGATGGTTATGAAGTTGAGAAGCAACAGACTTTTCAAGGACTTTGGAAATGAAGGGTAAATTGGAAACTGGACGAAGGTTATTGAAATTAGTGGGGTCCAAGCCAGGTTGTTTCAGGATAGGTGTGACTGTAGCGATTCTGAGTGCAAGAGGGATGGTTCCAGAGATTAGGGAGGAGGTGATGAGGGGAGTAAGTGAAGAGAGGCAGGTTTTAACAAGAGCTGTAGAGATTGGATTGAGCTGACAAGCAGTTTGGATTTGAGGATAAATTCAGAGATGGCTTGGACAGAGGGGAGGATAAAGCTGGTTATGGGGGATGAGTAGGGGCGGTGAAGTCTACTCCAGAGACGACATTTCCCCACGAGGCCAGGTTTTGGTGAGATTTTTAAGACAAAGAAAGACATGAGTGAGTTACAGAAGTCAGTGGGGTCGGGAAGAGAATCAGGCAGCTTTGTAATATTGGTGAGGAGAGAGAAGAGAGATTTGGAGTTGTGTTGATTGGACTGAATTACACCAGAGTAGTAAACATATTTTGCTAAGGAGAGACTGTCCTTGTACAGCATTACATGATTATTGTACATTTCTTTGTGTATAGTGAGTCCAGTTTAGTTGTAGAGTCATTCTAGTTGACCAAATGCAGTGTTGGGATAGTTCAATTTGTACATGAACTAGTTCAAAGTTCAGTTCTCACATTTTAAAATGTACAAGTTCAGTTCATAGTTCATAATTCAAAATTTTAACTAAGTTCACAGTTCTTAAAATGAACTAATTCATATTTTTCCCCCAGTACAGAAATGGTTGTAGCAGACAGATAAAATAAAGTTTGTTTTCATGTTTCAGTGATCACAGTATTACTCTGTAAAGAAACACAGGATATTTACATTGACTTTACAGCAAGGTACCATCTGGTACCAACAGATTAAATGGAAATAAAGTAAATAAAATGAGAAATACCTGGAATTTCCCTTCAGGGGTATTTTTTAATTAAACCTAGCACATAAAGTCAGTAAAAGAGTTTATGTTGGATTATTTCATGGTTGTAACAAAGCTTCTTGGTAAGAAATTTGATACTGTTGGAAAGTCTGTTTTTTTTTTTAATTGGAGACACATCTGGAAGGAAAAGCATTTTTGGGATGAGCATCCAAGTTGAGGATGTGGGTTGTTCCTTTAGAAAAATTGATCAAAATATATCTGCCAAACAGCTCATTCTGCTATTGACCCTTGTTGTAATCTTCTGGTAACCCAGGTGATGACAGTCCAGGACAAAAGTAGTAGCACTGGAGATCATGGACCCTGCGTGCGGTCAGTTGGTGTCTGCTCCAACCACAGCATGTTTGACTGATATAGAGAGGGTCAGGGCCATACCACAAAGACCAGCATAACTAGGAGATATCAGACAGAACCAGCATGAACACGAGGAACCAAACTGAGGACCAGCATGAGGAGGAGGAACCAGACTGGAGACCAGTATGAGGAGGAGGAACCAGACTGGAGACCAGCATGAGGAGGAAGTACCAGACTGGAGACCAGTATGAGGAGGAGGAGGAACTACACTAAAGACCAACATGAAGAGGAAGTACCAGACTGGAGACCAGCATGAGGAGGAAGTACCAGACTGGAGACCAGTATGAGGAGGAGGAGGAACTACACTGAAGACCAGTATGAGGAGGAGGTGCCAGACTGGCGTGGCTGTGCATGGATCTTCTATGTGCTACTGAGTCTGCTATATTTTAAAGACGTTAAATTACCAACTTGTTTCTTCAGTCATCTCATCCAACACGTGACAGAGGAGAGTCGACAGCAGAATCAGCTGTTTGGTAGAGAAGATCTGCGCAGTTTTTCATGAGAACATCTTACATCCTTAAATCTGCTCATCCTACAAATTCATTTTCCTTATAAAAGTGTCTCCATTTAAAAGGGGAATAAACAGACTTTCCAACAGTTTTAGATTTATTAAGCTTTATTACAATAAACACATAATCCTGCAAATACTAATTTATTGACTTTTCCTGCTAATTTTCTTAAAATGTTAAATGCAGAACATGAGAAGAAGATTGGGAAAGAGAGAAAACGAAAAAAGAAGAGAATTCTGGAGAACAGGACACATGGAGGTGCATGGAGAAAAGGTGTGATAGGGAGATGCTGTTAATTCGCAGTTCAGAGAGATTTTTTAGTTTGACACACTCTGCAGGAGGCCTTTGACTGTTGATGCCTTTGAAGTGCAGCACACACACGTGTGTATACACACCAACACACATGAGCCCACAGTTGGCCAACGATAATGCTTGCTTGAAGGTAAAACAACACAGAGGAAAAGAGAGAGAAAAGCATAAATGGAGGAAATCCAGGATCCTTATTTGGGTATTAAACTTTTTTAAGTTCATCTTGTCTGTAAATGTCACAAACCAGTGGCCCCACTGGTTTGTGCAGATGGAGAAATTGTTTGACAGGGAACAAAGCTAGATGATAGTAGTTTAGGGTGTTGAGGATGATAAAAATAAAATTCTAAACCCAGCCAGGGGACATCTCAGTCCTAAAGACTTCTGCTATGTCACCCATCTTCCTCCCCTCTGTCATGTTAGGGTTTGTTGTTCCCTAGTGGTTTCCAGTGGGCCACCAAATTTGCCCATTAACACTGTTTATTATACTTTCCCTCTTTCTTCTGACCTCTCATGTTCAAAAGACAGAAAAGAGGATTCTAATTCTCTAGAGCAGGGGTCAACAAGTATTTAGACATAGAATAATAGAAGGCCAAACTGGTCAGGCAACAAACTAAAAGAAAAACAGGCAACCTTTAATAATTAACATTTAATAACAATAATTGTTCCTTAACAACCAGACATGAAAGCTTTGTTTAAACATGCTCCTTACACACTCATCCAAAGCTGTCAGAGCATCAGTGGTAGCAAGTTGTCATAGAGACAAGGTCCTCTTCATCACCTACCAGCACCAGGTCGTTCTCTTCATCAGGACCACTTTCTAGCACCGGGTAATCGTTGTTGTTGTCATTATTGTTGTCAGTTGGTCCACACCTTTTGCCAGCAGGGGTTACCAGCCAGCCGTGTGGTCAGAGTTTTCACTACATTTAAACCGGGCGATCAGCCAGTGCATCGGCCAGATGATTCGGCAAGAAATCAGAGTCGGTTTGCAGAAAAAATGAGAAAATGTTCCAAGTTGATAAATAATGCTCATGTGTGGCCTTCATTTGTTCAGTAATAACTTTACATTAATATGATTCCTCAAACAACTTCTTTTTATATTATTATTCTTTTCGGCCGTAAAGGCAGCAGAGTTCTGTTCCAAGTCATGATTATTTAATTTTACAATTAATCACAGTATTAAACGCTACAATTCATCAGTTGTAAAGATCCCCCAAAATCGTCACATTATATAAAATATGTATGATCTATATCAGCGGATCAGCGGGACATCGACATGGATCGGAAACGTTCCGCAAGTTTCCACTTGTGTTGCTTTGTTTTGGTTGTGTGAGGGCTGCAGAAGAGGCTGTCTGAGTGGAACACTCCCCTTTTTCCCTCTAAACAAATGGATTAAGACATCCATCCTTGTTAGATTTTCTTTTTATTTTGTTTTTGGTTAAACAAAAAAGACGAGCAAGGTGTCATTGTGGAGGACAGCTCACCAGCCTTCAAAAGGTTGCAGAGAAAGGAGGAAATACATCCACTACGTTTCACCACCTGCAGGATAACCAGCAGCTTTTTAGGCTACAGTAAAGATAAATGCACTGTTTGGATAATGAGACTAATAATTATCTAATGAAACACTGGTATGAAATGTTATCCTGTCATTTGCTATTTTGTATTTACAGTATCTCACAGGAGTACACGCTTCACATTTTGCTAATATATATAGTTTATATCTTTTCATAACACTGTAGAAATTAAACTTTGACATAGAAAATATCAAAGTTTAGTTTTTATAGTTTGGTGTCCTGTATTTAAAAGTTTAATTTCTATAGTGTTGTCACATGAAAAGATATAATGAAATATTTGCAAAAATGTGAGGGGTGTACTCACTTCTGTGAGATACTGTATGTCCGCCTCGGATTGGTCATTAATCATCGTGATGCATTCACTGAAAGTTACATGGTAGTGTACAGATGACAATGAGAGATGAGAGTTTGGTTAAAAAGTAGTTTGGTTAAATGGCGCTAATGTTTATCTAACGCAACATTAGAATGAAACTGTATCGTGTCATTTGCTATTTTGTAATTATGTATGACTTTGGTTGGTCTTAAGGCCCAGAAGTTGGATATGCAGACTGACGGACAGTTTCGTCTGTCTTCTGCATTGGTTATGCGCGTATTTGTTCTGTTTTCAGGGAACTTAGCTATCTGTTGCTCAATGCAGAGAACCAAGCAACACTACCGGAAATCATGGGGGCAGTGCTGAGCAGAATAGTTGATATACAACCAGTGAAAGAAACAATCCAGAGAAGAAGAAGAGGATCAGGAAGGGAACAAAAAAGCAGAGGAAGAATGAAGATGAGGACAAGGGTAGAAATTTTGCGAGCTTTTAAAGAAAGACTATATGTGAGTGTTTGGGGCGTGTTTGTTGATTAGAAACAATTTTATAGTGATGCATGACCGCTGTTAAACGGTATCTGAAACTCACTCGCAGGAGTGAACTCTGAACACAGCACTGCACACTAGGGAAGGAATGGACGTAACAACCATGGCAACGCAAAATTACCTGGTACTAGAATGTGATGAAGAGGAGGACCCAGTGCAAGAGGGTGGTCCTGATGAAGAGGACAACCCGGTACTAGAAGGTGGTCCTGATGAAGAGGACGATCCTGTACTAGAAGGCTGACCTGATGAAGAGGATGGCCCGGTACTAGAAGGTGATGAAGAGGATGACCCTGTACTAGAAGGTAGACGTGATGAAGAGGATGACCCGAGGCTAGAAGGTGATGAAGAGGAGGACCCGGTACTGGACGGTGGTCCTGATGAAGAGAAGGACCCGGTACTAGAAGGTGGTCCTGATGAAGAGGATGACCCTGTACTAAAAGGCTGACCTGATGAAAAGGATGACCCGATGCTAGATGGTGATGAAGAAGGTGACCCAGTACTAGAAGGCTGACCTGATTAAGAGGATGACCCGATGCTACAATGTGATGAAGAGGATGGCCCGGTACTAGAAGACTGACCTAAAGATGAGTATGGCCCAAGTACTAGCAGGCGGTCCTGATGAAGAGGACGATCCTGTACTAGAAGGTGGTCTTGATGAAGAGAAGGACCCGGTACTAGAAGGCTGACCTGAAGAAGATGATGACCTGATGCTGGAATGTGATGAAAAGGATGACCCGGTACTAGAAGGCTTACCTGATGAAGAGGATGGCACTGTACTAGAAGGCTAACTTGATGAAGAGGATGACCCGATGTTAGAAGGTGATGAAGAGGATGACCCGGTACTAGAAGGTGGACCTGATGAAGAGGACAACCTGGTACTAGAAGGTGGACCTGACTATGAGGACGACCCAGTACTAGAAGGCGGTCCTGATGAAGAGGACGACCCAGTACTAGAAGGTGGACCTGATGAAGAGGACAACCTGGTACTAGAAGGTGGACCTGACTATGAGGACGACCCAGTACTAGAAGGTGGTCCTGATGAAGAGGATGGCCCGGTACTAGACGGTCGACCTGACGAAGAGGACGACCCGGTACTAGAAGGTAGACGTGATGAAGAGGATGGCCCGGTACTAGAAGGTAGACGTGATGAAGAGGATGGCCCGGTACTAGAAGGCGGTCCTGATGAAGAGGACGACCCGTTACTAGGGTATGAGGACGGTGACGTATGACAATGTTTGAAAACAGATGTTGTTATTTACACACATAAGGGAGCAGAAATGAACCATTAGCAAAACGTCTTGCATTTACTGAACGTTACGTTTAACAGATGAGAAAAAGAATCTAAATACGTCTTTTGTGATCGATATTTTCACTTTCAAACATACTCGACCCGACATGAGGTCCATGGCTTTTAGTTGTCGGGGTGAAATAGTCACAGTCCTTAGAAGAAACAGCATTTAATTCCAGACATACGTCTTATTTATTTTCACTATTGTAATTTTATTTCTGTCTGCTGAAGCACAACTGGAAGTCAAAGCTAGTTGAGTGTTTTTCCTGGTTTCTAAACTCTCTACTCGGGTTGAAAAGAAATGTTCAAAGGCATTTTTATAATGTGGTTTCCAGAAAGAAGCCTCCCAGGTCCAGGTAGAGGTCCTGTAGCCTTTTCCATTTGAGAGAAATCCAGAGTTAATATGTAGGATTTACTTATTCTTTACCCAGGAGAGGAGATGTAGCTGGAATGAGGCTTATTAGTTACTTTACTCTGTTGTTATATTAATTAGTTATTTTGGCATGAAAAGATAGAAATAAATTAAAGTGTTAAGATTTCACACACTGAATTAAGCATAATAATCATAATAACCTGAAAGAAATGTGCACACAATGATTGGCTTATTAGTAACTTATTATTAGTTTTATGATCAATTTTGCTCTAAAAGATCCATGAATATTGTTTTGGTAAAGCCTTTTTCCACAGGCAAACCCTCTCCTCTCCATTAATAGGACAAGCTCCTCCTCCGCCGCTTGTCATTACTTCTGGCCGGGTCATCGGCCGGCTGGGGGTAAAGGAGCGGACCCACTGTTGTCAGTGTTGTTGTTGTTGCTGTTAGTGTTCTTATTGTTTTTTATTATGGTATGAATAATTATAAACAACCTGGACAAATTCACGGCGGAGTTTCACCATCACCTTTGATGAGGATACTGAAGTCAGACTGTCTGCATACCTGCACCATCATGGCTAATAAAACACTGCCCTAGCTTAATAAAATTGAGTATTTGACCATTGCTTTTCACCTCCAGATGACAAAGTGTCACACATCCAATGCAATAGCTTTCTCCACTTTGAATTCTGTATTCACTAAAAAAAATAAAACTTTCAAGATGCTCCACAAACCACTGGCATATGTCTTTTTATATGACAGCTGAAGATTGACAGAAAAAGCTTGTGCACTCATGTATCAAGCCCTCCTTGACAGCATTCAAAAACAACGTGTGGACAGCATTTTCCTCAGCCCTAGTCCAGTCCATCTGTCTACGGACCTCCTGTGTTATCTGAGCACTGGCATCAGATTTAAGTCCACTAAGCTGAAACTAGTAAAAAGTTCCACTCGAAGTTTAGCTTCTATTCCAACAGGCCCTTAAATGGAAACAGCCAAACTAGTTGATTCTTATACCCTGAAATACAACCCAGAACAGCATCCACCAAAGAACCCACCTCTGCAGGCTTTTTCTTTGTTTTTTAATTCTTTCTCAAACCAAATAAAGAAACAATGCAGTGCATGCATTAATACGTACAACCATACATACATTGATACAAATATTCATGCTTACACATAAACTTACTGTAAATGTATGCAAAAAATTAATTAAAGGAAAAAAAATCCCTCACAATTTAATTTCCAACGTTTTCCTTTTGGTCTGAAAAAAGATTAGGCTGAAGTAGAATTAACTTATCTAAGCCTATCCCCCACCTAATGATTACAAATGAACTATTTTCTTTGCATGTGTACACACTTAATAACGAAGAAAATAATATTTGGCCCCATGTTGTATCAAATATTTTGACTGAAAAAAAAAATTAAAAGTATTTCAATAACAACAGCAAAAATAAAATAAAATAAAGCTAATACACACACACACACGCATTGCTATAGAAATCTAATTTATTTGTATTACTGCATACATACACGAACACATTTATACACATATGTTTGGGGAACCTATAGAACAGGATGACAAAGTAAAATTACTGGGCACAATAACTGATAGGCAGCTGTCATGGGCAGAACACACAGATACCAGTGAAGAAGATGTGTTGGGGCATCTTCATGGTCAGGAAATCTTTTTGTTACTTTACACTTTGTGGGACAGGTGGTTAAATTTTTCATTTTATGTCACCTGGTTTACTGTGCACCTGTATGGACCTCTGCATCTGTGATGGCCGTACCTACAGCCACACATTTCAAGGCGGTAACCCCCGCTACACCAACACATTTCAGTTACGATTTAACGCTATTGTTTATATTTGGTTTGAATTAGGTTGGAATGCTTTAGTTCTCTTTTGTTAGCGCGCACATTAGAGCACCATTGTATTTTCAATTCTGTTTAAGTTCTGTGTATTTAACATATATTCTTTTCTTTTAATGGTGCTGGGGGAGCCTTATGAACACTTGGGGGCAGCTCAACTGGTAGAAGCCAAGGAGCAGGAAGTGCCATGGGCCTAGACCAAGCCAGCTACTTCCAGAGGGGAGATCAGTTGCCTCCATATCTTTAAATATTTAGATTTGTTGTTTGGATTTTGATTAGTTTGATTTCTTGTTTCATTTTAGGGTAATTTTTTTTGTTAAGTAATAGTGAACTAACTGTTTAGGTTTTGTCTCATTGTTAATTGTATTTGTTAGTATTTGTTAACCCCTCATGTGTTTTAGACTGGTCTGATTAGCCAGAATTTAAGGGCCCCTTTGTTTCATGTTTGTTAGGTCAGTTTGGTTCTTGTGTTAATTTGGTTTCTTTTGAGTTACATGTTAAACAGTTAGTTTAAAGTTTTCTGAGTTATTGTTATACATTTGTTTAGTTTTGTTCATTTGACCTCTTTTAAGGGCCCAAAACTGTTTTGTGAGTATTTTTTGGGTAAATAAAACCTGTTCCTTTTTTAAAACCAACTGTGTCCTTGTCCTTCACCAGCTTGGTCCTTCACAGCATCTAAAGGTCAAATAAAGAAATTGCAAACTGCCCAGAACAGAGCTGCTAGGGTCCTTTTAACAATAAACAATAGTCACTTTAAACAGCTACAGAACCTTAAGTAGAACTTAAATAGAACTTTAAGTAGAACGAGCGACATGCACACCACATGAAAGCAGAGACTCCACAGAATCTGAAAATATACGTCAATTCACTCTACACCAAAATATTGTTGACAAAAGCCAAACAACAGAAATCATTTTTATTTATTTAATATTAGATATTTTATATTTAATATTTATTTAATACAATTTCAAATTCATCAAATGATGAATTTGAAATTGTATTAAATAAAATGTTTTTTCGTTTTATGTGAGATAAAATTATATTTCTTGGAAGTTTATGTATTTTCAAAGTTACAGGTTTTTCATCTCATTTTACTTTAAACATGCAGTTTATTCCTCACAATTCAAAACTACAGAAAAAATATTGTTACCTCTTTAATTTTTACAGTGTTGATGTTTTAAAACAACCATCAGGGCAATGTTGGGACAAGCGGTGGCGATGTTCCACAAAAACACTAAACAGGTTATTGTCCAGAGAATCACCCGTACACTGCAAGCCCGAAGAAGGACCAGTAGATAGCTGCCTTGATTTCTGCCCGCCCTCATTAATCCTGGCTGTAGCTGCCACTGCAGGGCACCGAACGGTTGTGCTGGAGCCTGGAAATGGGGATTCTCTCAGGACCTCAAAAGAATCCTTCAGCTTCAAAGGAAAATGTGACCTATGAGGAGATGTCACTATCACTACTTTCTTTAATATGTCCAGGAAAAATAAAGGTGAAGCTTTTCTTGAAACTGTTGGCAAAGGATTCTGGGTGATGAACGCCTGTAAGATCATCTCAATGGAAAATAATGTTATTTCATTTTTTAATATGAGTGAAAAGTTGTGACTGGTTCTTTCTGGATTTTCTGGACCAAGCCCACAGTGAAATACAGGCAAACAAAGAACAGATCAAACAATCACACCCGAGATTGAATGGCTTAAGAAAAAAGAATGACAGGAAGAGGGAGAGTGATTGAAAGAAGGAGGTATTTTTTTAAATGCTTTAGTGCCTTTGTAATGAATGTGCATTGATCTTTGTTCGTCAATATTCTGCATATCGGCAGAGAGTCAGTTGAGGCATGGGTAGCACAGAAACAAACACGTTTGTGTAACCACACTTCTAAAGGCCTTCCATTGACTGCATTCCTGAACCCAGCTGGAGCTGGATTAGGGAGAATATATTATGGCTTGATGAGGCTTAGACATAGCCAATCAAATCCCTCCTTCCCCTGTATGTGAAAAGACCCGCTCTGTCAGCTGTGATGCTTTGATGATGTGGTGGAAGAACTGTTCTTGTCCATCACAGAGCTTCTCCCCTGAGGAAACCAATGTCCTCGTGGACAGAGCAGTTGCACAGTGAAGAAAATGGCTCATTTGTACGAGATGATTCAGGTTTGCTAAGATAAAAGAAAAGCAAGAAATCCAAAACTACAGGACCAGTCTGACTCCAAGAGGAGTGGAGATATTGAATTAATGCTGCAGGGATGGTGTCCTGCATGAGCAACACAACTGGAAAAGTGACGAATGACCAGTTATTTCACTCTAATCCAGTTATAATCCAATCAACTTTGACAACATAATCTACATTAGTCCATTTCATAATTATTGTCTCTATATTGTGAATGCCTGTTACATCCCAGTCCAGCAGCCACAAAAAAAAAAAAAAAACTACCCTCAGGTCACCTCATCAGAGAAGACGTAGAGAACTGGAGCACTGGAGGACTAGAGGACTGGAAGACTGGAGGGATGGAGGACTGGACCTTTTTCTTATAACATCTTGTTATTGTGAAACAAGGAGGAACACATTAACATTTATTTTACTTTCAACCAAATCTTTCTATTTATTTTGTGAAATAAATTTAAGAATATTTTTGTAAAGTGCCTTTTGTGACCATTGAAGAACAAGCTAGGAAGGGGGAAACTTCCTAAAAACAAAGGGAATAATGTGAACCTGTTGCACTGGCCTATGAACAGGGTTAAAGAAGCACCACATAAGGAAAAATAAATGAAAAACATACACATACAACTGAAACATGAACATATTCACGCTCCTTCTCAGGTTTTTGAAGCTTTAGATTTTTTTCTGACTTCCCTGTTTGAGCAAAGGTGGCAAATAAATCTGAGATTAGACTTTAGCTGACAGACAAAAATTATTTAGCAGAATGAAGCATTTCCATGAAACATTTCTGTATTAAAGGTGAGCATAAAGTGTGTCCTGAAGGATTTACGACCCACAGCTTCCACATGAGAGGCAAACGTCAGCTTATCGTCAGTGACAATCCAAATCCCAGGATTGTTGCACAAACTCAACAGTCTGGTCACTAGTTCTCACAGGAGAAAAGAATTCTTCCAGAAATCTGCTCAGTTTCAGTTTAGATGCATCAAGTGTGTCTTAACTTAATGATGCAGCACCTCTCTTCTGGTTTTCTGTTCGGGTTCAGGTATAATTACAGTTCTTCTACAGACCAGGGACCCAACGGGCCTGGAGTGACAGCCTGAAAATAAAACCGGCCCGAAGACTTACAGACATATACATCACTCTGCTCAGACATGCCACAGCTTCTTGCTACAATCATGGACATTAAAAGTAGATTAAAAAAATGGGACATTTATTCTTTAAGTCAGACTTGTCGTTAAGGGAAAGATTTCTTTGGACTGCAGCCCAACCACTAGCTGCAGCTGCTCAGTGTGATTATTTTATGTTTTACTGTACCGAGCCTCATCCACATCGTTAAGAGCTGACGTTACTGTACAGTAACATTCATTTAAGTTCCAGCCTGGATGGTAGAGGCAGATTCTCTTTTCTGTCTGCTCCTGCAACTCTGTTTGTTTACTTGCTGGCAGGGCGCAACAGGAGAGCTCTCCTCACCACGGCTTCTCTGAGTCCTGCGTAAGCAGCAGTGGCTGAAATGAATCCCGGTCTTGATAACCCAAAGTGACCTAATTCTGCAATAGGACTGAACTGCAACTGATTTCCACCAGGCTTCTAATGAACATCTGGATTCATGATAGGAGATGGGGGTATTGTTGGGATATTGAGCATTCAGTCATCATCCTGCAGATGTTAGCTTTGCATGACTGGCTCCTCAGCCAACCACAAAGTCCACCTATGTTCCATCTCAGACTGAGCGGGATTACTGAACCTGACCCGTCTCAGGATGATCTAATCCCACACTTCCCCCAATACTGGCTGAATCATTCAGCTCGCTGAATGTGCTGCACCAAAATGAGAGGAGCCCAAAGTACAGAACAAAGAGTCTTGTATCTCTGACTCCTCCTGCTGACAGCCTGGGGAGGCGCCGCTTTCAGGGCACATATTCATAGTCAAACTACAGATCAAGGAAGCCAAGGTTCTTCTGGTCCACGGGAGGGTTTGTCCTCCTTGATCATAGGATACCTGCATAACGGACCGCCCCAGTTAAAAACCAGAGCCGGTCACACCCGTTGTACCAGGTGGTTGAAGGAAAGAGCCAGCTCCCCTCCTAAAAACCGCAGAAACCGCATCAGACCCAGGACCCGCATGAGACCCAGAAACCGCACCAGAAGCAGGACCATAATCAGCCCCAGAAACCGCATCAGACCCAGGACCCGAATCAGACCCGGAAACTGAATCAGACCCAGGATCCGCACCAAACCCAGGACCAGAATCAGACCCAGAAACTGCATCAAAACCAGGACCCGATTCAAACCCAGAAACCACATCAGACCCAGGACCTGAATCAGCCCCAGAAACTGCATCAGACCCTGGACCTGCATTAGACCCAGAAACCATATCAGACTCAGAAACTGCATCAGACCCAGGACCCACACCAGACCCAGGACCAGAATCAGACCCAGAAACTACATCAGAACCAGGACCCTAATCAAACCCAGAAACTGCATCAGACCCAGGACCTGCATTAGACCCAGAAACTGTATCAGACTCAGAAACCGCATCAGACCCAGGACCCACACCAGACCCAGGACCTGAATCAGACCGAGAAACCGCACCAGACCCAGGACCTGAATTAGACCCAGAAACCATATTAGACCCAGAAACCGCACCAGACCCAAAAATTGCCTCAGACCTAGGATCTGAATCAGACCCAGAAACCACATCAGTCCCAGAAACTGCACCAGACCCAGAAACTGCACCAGACCCAGGACCAGAATCAGACCTAGGATCCAAATCAGACCCAGAAACCGCACCAGACCCAAAAATTGCATCAGACCTAGGATCTGAATCAGTCCCAGAAACTGCACCAGACCAAGAAACTGCACCAGACCCAGGACCCAAATCAGAGCAGGAAAACATATCAGACCCGGAAACCGCATCAGACCCAGGACCCGAATCAGACCAAGAAACCGCACCAGACCCAGGAACCGAATCAGACCAGGAAAACATATCAGACCCAGAAACCGCATCAGACCCAGGACCCGTATCAGACCTAGGACCCGAATCAGACCTAAACCCGCATCAGACCCAGGACCACAATCAGACCCAGAAACCGCACCAGACACACAACCCGAGTCAGAGCGAGAAACCACATCAGACCCAGGACCTGAATCAGACCCAAAAACCGTATCAGACCCAGAAACCCCAGCAGACCCAAAAATTGCATCAGACTTAGGATCCAAATCAAACCCAGAAACCACACCAGTCCCAGAAACTGCACCAGACCAAGAAACCGCACCAGACCCAGGAACTGAATCAGACCCAGAAACCGTATTAGACCCAGAAACAGCACCAGTCCTAGGATCTAAATCAGACCCAGAAACCACATCAGTCCCAGAAACCGGACCAGACTCAGAAACTGCACCAGAGCCAGGACCAGAATCAGACTCAGAAACTGCACCAGACCCAGGACCAGAATCAGACCTAGAAACCGCATGAGACCCAGGACCAGAATCAGACGCAGAATCCACACAAGACCCAGGACCCATATCAGAACCAGGACCCATATCAGAACCAGGACCCGAATCAGACCCATAAACCACATCGGACTGAATCAGGCTACATTTTCTTCTTTTTCCATTCTCTTACAGAAACAACGTGAACTCCTGAAGTTCCTGAAAATCCTTCAGGTTCATGTGTTCGAGGCACACCACAAGAATTGGTGTGTGTGTGTGGGGGGGTGGGGGTAAAGAGAAAACGGGAGAAAATAAAGGTTCCCTGTGATTGGCTGCTGTGTATCCAGGAGGAACTAGAATATCTAAAAAAAAAAAAAAAAGAAAGTGTGTATGTGAGTGGGGGGGGGGGACCAATCCTGACACTTGATAAAAATATTACCACCATCTGATTGGCCGTCCAAACCACGAATCGGCTGCTCAACTTCTCTGCCAAAATTTGCGTATGTAGTAACCCAGTCACCACCCAATCACTGGAGCCTTTTTATGTTTAACAGTACAGAGATGGAACTAACTAACTAACTAACTAGAGGTTATCTGAGATACTTCAGTTTACAATCCTTTCAGGTCATTATAGTGAAAGAAAAACATCCTTTCCCAAAAAACTGCTATAAAACATTAAAGATGCATATCCTCTAGTCCTTATGAACTACCAAATATGTAATTAAATAATTTTAACCCATTAAAAGACAACCTAGGTACATGATATCATTGTTTTTATGAAAAATACACATAAATTGGGTTGTTTTCCACATACTTCATGTTGGGGAGCTGGACATTTGATGCACTGTCTGTTTTTTAGTGTCAAATATAGAATTTAAGACCAATCTTTAAAAAAAGAAGAAAAAACTTCATACATAAAAAATATTCTCTAGACTGAGGTAAACTGCAATCACTTTGAATTGAAATAATTTAGAATTAAAGTTTTTTAAAAGCTGAATTAAAATTTAAATGGAATAATTGTGTTTTTAGTAGTTCTGCAGAGGGCTGAGGCTGAGGGAAAGATATGAATCTGTAATGTTTGATTGAATTTTTTTTTTCAGGGGGGCTGTTTTCTTCTCTGATGAACCAAAAGGTTGGTAAATTAAATACTACTCAGTCTCTCTGAATTTTTCCTGACACTACTAGACACTGTCAAAGTGAAATATTCCAAAACTTCATTCACAAATTCCAGTCACAGCCTGAAACAGGCAAGCCACTGACCTTCCACCCCCACACATTTTACGTTCCGGCTCATCACAGCATTCTCAGAGTGGCACGGAGGGGCGTAATCATCAGTTTAATGCTCACTTTTGTTCAGAAAACTTTGCATCTTAAAGGGACCGAGGTCACCTCGCGCTGCACAGCATGCCTCCCACCCACTGAAACCAGTTAAAAACACTAACAGCTGCTACCATGGTGGAATTTATTAGCTTTAAGTTCCTTTTTTAGTTATAATGGAGATGAAACAGGTGACAGTTGAAAAAGCACCGCTCTACAAATGAAGCCTTTAACTACCTTTAAAATTTAAGTTGTCCAAAATGGATCAAACCATTCAACTGACATGTTTGCACCATCAGCACTGACCCAACAGTTAAACAATAACTAGTCTCTGCATCATGTTTAATGGCATGGGTCGCTCACACATTTGTTGTTTACACTCATGTTGACAATATAAAGGTTAAAACAAATTAATCAGCTCTACATTTAAACTAATTTAATTCATAAGTTTTGGTCTCACCCAGATTAAAAAACAAAGAAAAACCTTGTTGTCCCACCGGTTCCAACATGGAGGTTAAAGATGAGACTGTTATTTTAACACTTATCAATCTGAATGATATTGAGTCCTGCCACACATTGCCTAGTAAAAACAAAAATACAGCACCAGTAGTCATCATTCGCTTGCTAAATCGAAAAATAAAACAAGTTATCTTAAAACAAGGAAAGAAACTGAAGGGAACTGATGTATATATAAATGAACATCTAACCAAGAAAAATTCTGACATAGCCCGAAGGGCTCGCATGCTGAAAAAACACAAAAAGATTCAAGCAACGTGGACGTCCAACTGTAAGGTTTATATTAAGTTAAATGGATCGACCCCTGAGGAATCAAAGGTTCATGTCATCAGGGATATCAATGAGCTAGACAGGTATGAAACATAATTCCAACAGTATTTTTAATGTACAGCAAAACCAAACAAGATAATGGAGAAGCACAAATCATTGGTGCATGTCAGATATTTCTATGACTGATCCTTTACCTCACTTAAAAAATCTGGACTTGAGAACATTTAGTTATACTGATCATAAACCATTGGATATAGAAAACGATATTGATCCTGAAAACAACTTTTTTATTAACAGTTGCTGTGATTGTAGATACTACACAGAAGAACAACTCAACAAAAGTAATTTTTTTTCTGATGAAACAATATCAATAATACATTTCAATAGTAGGAGTTTAAATTCAAATGTCTCAAAAATCAAACATTGCATAAGACAGATAATAAATTCACAATAATAGCAATATCAGAAACTTGGCTATGTGAAGAGCAAATTGATATGGTGCAGATTGATGGATATGACAGTTACTTTGTAAATAGAAATAAAACAAGGGGAGGGGGTGTGGCCCTATATATTGATAAGGAATATACATGTCATTTTGTTGGGGAAATGTCATTTGTTGTGGACAACGTTATGGAGTGCATCACCATAGAAATGGTCATGGGAAATTCAAAAAACACGTTAATAAGCTGTATCTACAGAAAACCCGGCTCTTCTATAGATACTTTTACAGAAAAGCTAGTTGATTTATATGGTCATTTTGGTAATATGAAGCCTGCTATTATCTGTGGCGACTTCAATATTGACTTGTTAAATACTCATGAACACAATACAACTACATACATGTATTAGCATGTATCCTACAATTACGCGTCCGACTCGAATAACTACTCATAGTGCCACACTTATCGATAATATATTGACAAATGTCATTGATAGGAAAATAGTCAGTGGAGTCATAATAAATGACACCACCGATCACTTTCCAGTTTTTGCAATTATCCAGAGCAGTAATACCAGTAAGAAAAAGGTTAAAACATTCAAGATTGCTAGAAAAACCACACAGAGCCTAATTAATAATTTTAAAGAAGATTTAAAGAATCAGGATTGGAAAGATGTTTATGTTGAAAATGTAAATGAAGCTTATGAATCCTTTTTGTCCATTGTCCTAGCACTATATGATAAAAACTGTCCTCTTGTGAAAAAAGCAGTTAAGCAAAGTCATGTTGACAAACCGTGGATAACTATTGGTATTATTAAAGCATGTAGGAAGAAAAAAGTACTGTACCAAGAATTTTTAAAGAAAAGAACTGTCAATGCTGAACAGAAATATAAGATGTATAAAAATAAACTAACAACAATTATGAGGAATAATAAAAAGGATTATTACAGCAAATTATTAGATGACAATAAAAGTAACATAAAAAAGACATGGAATATACTAAATGATATCATTAAAAAGAGAGCAAGTGGGCCAGATTATCCCAATAGTTTTTTAAATATGAATGACTCTCAGGTCAACAATGTGGAAATGGCCGCTGAAGAGTTTAATAAATTATTTGTAAGTATGGGTCAAAATTTGGCTAAGGATATTGTAAAGACAAAAAACAGAGGAAATGTAGTAAGCCAAATAAATATTACAGAGTCTTTCTTTATCAGAAAAACAGATGAAAAGGAGATTATTGACACTGTACGAAATTTAAGAAATAAGAAATCTACTGATTGTAATGGACTCCATATGTCTCTGATAAAAGATATTATTGAATTTATTGCAAAACCTCTCGCACACATCTGTAATCTGTCATTATCAACGGGCGTCTTTCCCAATGAAATGAAACTAGCTAAAGTAATACCAATTTACAAAGCAGGTGATAAGCATGTTCTTTCAAATTATAGACCCATTTCACTGTTACCACAGTTTTCAAAAATACTGGAGAAAATATTCTTTTTAAGGTTACAAGATTTCATAAAAAAACACAACATACTGTATGACCAGCAATATGGTTTTAGAACAAATAGGACAACTGCTCATGCATTAATAGATTTCACTGAAGAAATAACAACGGCCATAGAAAATAAAGAATATGCTGTAGGGATTTTTTTAGACTTACAGAAAGCATTTGATACTGTGAATCATGAACTGTTAATGGAAAAATTGCATGGATATGGAATTAGAGGGATAGCATATAATTGGATCAATAGCTACTTAAAAAATAGAAAACAATATGTTCAATTACATGAAGCTAAGTCTAGTGTACAAAGTGTAATAAGTGGGGTGCCCCAGGGGTCAGTTTTGGGGCCATTTCTGTTCATTTTGTACATAAATAATATATGTGAATTGACAACAAACATGAAAATCATTTTATTTGCAGATGATGCAAATTTAGTTTGCTGTGGGGAAAATCTGCAGCAACTCCTGGATATCGTCGAAAAAGAACTCACTAAGTTGAAGAAATGGTTTGATGAAAATAAACTAACCTTGAATGTAAGTAAAACTAAATTTATGATCTTTGGGAATCGCCGAATAGACACAAACAAACAACTATTGATAGACAATACTAAAATAGAAAGAGTAACTGAGACAAAATTTCTTGGGGTAATAATAGATGATAAAATAAACTGGAAATCGCATATAAATTATATAAAATCCAAAATTTCCAAATCAATTGCAGTTTTATACAGGGTCAAGCACCTCCTAAATCAAGTATCACTTTTCACTTTGTATTGTTCCTTCATACTACCATATATGACCTATTGTGTGGAAGTGTGGGGAAACACTTATAAAACAAACACTGATCCAATATACATTCTACAGAAAAAAGCAATAAGGATTGTTTGCAATGCAGAGTTTAGACAACCAACCAATCAACTCTTTGTTAAACTGAACGCACTTAAGTTTAAAGACCTTGTTGACTTTAAAACAGCACAACTAATGTATGGTGTAATTCATCGGAAGGTTCCTGATGGTATCCAGGGGTTGTTTCAGATTAGGGAAAGTAGATACGGTTTGCGAGGAATGTGTATTTTTAAAAAACAACCAGTAAGAACAAACATAAAACTACATAGCCCTGTAATCCGGGGAGTCAATTTGTGGAATAAATTGAACAATAAAATGAAACTATGTGAAACAATAAATATATTTAAGAAACTATTCAAAACTGATAAATTTTGTATATATAGGACGGAAATATAATGATTTAATTGTATCTTTGTTACTACCTTGTTTCTGTGGAAAATGCTGTGCTTGTTATAAATTGTCAGCCGATAGTATATTTGTTTTATTATTATTATGTTTTTATTTTTGTTTTTGGGAGCAGGCCCTGAAAAGTTTTTTTTTACTTCTGCCTGCTCCTTTTTTTTTTTTTTCGGACCACAAAGGTAATCAGGCAAGCAATTCAAATTGTAGAAAGAGGGGAAAAGGGACAAAGAAGGGGACTGGATGATTTTGTTCTTCTTGATTTGTCATGTATTTTATTTTATCTTTTAGAAGAGAATCTTTTTTTATAACTTTGTTCGAAAAAAAAAAAAAAAATGAATAATAAAAAAAAAAAAAAAAACTTATTTACATGCTGACAGTGACAGCATCAGTACTTATTCTGGTTTATAATCACAATAAACAATAAAACAAAAAAAAAAAAAAACTTTTCTAAACATTTTTAGAATAAAACTTGAATTAAAAACAATGAATGACAGAGAACTGGAGAAAAGTTGGGATTTATTTTTGCAGGCTTGTGTAGAACCTGGTGATGAAGAGATCCACCTCATGTGGTCCGAGTTGGCTGAAGCAGAGTGGCCTTCAGCAACCTGGGTTGGAGGAGCCTGTTTAAAGGGTTTTTATGAGATTAATTATTTGTTTTAGCTGTTTTACCACCTGTGTTATTTTTACACTTATTGCAATAATCTTAAAACTTTAATTTGAGAAAGATTGAGACTGGTTTTATGAGGCTGAATAAATAAACCTAGTCCATAATATGAACCTATATAAGCTAAAAACACCCAACTGATATTTGCATTACATCACGTCTCCTGGGTTAAACAAAAAACAAAAATCTGGATATATTTTCCTTCACCTGCTTTTTCCTATTAATTAGAATAATCTGACTAAAATTAAATCAAATGAAAAATTCAATTAAAAGGTACCTGGTTGCACCAAAATGTTGCTTCTTGATGCTAAGTGACAGCGTGTAAAACAATAATAATAATAAACATGACAAATAACTAATAAATGTTTAACATAGCAGAAGAGAATATAAAATAAAGAAAACAACTTGAGAAAATATAATGAAACATGATGACACTGTGTGCAGCATTCACTTCAACTAATAAATTAAAGCAGGAAGTTGAAAGATAAGAGTACCAGACATGACAACACTAATGGGAAAGCTGTGTGTGGTGAGGACTGGTGACGGTCGTAATCAGTCAGCTGATCGACATGACAGCCTTAATCAAGTCAGGGATGGGTGGCAGGACTACTCTCTGTCTGGGAAGTCCATTTGGACGTCTTAATAACTGACTGTGATGCATATAAATAACTTGCACGGCCCATTAGACTTGTGACACACGCTGGCAGAAATGCATGATGTTCCACGTGCGCACACGAGTGCTCAGGCGGCCTCTCGAGCTGTCAGAGGGAATTACCTGCACGTCCAAACAGCAGATAAATTGTTGGGAGAACACAACAAATTGACTCCGTCAAGGCTACTGATCTATTGATGTAGTACAGAGGACACACAGATAAACCCACTGCTGCACGCACACACACACACACACACACACGCACACACACACACACACACTCGATCCTTCGTCTCTGTCCGAGGAAACCACCCACCCACTGTTAACCCTTTAAAACCCAATCAGTCCTCATAAGGGCTGAAAAATGACAGACTCATTAAGCTACATCAACCATTCTGTTGCTGAAGGTGATCAATGACATCGGCGTTCATAAAGCCATTGTTAGTACGGTAAAAACCTCTGTCGGATAAAGAAAAAAACATTTCTCCTTTTTATTACAGTTTGCTCAGGCACAGTAACAGAAAACCTTTATGACACTGGGGATAAATTCTCTGAAGATGGCTTGATAACCAAACACACCCCAACACCCAAACTGCTGACCTAAACACAACTGAAGATCTGTTCATAGAGCAGAACATAAAATGCTGGCTAAAAATCTATCTAAACAAGGAGATAAACTAATGAATATGTCATCATTTTTCTTAAATTCAGAGGAAATTGACCTGAAAGCTGGACTGATCAATAAAACCAATCATGTTGTGTGAAATGTGCAACAGATGGAGATGATGTGGCTCGATGGAGGTCGACCTGATGCATCACTGGATAAATGAGACGGTTTTTCATCTGTTTTCTAACTCTTTCACTGACAGAGAGATAATAATCATAAAAAATAATAAATAAATTAAAATAACAAAAATAATAATAATAGGCAAGGCAATTTTATCTGTAGCACAATTCAACGACAGGATGACTGAAAGAGCTTTAAAGAAAACAAGAAGCATAATTTAACATAAAAAAAAAGGAAAAAGAACATTGGATAAAAACAGCACTAAAACATGATCAAGCTTAAAGATTCCACCTGAAAAGCAACACATGCAGATCTGAGGCCTCATTTATCAACTGTGCGTAGCAAAGCAAACTACAGGTGGCATCTGCGGTGCACTTCAACTTTCAGATTTATAAAAGCATGCGCATGCACGTCCCACGCCTGTTTCTGTTTATAAATCACAGTCTCAGAAGTGAAGACACGGCAGAGGCATGGGAACTTGCGGCTGGATATCTCAGTTGGTAGAGCATCTATCTGACATGCGGGAGCTGGAAGTTCGAATCCCACAGGGGTGAATCGTTTTGGAGAAAAGCGTCTGCTAAATGACAGTAATGATGCCGGTAATTTAGTCATTTGTTTTAATGTATAAAATAAATATGTACAGATACATCTGAGATTGTTAGCAGTTTTTTCTTGTGTTAAATAATAATTCTTTCTAGTTGCTGGGTGCTCCAGCTGGGTGGCTAACCCTAACCCTGTTCCAGATGGGTGCGTGGTGCAGAGAGACACAATAACCGCTATTAACCAGGTGGATCAGGAGTTGGGGGAAATAAAGACCGTCTGGACAGAAATTAGGATTGTTTTTTTTTGTGCATCTTTATTCATTTCTGCAAACAGCTTTAATATCTAACATGTGGTTTGAAAGGAAAGGTAACAGTGGATTGTGCAGAAATGTCTCACATTTCACAGCATTTCCTTGATTTTATTCTGGACTGTTGTCGCCGTGTCCTGTTTTTCTAGATTCTGTGCGTACGCCTGGGTCAGAGTTGCCGTGGAGGTAGAAACATTTTCCTGTCAAGTTTGGTTTTTATAAATCCCAAAAGTTGACTGTATTTGGTGTATGTGGGTTTTTGTTCCTACGCCAGCTATAGAAATGAGGCCCCTGGACTTTAAATAAGAACTAGTGAAATGCAGCAGAAAGCAGGTGGGTCTTTAACCTGGCTTTAAATAAACTGTGTTTCAGCTTATTTGAGGCTTTCTGGGAGTTTGTTCCAGACATGTGGAGCATAGAAGCTGAATGCAGCTTCTCCCTGTCTGGTTCTGACTCTGGAAATGGATAAGAAACTGGATCAAGATGACCTGAGGGTTCTGGTAGGTTCATACTGGGTCAAGATGTATTGTGGTCCTAAACCATTCAGACCGTTATAAACCAGCAGCAGAACTTTAAAGTCTATCCTCTGACAGACTGTCAGCCAGTGTAAAGACCTCAGAGCTGGACTGATGTGGTCCACTTTCTTGGTCTTAGTGAAGACCAGAGCAACAGAGTTCTGAATCAACTGCAGGTGTCTGACTGATGTTTTAGGTAGAACCTGTAAAAACACTGTTACAATAATCAAGCCGACTAAAAATGAAAGCATGGACTAGTTTTTCCAGGTCCTGCTGAGACATCAGATGTTTTACTCTTGATATATTCTTAAGATGATAGATTTTGTGATTCCCTTAATGTGTTTCTCAAAGTTAAGGTCTAAGTCCATCACTACACCCAGATTTCTGGCCTGGTTGGTGGTTTTTAGGTGTATAGACTGAAACTGTGTGGGGACCTTTAATCGTTTCTCTTTGGCTCCAAATACAATCACCTCAGTTTTGTTTTTGTTTAACTGAAGAAAGTTTAGACACATCCAGTCATTAATCTCCTCAGTGCATTTACAAAGTGCCTGTACGGGGCCTCAGTGTACTGGTGACAGTGTAATATATATCTGTGTGTCATCTGCGTAGCCATGGTAACTAATTTTGTTTTTCTTTATGACCTGTGCCAGTGGGAGCATGTGAATGTTAAACAGAAGATGCCCCAGGATGGAACCTTGGGGAACTCCACATGTGATTCTTGTCTGCTCAGATGCAAAATTACCTATTGACACAAAGTACTTTCTGTTCTCTAAATAAGATTTAAACCAGTGTAGTGCAGTGCCAGAGAGGCCCACCCAGTTCTCCAATCGTGAGTAATATATTGTGGTCATCTGTATCAAATGCAGTACGGAGGTCCAGTAAGACTAAGACTGACATTTTTCCATCGTCTGTATTCAAACATATGTTATTAATGACTTTGGTCAGAGCATCTCAGTGCTGTGGTGCTGTCTAAAACCTGACTGGAAGACATCGTAGCAGTTGTTTTTAGCAGTTTTTCAGCTGATGAAAAATGGGGTTTTCAATGATCTTAGAAATGGAAGATGTGAGATTGGCCTGTAGTTGGTCATTTGTGTATAATAATAATAATAATAATAATAATAATAATAATAATAATAATAATAATGATTAATAATAATAATAATAACCTAAACTTTTACAGAACTTTACTCAAAGCTCTTTACATTGAATAATTATTTATGACTGCTTGGCGGCTGTGATCAGCTACACCAGCTCAGCTGTTCTGGGACAGGTTGACAGAAGCATGGCTGCCAAGCGGCACCAACAGCTTCTCCAGCCACCACCATCACACACATTCATACACCGTGATTCCAACACTGGAGACAAAGTGGCTAAAGGGTCCTGCTAAAAGACGAACCGCCAACTTTCTGGTTTGAAGATATAAACTATCTCACTTACAGATCAATATGCACTTCAGTGTGGTTTTTATGCTTTCATGCATTATTGTGCACATGCATGTGGATGAAACCCAGAGCAGAACGGCAGAAGTGAAATTACTCGTCAATGTTTCACAAATAAACTAACATGTAGTTCTGATGTGAGCCGTGAGGCGTGGATAATCCAGAGCAGCTGAGGGTTTTGCTTGGACTGTTTTTCTCATCTGGAAATGTTGCACCTCAAACTAACTTCCAAAGATGTAAAATAACCTTTCTAAGACAGAAAACAGAATTGAAACTTGTCTAATCACACAATGAAGCAGTGGTATTTAGCAGCAGTACTTTATACTCCATGTTAGTTGATGTGTGACAAAAGAAGGGATTTTCCTGAAGATGTGATGAGAAGAAAGAAGATTGAATGAAGGAAGTTATCTCTGCAGTTCCACCTGCATCAGCTGCAGTTTGGACACTAAATGTGTTCTATTACAGAGTAAACTACAGCTGCTTAATGAAGTTGAAAGAGCGGACGATGTGGGTTGGTTGCAGCATCAGAGAGAATTTAAAGAGTTGATAATAAGGTGGTAAAGCTGGGTTAATAGAGATCCAGGAAGGCACAATATGGATGTCAAGAAATGTAGGAATGTGTTCCAGGGTTAATGTAATTTAAAAAGCTGAACTCTATGCTCCTATTTTATGTCTTTTCAGTCAACAAGATCCTAAAACCATGACACAAAAACTATGAAGTTAAAAAATGATGCACCAAAACGTGAATTTATGTAACCATCCATCTAAAAAATTCCCTCTAAGCTTTTCATGACACGGAATAAGTAACGTGCACTTATGCCCAAAGTGATGACATGTGTTGAAATCATGATCTCGTAATTAAAGCAAGGATTATTATAGAGACAAAAAAAAACAAAACAAAACATAAAGCACTACACGACAGCACCTGGGTCCACCTGAACTCCCAGCTGTCTGACTACCACTTAATGACGACGCCCCTCCAGGCTGGTTTCTGTTTGACTGTGGAATGACTGTAGACGTCTGTTTAAGGGTTGACATAATAACACACATTTAATGTTCTGGTATGTCAAAAAGTGCTCCACAACCCAAATTTAAGTCCACTGGTTTGTGCTGCTCTAAGAAAACTTCACCTGTCCTCTTCATGTTGGATGATAAAGGTTTCTGAAGCATACAGCCAGCCTGCCTCTGCAGACACCTCCACTATACATGCTGACCCAGTGGACTAATTTAATAAAAGCCTTCCCTATGTTGCCATGGAAACCAAACAGGTAATTACACCCACAACCTGGTCCATGTGCACATGTCATTATGGGACTCTAGAACTGATGTGAGCATGCAGAGGGGTTGCCATGGGAAACGGACAGACTCTGCAAAGGGCCTCGTCTCCAGCAAAACTGAAGGCAAATAAGTGAATTAACAAGGTGTTCACCATCAATTCCCCCACCCCTCACAACACACACACATACACACACACACACATACACACACACACAGAAACACCAGTCCAGTCTCACCAGAAAGAAAACAGAAATTTTACCAACCTAGTTCACCAACTAGGCCTTAAAATAATACTATCATGTTTTTCAGTCTCCTGAATCACTTTAGCCTGGATTTTGTCAGAAAGATATAATTGCAGTTGATTAGGGGTCATTTATCATTTCCAAAGCTGAATTTATGAAGTACGCTTTTAACCTGCTTGAACTCGGTAGCCAGCTGTTTGTATCTGATGTTTAACTGTGATGTGAATGAAGACAAGTTATTTATTTTAACACCTATTATGTTTCTTCAGTTTGTAGCATTGATCTCCAGGTCAGATTAGTGACTCCTTGGCATCTTTAATTAAACATATAGACAACTGTGAATTTTAAAGTTTGCTGCCATTCAAAATCCCCTGCAGCTGAATGTTAGCTTTAGCATACCTAGCTTATCATGGATTCCACAGTGGTTTGCTTGGATGTTTTCACCAGTGGCTGTTGTTCAAGAAGGTTTACACAGCATTTTGCTTTAATGTGTCCATTGGTCAGTTTTATGTTGACATTTCCTTGTTTTAGTTTCATGGAAATACATCAGAGCTAACTTCCTCTTCTGAGCTAGATTAAAAATGTCTGTCGTCCTTTTCCCCACACACAGATGAACTCTGATTGGACATCTTCCCAGGTCATCCCAACTTTCCGTTCTGCCTCCTTTTTTTTCCTAATTGGTTTTTGTCATTATGCGTTAATTGCTATTTAGTGTTCATTCAGTTTTTCTAAGAAAAAAAAAATTACCAACAATGCTGGTCATCTGTGACACTGCAGAATTTTTTATCCCTAAAGAAGAACAAAAAAACAAACAAAAAAAAAAAAAAAAAAAAATATATATATTACAAAATTTGCACATTATGTACATATATGTGTAGTACATATGTATTAATATTTACACACACACACACACACACATATATATATATATATATATATATACTATTTTATATATATATATATAAATACAATAGTATATATATATATATATATACTATTATATATATATACTATTTATTACATCTTAACTGTTATTTCATTTTTATCCTTTTATTTCGGTGCACTGTCTGAAGCTGGTAAGAACATTTTGTTTTAGCTTGTATATTTTGCCGCATGAGGAAAATAAAATATCTTGAATTGTAAATTAGTGGGTGGTAGAGAATTAAACAATGGAAAAAAAATCTAACAGACGGAGGGAAAGATGATAAAACACAGGATTCAAACCAGCAATCTTGATTGAATTGGGGGTCCATCACCCAAACCTGCTTCCTCATTAGATGTCTCGGAGTCGCAGCTGTGGCCGTGGTGGTGTCAGGGAGCTGTATCACAGCAGGAAACCACAGGAGAATATAAACAATACTGGATCATTTCTGAGTCTGTTTTCTGAGGCTGCAGAGTATTTTTTTGCTTTACCAACGCAGGTAAATTACAATTTGACAAGAGATACAAATGCATGACTGAAAGAACACTTTTTTTTTTATTAGATTGTTTATCAGGAGCCAGACAACAAGAAAAAAAGATGTCTCATGTCTTCTAACAAACATCCCAAAGCAACTTTTTTTATGTAAAGACAAAACATGAAGTACCAGAACATGTTTTACATGTTTAGTTATTAAGACAAGGTGCAGAGAGAGAAACAGGATGCATGTTATTCCATTATTAGTACGGGAGGAAGGGAATGGAGAGCAGAAATTGTCCAAAGACTTCTAATTAGATTGCTTAAGTGCTTCCTAAATTGAGTTCTGTGTTCTTGTTAATGTAACGGTGAATATGTTTCTGTTGTGCAGTGCTAACACACAAAGACAGACATTCAGACACGAGGAGTCCCATCTAAACTGAACCCAGGGGGTCAGAAGTAGAGAGCCACAATGAGCTTTGACGAGTCAGACGCTGGACACTTCAGCAAAAATTCAATTTACACGCTCCTAGATTGACTGGTTAATTTCTAACAGCTTACCTTTAATAGCTTTCTTTACTGTCGCCTTAATTAAATTCTCACATTAATGCCTGAGCTGGGGATCAGCTCTCCTCAGATCCTGTTAACTTACATTTCCCGGGTGGTCAGAACACACAAACACGGACCTATAAGAGGTGATGGGAGTGGAGAAATCAAAAACACATACAATGTACATCTGTTAGCAACCCCAAACACACAAACACAAACACACACACACACACTGCACCTCAAACTGGGGGGAAAAAATACCCTAATGCCCTCCTTCTAAGACTGAGTCTGCATACACTTGTTCTCCAGCTGTGACGAGTAAGGAAATATGGCGTCTCACAGAGTTGTCATCACAGAACAAATTTATTCCAAACTATTTTCCACTTATGTTTGTCTGTTTGTCCTGCTTCATAGTAAACTGGGGAAAGGCTGACACTCCCACCAGTAAGCTCTGGGAGCATCTGGCACTGTGTGCTGTAAAACATGAAATTCAATCTTGTAACGTGGCTGGAGTCGTTTCCTTGCTCCGCTGGGTAGATCTGAGTCAGGGAAGGAAAAAGGGACCATATCCACCCAGCTTGAGCAGGTTAAAATAAGTCTGAATGTAAAATAGAGTCGATGAATTTCAATTTGTTTCACTGAAGGAGTCAGCAGATTTCATCTGGAACCTGTTGGTGAGGTATATCATCCTTTTATTACCACTCTGTACTTAAGTCTATGACTTGAATCAAATGGATTTAATGAGTTTAGCTCAGATTTGTCCATGCTGAGAGGCTCCATTCAGCTTAGGTGTATTTGTAAACCCCAGGGACAGTGCTTCCAACAATGTGGATTCAGGGATGCACAAGCTCTAGAGCAAAACCAGTTACAGTGGTAATAAAAAAAACCTTTTCCATAATGTGTCCAGGTCTGATGCCTGGTATCGAGCGTTCAACATAAAACAAAACAGAAAAGCAATCTAAATGTGATCATAATGTTCATGCTGGAGCTTCTCTAACTTTTACCCACATCAAAGATCTTTGCATGCATTTTTATTTTACACTTCACTTTTAGACTTTCCCTTAAAAAAGGTGACCATCTGAGGGCATTTAGTCAGTAAGTCAGTAAAGTAACAGCAGAACAGGAAAAGAAATGTATGCCGACATGATCAGGAGATCAGCAGAACCAGTCATCAGACTTCCAGCATGAAACCTCCACAGCTGACAACCATTTGCCACATGGAAATACACTTTTTCTTGGTCTTGGGCTCTTTCTAAAGTTGTTGAATCAAACTGCTAAATAAAAAAAAATCTTCATTTGAGACTTACACGTGCTCAGAAACATTTTACATGCTGGAGAAGCCAGCTAGAAAAGGTCAGGGGTCAACTTACATGAAAGCTAAGGGGGAGCCAGGCTCACCTGAATAGCAAATGAGCACTCACCTAAGTGTCAGCCCTAAGGCTCAGGTAGAAATTATATATCCATGGCATGTAATGTGTTTACAGTATGGATGGGCAGTATGGATTAGGTGATTTTTGAAGTCAACTAGTCAGGCCTTTCAAAAGCAAATTAGCCATTATTGATGACATCATCATCTCATCATCAATAATGGAAAGAAAAAATACTTTATCTTCAAATGGAAATTGTAAAGCGTGTGTGAGATGTTATTTGTATATTGTGTGTGTTCCATAAACAGGTGTTTCTTACAAGTAAAAAAAAAAAAATATATGTATATATATATATATATATATATATATATATTGCACACCTGCAAGAGGCCCTGGGTTAGAGTGGGCACTTTACAAAATGGATAAATAATTGTCCATATCCATACAGTGAACAAGTACATATATTACTAATAATATATATAATATTATACATATATATATATATATATATATATATATATATATATATATATATATATATATATATATATATAATATTATTATTATTATTATTATCATTATTATTATTATTATTATTAGTAGTAGTAGTAGTAGTGGTGGTGGTGGTGGTGGTGGTAGTGATATATTAATTTATAAATTGTATTATTTATTTCTCCTTTTAGAAACAGCATTTAACGATGCATTTATAAATCACAATATTTATCAATTTTTTTAATATTTCAATATGCAATTCCTCTTTAATGTTTCTATTTAAAATGTTTAAATGATCCGCAATCTGATTTCTTTTTGTTTGCATTATTGAATTTGAAATCACATTTAGTAATTTATAGTTTTATTTCACAATTAATTAATTACTCATCATGAAAATGCTGTGTTGCTATTTAAACGACCCTCCTGGTCCTCCATATCTATGACATGCTGTTGCACTGCTAAGCATGAAACGGGAAACATTTCATTAACTTTCACTTTACTGGACCTCTGAGGAACACGGAGACTAATTCATGTGACAGCTTCAAAGGAAACTGTTTAACCAAGACTCATCTGTATTTTACTGTCAGAGCCAAGAGAATACAATGAAGATCATAGAAAAATAGCCAACAGACTGAATCCCACTCCCCTAGTCATCAGTTGTGTCCTTGAGCAAGGCACTTCACCCTCCTCACCTCCAGTGTCAGCATCACTGGTGTATGAATGAGCTGTTGACACACACTGGCCGCCCCAGGACAGCTGTGGCTACAAACGCAGGCTTACCATCACCCAGTTTTATTTATTTTTTTAGGACAATGCATAGTGATCAACATATGAGCAAAGCTTCACAGTAAATATGCCAGAATTATCTATAAAAGCTAAATAGCATCTGTTGTCCTAAGGCAGGAACTTATGAGTGGAAATGGATCCAATGACAGTGCTCTGAGCCGTCAGCTGTAAAGTGCAGGATAATCTAATCTAATTTAATTCTCTGGAGGTCTCTTTGAGCAAAAACAACTAAATCTCCTGGTGAAAGTCTACTTTTTTAAATAATATTTTATTTTTTTAGGATGACAACAGCTGATAATAAACTCAATGTTTAAACAGGCTGGTCTGTAACAAGCATAATTACAAAACTGTCCAGAAACGTTTGTAATACTTCCTGTAAAGTTCTCATTCTGGGTCTATGTATGTTCAGGTAGGTCATTTTGTTTCCTTTGAGATTAAAAAACAGACATTTTAATTTCTTAAATCAAAACGAACCCTTGGAGACAGTGCCTCTGGACTGGCAGACTGGGGCGTTGGTCCCCTTTCTATAAATGGGGTTTGGAGGGTGTGTTCCAGCTAAGGGGAAATCACATTCCTCCCTGGTCAAGTCTACTCTAGGGTCTGTCGAATACTGGAACCTTGGATTGAGGAGGAGCAGTGTGGTTTCTGATCAGTAAGACGTGGACCAGGTCCACATCCTCTGCAGGGTCTTGGAGGGGGGCAGGGAAATTCACCCAACCAGTCCACATGTGTTTTGTGGATTTGGAAAAGGCATTTCACCATGTCCCTTGGGAACTACTGTTCAAGAACGTTTGGAGTACTGGATCCCCTTGCTGTTCAGTCCCTGTATGACTGGTGCTAGACCTTGGTCCACCTTGCTGGCAATAAGTTGAATCTGTTTATAGTGAGAGTTGGACTCTATGGCTGCCCTTTGTCACTGATTCTGTTCTTAACTTTTATGGACAGAATTTCTAGAACAATCCCATGTGTTGAGGTGATCCGGTTTGGTGAACTCAGAATTGGGTCTCTGCTTTTTGCGGATCATGTGGTTCTGCTGGCTTCATCAGGCTGTGATTTTCAGCTCTCACAGGAGCGATTCACAGTAGTGTGAAGTGGTTGGGATGAGAATTGGGGATGGAGTGTCCTCTCCAGGTTGGGAATGAGGTCTTGCCCCAAGTGGAGGAGTTCCAGTATGCCGGGGTCTTGTTCAGGAATGAGGGAAGGATGGAGCAGGAGATATACATGAGGACCGTGCAGCATTTCTGCTGAATGAGCTTGTTTTACTCACCTGAGGATAAGTCATTTTTTCTGAGCATTTTTTTCTTTTTTCTAAGCACCCCCCCCCCCCCAACACTTTAAATCACCAAACAGAACACATGAGAAAGTAGAAAAACCGGTAATGGAAACACCTACATTTAGAAAAGAAACACTCAAATATCGCTAAAAAGTTTATATGCTCTTATGAAGCGGTTTTTCAGATGTGCCAATGTATATCGCAAAAGTGTAATGGAAACACTTTTTTCACATTTACACTTCCCGGATGTGACGTAGGGGGGTCAAGTGCTAGTTGATTTCAAATAAAGATGGCACAGTATGAGTGGTCGCAGGAGACGGAAATATTTTAACAAACAATTAAAGACAAAATGTAACTGCCACCCTTGATAGCAAACAACAGTGAAATGCAAGAGTTTCACAAAGAATTAGAAATCTCCTTCCTCTCATAGTGGAGTCTCACAGGACGAGATTTTACGAGAATAACGGCTAATGCGCTAAACATCATTCAATGGAAACACTTGCAAATCGCGGTTACACTTTGTCGAAATTTTGGAAATATTGCTTTTATTTCGCAAAATACTGCAATGGAAGCTAATGTCAGATCTGAGATATTTTAAATACATGTCATGTAATTTCTTGAGGAATTGTTTTCCAGGTTTTTTAAGGACGAAGCTCTCCTTTTGGCTGCATGTGCTTTGATTCCGCAGAGGAAGATTCATCCCTCCATCAGACCTGTTGCCACTGATTTTCAGTCTTGTTCCTGTGTAACTTGGCATTCCTCAGCCATTTCGCCATGTTTCCCTTCATTCTGAATGGCTTCTTGACAGCCATGTTTCCATAAAGACCATTTCTGATGTGGTTTCGGTCAAATGTAGAGGCTACTAGGCTGTTTTCCTTTTCTTATCAAAGCCACTTTCAGATTCTTCTTGTCTACTTTTTATTCAATATGCCAGGTTATTTTTTTTTTTGTTAGTGCTAGTGCAAGAATACTAGTTTAAATGTAATCATCCATCCCAAAACCAGATCCCTCTCAACACCTAGGCTGCAACTAGAAATTCTGTCCATAAAAGTCACAAACAGAATCGAAGACAAAGGGCAGCCTTGGCGGAGTCCAACCCTCACTGGAAACAAACCTCATTTACTGCTGGCAATGTGGACCAAGCTCTGGCACTGGTCATGCAGGGACAGGAAAGCTCGTACAAGGTGGTCCGGCACTTCATACTCCCGGAGCACCCCCACAGGAATCCCTGGGGAACATGGTCAAACATCTTCTCCAAGTCCACAAAGCACATGTACACCAGTTGAGCAACCTCCCATGCCCCCTCCAAGACCCTGAAGATGGTATAGAACTGGTTCACTGTTCCACGACCAGAACAAAAACCACACTGCTCCTCCTCAATCCAAGGTTTGACTATCCGACGGACCCTCCTCTCCAGCACTCCTGAATAGACTTACCAGGGAGGCTGAGGAGTGTGATCCCCCTTTAGTTAGAGCACACCCTGCGGTCCCCCTTTTGAAAGTCCAGGTGGACCTCATCCCCCCCTGGGGCCCTGCTACTGAGGAGCCTTTTAACCACCTCGATGATCTCAGCCCCAGAGATAGGAGAGCCCATGCTAGGATCCCCCGACTAAAAAAAAAAGGTCTTGTTTTCCAGCAGGTACACCTTCATTAACCTCTTGAAATCCATGAATATCAACTATTACAGAATTTTAATGTCACATTTAACGAACATGTTTTTCATGTATTTGGTTTTGTCATGTTCCTACTAAAATGAGGTAAAAAAAAATAAAACAAACAAACAAACAAACAAAAAACCTTTCTCTTCTGAGCTTTGTTGCTCATTCACCACCGTCTTGTGCAAAATGAATTCTGGGGAAAAAGAGGCTGCGAAGCTGCACCACCAGTAGCCTTTGCTACAGGCCAAATGCAGGTTTGTAGGCTCCTTCGAAATGGGACAATGCTTGGCGCCGCTATGACATATGCAGCCAATGAATCTGCACTTTAAAGTGTGCAGACCCTGAATTTGGACACATCTAGGGTTGCACTCATTGGTCCGCCTCCGTTTAAGTTCCTGGAAGGAAATCTTGTTGTTCTGAATGTGGTTCTTTTTATGAATAAAAGCAACAAGGGTAAACATTTCTCTTTGAGGAAGCACTGAATTAATGACGAGAAAGAACTTTGTAACCCTTATATAAAAGAGCAAAAACCTGTAGCTGAATCATGTGCTTTAGCCAGAAAATTAGCCAACAAATTTAATAAATTTGCAGCATTTTGGCTTGAGGAAAATCTTTCAATTTCTTTACAACCACATTGAACATGTCAGCAGCACGTTAGCTCTCCTTCAGCAGCTTCAGCCTTGTTTGCTGCTACACTCCCTAAAAACCCCACTTTTTTTCTTCCATCCCTACCTGCTTGCGTCAATTTGGCACAGTGACATGTTCTGTAATGTCAGTGAATCACTTAACCTGAAAATGTGTGGATGTGCATGTGTGTGTATAAACCTGTGTGTTTAGTATGGTAATTAATGTCTTTGTAAGCGCCCCCACCACCCCACCCCAGCTCAGCCTCACTGTTTGTGTATGTTGTCAAGCCGAGTTTTACAGGCCAGACTTTGGCATAAAACCTTTAGCAGTCCTGTCATGGAGCTTTAAAAGGTTAAACCGAACAAGGCCTAATCCACAGGCAGGAACACGAGTAAGTGTGTAAGTGACAAAGTCGCGTCCAACGACAGCCTGATGTAGCCTGTGGCTGACATCTTTCCTTGAAATCAAGGCAAGTTTATTTATATAGCACATTTCATGTACAATACAATTCAAAGTGCTTTATCTTTGTGCATGTATTTGTCTGTGTCTGTGGAGGCCTTAAACATTATTCAAGTTTTTTCTGTTGCATCTAGGAAAAAAAAAAAAAAAAAAAAAAACTGTAAGCACTAATCCTAAAATGCTCGATCAAAGCACAGTGATTTTTACCTCTAATTACACATATTCATTCATTCTGCCTCATTTTTCATGATAAAATAAAATATTCTGCTTGGAAGCAGAACACTGAAGCAAAAAAAAAAAAAAAAAACTCACAATCTAAAATTTTCTCTGATTGCTCCATTAGCTCCGTTAAAGGTGTAATTACCAAAACTCCTAATCTTTAATCATCTTTTAATTGCCGTGTCATGTAGTCATTAGAGCAGCTCCTGAAGGGAGAAAGTTAAACTTTCTTCTTTGGTGTTTAAGGGTAATTATTTTGGCCCTGCATGCTTGGCAGAGTGCAGATGTTTTCTAAGGTGTGACGATACACATCTCCTGCACCTTCGTTCTATTAACTGCCTCTTTAGTCCACATTATCTGCTGCTAATACGGGAAAATCGTCTCTGTTTTTGTAAAAAAGCCACATTTATATATTTAACACATTAATGTTGTACATATGTCTGTCAGAGGAAAAAAACAAGTCTAATGTGGTGTGATGTTCATTCTGGAAGCATTTATTAGCTGCAGCGACATCGAACATGTGGACAGTTTAATCTTGGCCTTTAAAGGAGCCGCTGACAGTTTGAGGACAGAACTGATGCTGCATTCTTACTTACAGAGAATAAATGTTCACTTCTTACTTAGAAGGACAGCCTGGTCTTGTACATGCTCTGTATGTGAGCTGACGTCTGTGTGACAGAAACAGCTGTCAGAGCAGCGTCTGCTAACCAAGAAAACTCTGAAATCCTGGAACATAATTCACACATCAGCCAAGCTGATGGAATTCTTTTCATTTATCAGATTACACAGATTGTTTGACTCGGAAGCTTCTGACGTCTTAATTCTCCATAAATCCTCTTTCCTAAAACGACAAACTGAACTGTGTTAACTGCATTCTAGATGCCCGCGTATCAGCCTCTTTACAGTCTGCTTGAATGAAAATATTTGTAATTTCCTCTGAGAACTAAAGACTATTCTGTAAACTTCATTATCAAGAAAGTTTCAGAGATAGGAGGCTTAGCTTCTTTCTTTTCAGGGTCCAAGGAGCTGGACTCTAAACCTTTTGGGACAGTTTCTTTTAAAACATATTAATACTTCACCAAAAATCAGGGCACAAAAATACATCAAATAAATGTGTGTGTGTATGTGTGTGTGTGTGTGTGCACGCATGTGTGTGATCTGCAGCTCTTTGCACGTCCACCACACCAGCTGGATTTGTCTGGATCAGTCGTGTTTTAGCTCAGACGTGGATCAGAGTGGATTCATTTCATAAACTAATTACTGGTTTTATAAAAACACAGGCAGCGCAGTTTTCATGGCTCCTCCTGGCTACTAGTTAGACACCAGCTAGCTTTCACTTTTCAACACTGATGACTCGATATCTAATTATCTAAGTAATCATCGTCTTCATTACGTTCATCTGTCAGCTTTAGGATAATATTGGATGATAGATAAAAATTCATACCTTTTCCAAATGAAGTCAGCAGTAATTATGATGAAGCCAGAGATAATGGTACATTTGCATTTGTTTTTTCTGCTCCATAAACAGGAAAAATAAATAGAAATGTTTACTTTGAGAATTCAGAGATGACAAACAAAATAAAAAAAAGGTCCTCATGCACCCCCTGAACTGCAGATTTTACTACAGACCAACATAAACTTGGCTCAGTCACTTATAACTGACATGCCTTCAGCTTAGTTTACAATAAATACTCTGGTTGTGGAATACAAGATGTTGAATCATTTTTATTGAGTGTTAAGGAAATGTGGCATTTCTTTTTAATAAATAAATAAAACTTTATTCAATTCTGCATATTCCCAATATTTAAGTAATTTTATGAACATATTTAAATGATTAAACAGGCCCTGTAGCAGCAGTATTGTGTATTTTAAGGCATTTTTCATGTTTTCTCCTCATTTTGGAGCTAAATTCGTTTGTCACTGCTGTTAAAGATTAATACTAATAACAGACCACTTTCTCCTGGCTTTTGTTGTTGTTGTTTATAGCAGGACAAAATTGATGGATTTAAATCAAACCTACATTTGTGTAAGATTTCAACTTCTTTCTTTTAGTTTTTATTCTTTTTCTTAGTTTAACAGTTAAAACTCCTGATTGCTTCTTTAATGGGGTTATAATTTGGTTTCCTGAATTAGGAATATAAATCTCATTCCTGGTTGAGCTTTCCTCCACCAGCAGGTAGACGGGCAGTGATGCTCAGTTTGTAAAATCAGACAGATTATTTTTAGTTATCATCAGTAACCAGCTTCCGTTAAACATCGTCCATCTTGTTGATTACACTGTGTGAACTTTAATTACCATAATTTTAAAACAACCCTGGAGTAGTTTTAGCAGCCATTTTAAAAATGGCCACCAGGGAGACATTATGCTAATTTCCTGATAGTAGCTACTGTTGCTAAAAGCACTAATAATTAGCACATAAGCTAAATTTCCATTTGTGAATAATTAGCACATCTGTGTGCCAAATGTCCACCATGTGGACAGAGAATGTCCATCCTGTCCTGTGGACAGAGAACGGACAGAGAATGTCCATCCTGTGGAAAGGAAAGTCCACAGTGTACACAGAGAATGTCCATCTTGTGGACAGAGAATGTTCATCCTGTCCTGTGGACAAAGAACCTCCATCTTGTGGACAGAGAATGTTCATCCTGTGGACAAAGAGTGTCCACTGTGTGGACAGAGTACGTCCATCCTGTCCCATGGACAGAGAACTGACAGAGAACATCCACCCTATGGACAGAGAACCTCCATCTTGTGGACAGAGAATGTCCAACCTGTGGACAGAGAACAGACAGAGAACGTCCCTGCTGTGGACAGAGAGGACATATTGGTGTGAGACTCTGGTCTACTGGAGGTTTTTAAACCAGCTTCTTTAAAGGAAATGATCCTAAATGACTTTCTGTGTAGAACTGGATAAACAAGTAAGGATTTACAAGTTGTGTTCATACAACTGATACAGGATACAAAACAACATATTAAATTAAAATCATCATCACTTTTATCAAAACTGACTTTTTTCCCCCCATTTTCTTCTTTTTACAGCATCAAACCTCCGGGCTCCCTCAGGTCTCCTCGCTGCTCCAACATTAGCATCATATTTACATTTGATTAGTGCTGTAAAAAAGATGGACATGTTTAACCACCGTCGTTCTGCTGTCAGCGTGTTGCTGTGCTGACAGCGGCTTCTGTAGAACACCCGGTGAACACCGACAAGGTTGGAACAGAGAAATGGGTGCGCACACACCCACACACACACACACACCATCACAACATCCCACTGAGAGCCACTGATACATGTCATTTCTAAGAAAAACAGCCCCTCAGATGCTTATGTCATTATTTAACAATCAATCTGTTCATGGAACAGATTCATAACTGCCTCATGTTAAATACTGGTCAGTCATCCGTTTTGAAACCACTTCCAATAATGTAACAGGTCTCAGTGGTATTTATTTATTTTCCTTTCCAGACAAGTTAGTCTGGCTCTGTAAATTTAAATATTATTGACTTGCTCAGAGGTTGAAAGGCTAAAAAAACTTTAATGCAATGGACAGCTGAGGATCGATTAATCAACAACATTTGATTAGTATCTGGCTGCTAATTACTCTCTGACTCCTGCAGGAGCAGTAGGGGTGTACCGAGTTTCCCAAACACTACTCTTCAAATTAACTATTTTAGCTTTAACTATAACTCTACACGTATGTAAATATGCTTATATTTAACACACATACACACACACACTATATATATATATATATATATATATATATATATATATATATATATATACAGAGAGAGAGAGAGAGAGAGAGAGAGCTTCCTGGGTGGAGAAATCAGCAAGAATACGTCATGTTTCCTACTCATTCAGCAACATGTGAAGGGAGCATTCATCCTGCTCTGTAAACTAATTTAAGACTAAAGCCCCATGCAGCCTCAACAAATTCATCTTTTGATCATTTTTATTAAAATTTTTATTTGACGCAGAAGTGCTGACTTCTATTTCAGGTACATGGCTAAATGACCATCAAGGCAGTTTTAACAATTCTGAAATGACCTTTTTCCCAGGATGCTGTAGTTGTTCCAATCCACATTAAAAAGTCCATATCTCCCAAAAAAAGACACCATCAGAGTCAAGTTTCCTACAGCTGGAGCTCATCAAGCCTCATAGCTGATGTCAGTCCCTCCTTGTGAGGCAGCCTCTATCACTGCGTTGGGTCAGTAAACACATGTGCATACATGCTTATTCTGTATATTTATCTCATGACAATTAAAGCATTATATCAACTTCTGGAACATCTGTTTATGTTACGTTGGTTGATTTCACTGACTAGTTGGACATAATTAGTGTAATAAACAAAAACTCAGTGGCTACCACTACACGCTAATTAGAGAAATTGAGAAAAAGAGAAAAAAGAATAATCATAAGGGTGCTCCTCATGAGATTTCTGACAGAGGAGTTTAAAAAGCAAGACAGAAGAGTTTACAAAGAGCTTAGAAACACCTGTGGAGAGCTTTAGAAAGACCTGTAATTAGCATTTGTTTAAAACAAGCTGAGTAATCGATCAAACACTGTAACCTGTAAGCAGCTCACCATGCAAGACCCCACTGCTGAAGAAAAATCAGGCTGAAGGTTGTTTGCTGCACATTTGGATTAGGACTCTTTGGAATGCATACAACACAACATTTTTGGAGGACAAGTGGACAGAAGTGGGCATAAAACACCAGTGGAGGGATCCCACTGAGGAGACAGTTGGACCTGGAAAAAGGGTTGAGAAAGTTGACACTAAGTGTAGGGCTCGTAGTAGCTAACAGCTCTAAAACTAGCCGCTAACATCTCAGACACTAAAAGCTGATCAGCCGCTAACATCAGCAGCTAGCAGCTCTAATGTCAAACACTAACTGCTCTAACATGAGTTGCTAACAACTATACATCCGTGACAGCAGCAGCTAACAGCTCAAACATCAGCTACTAACATCTCTTACTTCAGATACTAAAAGCTGTAACATCAGCCGCTAACAACTGTAACAGCAACATCTAACAGCTCTAACATTAGCTGCTAACATATCAGACACTAGAAGCTGTAACATCAGCTGCTAACATCTGTAACATGAGCAGCTAACAACTCTAGGGCTGGCAACAGCTTTAACACTAGCCACTAACATCACTTACTTCAGACATCATGTAGCATCAGCCGCTAATAGCTGTAACGTCATTATATTAAAGCTACCAAAATGGTTAGCAGTGGCCTAGCCACTTGTGAATGATAGAGAGTAGTGTCAAGTGGTATTTCTTGAATGAAAGTTACCCCATTGCCACAAAGTTGACTGCGACCAGGATAGCTGGTGTGGATCCATTTTAGGATAATTTAAAGGGTGTAATCTGTATTATCTTTCTTTCTTTCTTTCTTTCTTTCCTTCTTTCTTTCTTTCTTTATTGCTTAATTATCTTTCATGCATTTACATGTGATATATGTGAGGGCTTGGGCCTTTCAGGCTCACATTAACAGTCTAGCTTACCAGGCTTTTCTGGACCTCGGTCAGAGTCCATGATATATTTATTAGGTGCATTTAAATGCTATTTTCTATTAGACCTCCACCAATGCAACTTCCATGATAAAGTACCAGGTGGTGTGCTAAAAACTGGAATTGAATATGTGAACTCTACTTGTTCGATTATCTCTAAAATGTGTTCAATCCATTATATTAACCCTGTAACAGACTGGAATCTATATAACTGAAACCAGTGAAATGAAAAACAAAGTTAAAATATTAGTTAAATAATAAGAATAATAGTCAAAGAGGCAAGGGGAAAAGAACAGTAAGCAAAATAAGGTGCTGCTGAGTTAACTGAATATAAGTGAAACTGATATGATGAACAGCCACCTCTGTCCTTGGCTGTAATCAGTCATTCAGTTCTGACAGGCTTGTACCAGCCATTTACTTCAGGACAGAGGGAACTGTAGGACTGCAAAGACATTGATTAAATACAGCATGGGAAGACAAAGTGTTGGAACTGTGATTTTAAAGAAGAAAAAAAAGGATAAACTAAACTTAAATGAGGTGAAAAATAGACTAGTGGAGAGAGAGAAGAGGGAAAGGATAAAGTACTGAGATAAACACCTTGTATTGGGGTGCTTCCTTTTGCTCTGACAGTGATGAATTGGGGATGAAACTCCGACAAACATCCACCTGATAAATGTAGAGTTAAGAGGTCACCAACTAGTTTTAGAAGGTTCAGTTGGGTGGGAGTGTCCTGCTTCTTCTCTTTTTTTTTTAAAATTAGCAACCTTGAAGTAGTTTGTTGTTGAGCAGTGGTGAAGCTGCATGTCATTTCTATCTGGATGCAAAATCATTGCTTTGCTTCCAAATTCCTGCTTTTCTTCAAAGGTTCAGCTCTGTGCAGAACTTTGTTAGTCCGCATTCAATTTCACACACACACACACACACACACATGCATGCATGCATTAAAAAAATCCTAATTTAGCATCAGACTGGAACTGAAGGCACTACTTGTTTCCATTTATACCCCCATGTCAACTTGTGCTTTGACATGCAGACCTAAATCCAAAATAGCTGCTATAAGGAACTTTGTTCATCCATATTTGCATATGCACACATGCGCGCAGAGGCTAATGCACACACACAAGGATTGTAAACTACATCCCAGGTCAGTGCTGTTATACTGCTGTGAGTCCAGGTGGACACAGGTGCTGTTGTGTAGTGCTAGAGGCAGTGGGGTTTGTTTTATTTCTCCTTCCCTCCCTACAATAGTCCTTTGTTACAAGATTTCATCACACAGCATCATCTTGGACGTAAGTGCACGCAGCTTCTTCAGTGCTGAGTTGAGCCAAAGAGCTGGACAAATCTTTCTAACTCATTCCGATGAGTAGAAGAGTCAGGCTAAATGCGGAAATGTTCCTTAAACAGCGACAACAGAGTCTTTAGTTTGCTCTTAAAAGTCTCACAGTCTGTTACCATGGTAACAGCTAAACTCACTATGTGAAACGGAAAACTCTGAGGTTCCTTTAACTCTACATGAACTAACTCTGAGTTTTGACTAAACCCACTTTCTGGAAAAGGCCCCAGCTCTGGTTCTGCTGGGGCAGTAGAACCAAAACCAGAGACTTAAAGAGACTGAAGAAACTGATCCAGAAGTTCTGGTTCTATTCTGGGGATTAATCTTGATGCTGGAGCTGATTGCCAGAGAAGAATGCTGCACAAGCTGCTGAACATAACGGACAAGTCTTCACATCCTCTACACGTTTTTCAGTCCAGGTCTCCTGGCCCCGTTTCCTGCAATTCTTACCCCTCCTTTACACCAGGTGCATTTGCGCCACGTTATGGCTACACCGCGGTTTTGATACGACCTTCATGGTGCGGCAAGTTTTACCAAGAGAGTTTCAGGAGTGGCGCGCCTGTGAGTGCAGTCCACCTAGCAGGATCCACGAGATCACAAAATCACAGCAGTAAAAACGTCAAAAAAAAAACAAAAAAACACTGAGGTTAAACAAGTGATGTTTTCATGGTTTCAGTTGCGCGAATCTGCACGGGGGCTTTTATTTTTAAAAAATACAGGAAGCTTTTACGCTGCTCCCATGTCTGATATCTTGTCTGCCCCTATCTGAACTGCGGAAATTGACCCATTCATGGTGTGTGAAGCATCAAAAATAGACTTGGTGCGTAAATTTAGCGGAGAGCCGCGACAATGCGCTTCTGGAACACTTCCGGTAAGTGCTGTGGCTCACCTGGTGGAAACCAAACCGTTGGCTATAATGGCTGCGAATAGCAGCGGAGGCTGCAGCACAGCTGTAACGTGCTGCACACACACCCGGTATAAAGGAGGGGTTAGAGGTAACCCTACTTTAACACACCTGAATGAAATGAATGACTCTTTAACAGGCTGCAAATAACTTGATGATGAAGTTCATTAATCTGAATCAGGTGTGTTGAGTAGGAACACATCCACAACATGCAGGGCAGCGGGTCCTGAGGTCCTGGATCACACTGAGGAAGTGAGTGTGTGTGAGGCTTCTTCAAGTTCACTACAAGACAGAAAGGGACTGGAGTTCATCCCTGCCAGCAGATATCACCCTTTGAGACAAAGATTGTCAGTTTATTATGAATGATTTCTATTTGAGAAACAAAAACCTGCAACGATACTACAATATCCCTCGGGGGAACAAAAAAAACAAATTATTGTTCTTTTCACATCGTCTCCTGCTTCCTGTAGAGGTTAAAAGGCTTCTATGATCTTTTTTTAAAGCTTGAAAAACCAACCAGTATAATCATCTGACTGGAGGAAACTTTCAGGTACCACAGTTTTACAGGAATAGCGTCAGCTTTTGTATGGAAAACACCTAACCAGCAGCAGCACTGCACACAGTGAACAAAGTTTATTCTGTCTCGTTTTGCCAAATGGAGATATGTCAAACGCAAACAAATGAAATCTGTTTTCCTTGAAGAAGGTTTTGCTTGCACCAGAGTTGCTCTTCTGGAGCACCTGCCATCCGTCTGCTGCTTGCTTCATCAAACTATTTCCAACCTCAGTGAAGACATGTCAGGAAGATCTTGCTGAGATGGATAATGAAGGTGTTATCCATCCAGTGCAATAGGAAGCAATTCTTCAAGAGATGCCAAAGCTTTACAGTTTTTCACAGCTTCACATTTGCTGTGTGCTTGTTATCATATTCCAGTGGCACTTTCCATTTCATTAATATGTGCTGTCAAAAATGACCTGCACAAAAGTCAGATGTTTCCAACACAGACAAAAAAAGCATTAAATTATATAAAAATTGACTTATTCACGCTTCATCTCTTCATGTCTCCTTCTAGAAAAGCCCTCTAGTTCCTCTGACTTACAGGATTATGTGACACTGCCTCCAGCAGGAATATGGTATGGGATGCAAAAACAACATTTACTGCATGAACCCAGGAATAACTGTAATTTAACATTTTTATGTGCAACTTCTTAGTTTGGGGCTAAAATAAATGTCCTTTTCACTCACATGTAAATGATTAAATACTTTACATTTTTCCATCACATTTTTAAGTGTTCCTTTAAAAATGCCTAAATAAATTGGAAATACCTCCCTTTGTTACAGTCTAAATTGTTTTAGGAGGGTTAAATACTAAAATAAATTATGTCTCAGAGCCAAACAAACAAGTTAATTTCCTTCTAACCTTCACAAACACAAAACTTAACAACACAAGTTTTATATCTTACATTTAAAATGAAGGCTGCTGTTATTAACATCAGTTTGGGTTGTTTAGTTGCGTAGCATATTTGTAACCCTACTATATGTTGAAATTGCCATTATACTGAGTAGTTCTGTATGACCCAGTCTTTCTCAAACAGAAATGAGTCATTAAGACTCATTTGAGATGAATGTCTTGTTTACTAGAAAAACGAAACCATGACTTGATATGGTTACTGTTCACCATCCGTCATGCATTCAGACTTGATTTAAAAAAAAGTGCCGGCTAGCACCACATTTCTGCTTTAAAGTTTCATTTGCAGCCATTTTAAATCAACACAGAATGACTGATTGTAGTTTCTAATCTCAGCTATAAGATGTAGAATCATTACATTTCTGCTCAGCTGTTCAACTTTTTACTTTTTCTAGTTTTAGCTTCTCCTGTTAGTTTTTGCTTCAACCTCATGTTTAAGGTACAGTTTATAGTCTTTAGCAAAAGCCTCCATCAAGCAGTAAATGAGGAAATTTAGTGACCAGCAGCTGAACACAGTGTCTTGCTTTTTACTGTCATACCTGCTCCTAACTCTTGGGTGCGCTCCACATCTTCAGTGTACTGATCACCGGTTACAGCACTACATTACCCAGGAATCCTCTGCTCAAGCAATCATGGACCACACCTGTGTCCCATCATCATCCTCTGTTGATGCACCGGTCGTCTACCTATATATACTCCCTGCTCAGACTGCTTCATTGTGTAGTATTGCTTGACTCACATTTGACCTACACCGGTCATCTTTGTATTGGAAGCTATATTAAAAAACCTTATAACGTACCTCAGCTTGTGTCCATCCTCCCTCTGGTTCTGCCTGACATTAACGGAGTTAACAGAGAGAAGAATGTAGGGCTGAAACTTCTAACGGAATTATGTGATTTAACTGATTACAAAAAATGGTAGATTTAAATTTCAGGTAATCGAAGCTTCGTTTAATAGATGGGTCATGGTCCGTTTTAATGCTGCTTTATTTTTTTAAATTATCAGTAAAAATGATCAATTTAGAGTCTTCCCCTGGAGGGTAAAGCTGCTGGTGGGGATGATGAGAATGATGGTCCACATTGCTTTTCAGCATTAAAAAACTCTTAAACTTTTCTGGACCCAGTTTCAGAAACTTTAGTACAGCCTTGAAATTTGTCCCTCCTCTCAGCTAAGAACCGGAAACTGAGGCTACAATTCACACACACTCACCAACACTGGACAATAAAAGATGGAGAAACGTTGCTGGTCTGATGAGTCTCCATTTCAGCTCCACATTCAGATGCTAGACTCAGAATCTGGTGGAAACATCACGAAAACATGGATCCATATACCTTGTAATGCTATGGGGATTCTTTCATTGAGTCCTTACTGTACTTCAAGGTAGTCCAGATGAAGAGGACGACCTGGTCCAGGTGAAGTGGAGAGTATGGATTTTTCTGTCTAGTTTGTCTAGTGAACGTGAAGCTTATCCATCCAGCCATTTTCTGTACCACTTCATCCAATTCAGGGTCACATGAAAGCTGGAGCCTATCCCAGCAATTTACAGGCGAGAGGCAGGTACACCTGGACAGATACACCTGGACAGGTCACCAGTCCCTCACAAAGAGACAAACAGGAAGAATTATGTGACCAGGTAACCTAACATCATGTCTTTGGATGGTGGGAAGCTTTCTCTTTCATTTTTAAAGTCGTGGCTTCACCTGCTTCATTTACAAAGACCTCATGTTCGTGTTTGATCAGTTCCTGATGAAAAACTAATCATTTCACTAATGTACATTAAATTTCACCATGATCAAATGGGCCTTTGATCAGTGAGAGACGAGTGTGAAATCAGCTGAAAATGAGTTGTGAGTGGCTTCTGGCAGACATCTTGTGGTGTGTTTGTGTGCATTCTGTCCCACTGAGCGACAGCAGGCCACTTTTTCATGCTGAGAAGTAAATATTCTCTTACAGATAACATCATAAACACCTTTCTCTCTTTCTTTTGCCCCTTTCTGCCTCACTTGTCCCCCTCTTTCTTCTCACTGGGTAAATATATATGTAAATATCAATCTCCCTTTCTCCCTCTCTCGCTCTCTTTATAGTTGGAGGTATACTTCACTCACTACACAACTCAACTGCTTATCTACGCAGAGCAGGCGTCGCAGTCGCTGTGTGTGTGTGTGTGTGTGTGTGGATTTCAGCAGATATAGTCGCAGAAGCCATGGGTTTAAACTAGGAGGCTTGGCTAAGGGTTGTCCACACACACACACTCACATTTAACAGTGTATATGATGTACCACACCTCTCCCCACCTCACAGAGGGGAAGGTTTTGATGGAGGATGGCGGGTTTGGATAAGATGTGGCACACAGTTGGAGCCGAGTGGCTTGTCGCCGAAAACTGGCTCTAAACAGATTCTTATCAGATTTTTTGCAGAGGTGCTACAACTTAAAGTTTGTGTAAAGCAAAGTCGGGGATTACATTTTATGTGCTGAAAACTGAAAATGATTCAGAACTAAGCTACTGAACTACTATAAAACACTTCCTAATTGTTGTGTTAGGGCTTTTCCTCTTTTTTCTCATTTATATGGAGCTTGTCCTTAAAACAACCCATCTGACCTCCAGCTGTCAAACTTTCTTGTCTTTATCATGCAAATGCAAATTCGCTGGAGACCAGAATTCTCAGTTGGACCCCTTCAAGTAGTTAAAAAGAGTTGACAACTGTGAGGGACACACATAGATCGTCAGAGAAGGGGAGCTACACTCGGTGGACTAAAGCTGAAAAGAAACCATGGTTGTTGGTTGGTGCATGTATTCATACACCTCAGGTTGCCATGTCTGTTCTCACTGGACTGTTTTATGGAGAACTTTACTAACAAGGGTGGGAGGGTCTACCTGTTCTCTGTGTGTGTGGGTGTGGGTGTGTGTTGGGGGGGGTCTACCTGTCCTCTGTGAGGGTGGGAAGCGAGTCGAGAAGCTGTCTGAATCTGACATATTGCGTATCTTGTTTCTTACGCTTCTGTAGTAATCGTACATCTCAGCTTTCTGTAGAGAACGAGATTACACATACAGCCCTGGTAGTTGTGGAGATGTACGTCATCTATTTTGGAGGTGTCATTTCAGACAGGAGGCAGAAGAAAATAGGCCCCTCTGGAAAGGGGGGCTATCTAATATTTTAAAGTTAACATGATTACATTCCTCCAAATGCAAATGAGATGAGAGCGAGTGGATGTTATCTGAGAACTAGGAGATAAAAATAATGTGTTGCTGAATAGTTAGGTTAGTTATGTGTTGAATGGCCTCTTAAGAAGTATTGATAATGCTGGACAGTTCTGATTTCTGTGGTAAATTTAGATGATACTATAAGCCAGCCTTGAGTACTTACCGCATGAGTCCACAGCATGGGGTGGATCTTAATGTTATGATTCCTGACAACACACTAGATTCCCCAGAATCTGGGCAGAAATACATTGGATGGATTAATAAATAAATATTCTAACAGCAGGTATTTGTTAGATGTTCATATACTGCAAACCAAAATGAATAAAAAGGTAAGTTTGGAAAGATCCTGTCTGAAAATATATTGAGGATTGTAAACATAGACTTACCCCATCAACATACCTTACAGAGCGAATTTAAAAAAGGTTTCCATCTCTATAAACTCAGAACCTGGTCCAAATTTACTTACAGCTGGGATATACTAACTGTGAACGCAAGCGTACGCATCATTGTTCTGCTAAATTTGCGTATATACTCGCTGTAAACAATGGAAGCATGACGTGGCCGAAATGCTCAATACTGGAGGTCACCACTAGAGGCAGTACACAGCACTTTGAATCCAAAATAGTGAAAACGTCAATCTAACGGTCAAATTGTATTTCCGGGGCATCAAACCCCCAAAACACTTCGAGTTAGTTGCCAAATGTTAAGGCACGAGAAAAATCTTACAGATGCCGGTAGTTGTGGACAAGGTTACGAGAGATGCTCTTCAAAACTATCTGTCATCGTGTTTACCTTGGACCTCATGTTCATGCTCTTGAGCGCCTCTAGCGTTCAAGTCAATATTGCAACTTGCGCACGCAGCACGCAACATGAGAAATAAACACTAGGAACGCCATGATACATACATGGACGCGTCACTAACAGCAAGCACATCCCAGCCCTAACACAGTGAGAATGACTGAAAACAAGAACATGCATTCAACGTCTGCTCTGGTCTCCCACAATATCCATCACTGTCATAACTGAGGACAAGAAAGATGCTTACAAGGACATGAACATGACTGTGTAGTTACCTTCAATGCTACATTCTGATGCAGTCTTCCCTGTTTGTTTCCTGTCTTAGCCTAAACTGAGCACCTTAGTCTTCTGTGCCAAATGCTGGTATGATGGGAGAGCTAGTGATGACTGGCCATCCCTCCAGGACCTTGTCTCTGCATTCAAATGGCCCGAGGTTAAAAAGACAAATATCAAGGCATCCATTCTGTAACCAAGTATGATGTCTGACCTCCTTTTCTGTCCTCTGTGCAGTTGTATTGTATTATTAATTTTCCGTCCAGCCACCACCTGAGAAATGTTAGAAACGTTGACTCAAGACACCTCATAGACACACAGGCATGTCATTTATTCCCTCTTTTCTTTTCTCTTCCAGCATAAGTCACTAAGACAGACCCAGCCTGCAGCTGCCATATGACTGCCCAACCAAACCATCAAATATGAATCGTGACTTGTCAATTTTCAAAAAAATCCTTGTTCCATGTTCATTGAAAAAAAATAAAAAAAATAAAATAATAATAATAATAATACAAAGGAGAGAAAATAAAGCCTTTCAGCCAAAGAAGAGAGCTTAGAAAATCATGGAGGCTGTGATAAGCTATTTATATTTAATTTCAATCAGAGCAAATCCACTCTAATTAAAAAAATTCATTGTAAACTACTCAACCTTTACGGGCAACTTCCCGTTCCCAATAATCAGGTGAAGTCATTAATGAGCCACTGCCAGCACTTAATTCCTCTGCCGACTAAGTCAACTCTCTCTTTTGCATTTTTATTTTGTTCTCTCAGAATGGAGCAATAAAATGATAAGAGAAGTTGCCGAGGAGAAAACCTTTTACACTTGGAGTAATCACGACTCTTTGTGTCTTTCTTTTGAAATTAATTTTAATTACAGGCAGCATTGCCTGTAAATGTCCACTTTTTGCTAATCTAAAGTAATGTGACTGCTAATGAAGAGGGAATTGAATGTGTGGAGTCAAGTGGCCTTTTGGCTTTAAATCACTCCCACACTGGCTTACTTACACAGTGGTCAAGGATACAGGTGGACTCACATAAACACACACACACAGCTGAGGTCTATTTAAACAGCAGTGCATTTATTGCCCACAGAAAAAGGCCCACGCTGTGTAAATAGTCTTCATAGGGTCACACGGCCAGTTGGTGGCTGACTGTTAATCAGCACAGCAGCATTTACCTTCATTCACGAAGCTTTGGCTCCGCTCAGCAATGCAAAGCTAAATTTGCAACCTGCTTCCATTTAAAGACACACGTCTACCTGCTAAAGCCAAGAAAAAACAGACTTATCCAGCTCCTCCTGCAACATGCATGCTTTATCGCACAGGTCACATTTCCTTTTCCAGTGTTTCATTCATCAATATGCAGATTCCTTCATATCTTTTCTCTCTTCCAAGGTTACTTCGAAGTATTTAACAGTGTTTGTGTGAAATAAACGTAAAATTTCACTGTCAGCTTCAAAAATTGTACATAATATATCCCTGAATTGGTGGAAAAGATGGCATTTTTAGTACAGTTGAAATAAGTTAAACAGGTTTTAACTTTCCTTTTTTTTTTGCTTTTTGAATTTAGTATCATGTCTAGGAAAAAGTTTTTTCTACCAGTGCTCATTTAGACCAAAGCAACACCAAATACCATCTACGAGGCTCTGCCCTGTTTGCACAGATAAAACTAGAACCTCTTCTAGACTAGAGCACCTGTACAGAGCGCACCATGAGATCCACAAGATTCTTTACTTGGATTATTTTACTCATTCCTAGATGAACTGTGCTGCTATCCTCTGGTTTCCACTGAAAGTACTGTCGTTTTCTTTTAGGAGGAAATAACATTTACATGTTCTACTGTGTTCCAGGTGAATTTACTCTGACACAGTTACACATTTCTTGATTCTGACTCTTTTGCAGTAATGTCACGCATCTCAGCTTTCTGTAGAGACCAGGCTTATACATACAGCCCTGGTAATTGTGAAAATAAACCGAATATTCTAATTGATGTCTTTGGACAAAGAAAAACATATTTTAGCGTTGCACAATATTACTAGGATGTCATATATCAGCGCTGATTGATAAATACTTTAAAATGAAATATTGTCATGAGCTATGATGTGCATTTAAGCTCCAATGTGACTTTCTTGCTATCAGTTTCAGGATAAAAATTCAAAGTGGATCCTTAAGTCTCGTTCAAGATGGAGTTTGCAGTTTTGCTCAGAAGTGTTTTATAAAAATATAAATAAAGGCAGGAGGCAGAGGAAATGAGCTTTGTCAGGAAGAAGTTAGAATGATAAGCAATAACAAACTGGGCGAGATTTTCTCTTTTCTTTCTTTTATTGTTAGAAAAACAAGGAAATAAAAACTACTCAGATGTAGATGTCCTGACATAAAACATGTCTTTAAGAATGTTTTCTGTAGAGCTGCCGCAAATCTTCACGCCTGCCACTAGAAAGAGAGTCTAAGAGAGTGTAAAGGAACACAGTGGACCTGATATCTGGGTATCCTCATTCATTCTGGGCTCCATGAGGATGAAGAGCCTTTCTCACGATCTTCAGTCAGTAAAGTTTAATCTTTGTGTTCATTGTGTCTGCATGCGGCCTGCAGCCAGGCTCACCTGTCTGTTGCAGCCTTTCATCAGCAAACATCCTCCTGACCCGGAGGACTGTGCTCTCATTTAAAGACATGTGCAACAGAATTTTACATCTGGAGTCCAACATAATGTTCAAAATGAGTGAACATAGAACCTTAGGTCAGGGTAGTTATTAGTTTAGCAATATCTACAGAAACACTCAGCCCAGGAAAAGTGGTCCTGTCGAGCCAAGTTTTGGTCATTCATCAAATTTTGATATGGGTTCAACATCCAGAGTAAGCTGTCATTTTCCTTCACCAACAAGGTTAGGGTGTATAGGTGTAAGGTTTTCTAAATGTAGGCAATTCCCACTGTAGTGAGAGCATTTTAATCCTTGGAGTGGTGAGGGCTATGATGCACTCTCCAAGTTCTGTCCAGTAACTAGTACAACCTCACAGGAACTAGCATGCAAGCAAGATGAGAGGATGGTATTAAACTGCATCCTACAGGTCTGCAATAAGCTTGTCTTTCTAAGTTAATTAGGGCAGTTCATTAATGCTGACCGGTATAAGCCAGTTCAGCGTGACAGAGAGAGAGCTGGCAGCAGCCATGCAGGCAAGTTAAGCGCCGATGGCTTCTGTTTGTTTGCAAGTTGTTGCTCCATGCTGCCTCCATGTGAGTCGCTGGGGTCAGTAAAGAGATGCTTCTCCAGTCTGGTTGACCACATCCATTCACACACACACTTTTACAGTGTTTCTTAGTATCTGAACGCAGTGTTTTTTCTCTCCATTATTCAGACTATGATGAAATTAATCTTTAAATTTCTACATGCACAACTTTGTCCCTTCTTCTTTCAGCCTGTTCTCATTAAATTGCTTTGTGCTGCAGGCTAAGTCATGCCATGAGCTCATGCATGTTTTGTAGCTTTGCATGGCATTTTTACCCAGGCACAAGGAGAGACTGACACCCATTCTTGTACTTTTATTTTTCCCCTAAACCTTTGTGTGTTACACATAAAAAGCAGAAATACAAACATGGTGCACAGTTTATGCCATAACATCATACTGATTCTTTTTCTTAAAAGTAAGTGAATTTTTGCTGTTGAACTGTGAAGGAAGGAAATGGAAACTTTTACTCCTCAGTAATGAATCAAAAATATTTCCCATTTTGAGAAATATCTGTAAGAACAGGAGGTTTAAAGTGAAAATGATGATTCTAAAACACCAAGAGGTAGGCAGAGACAGCAAACAGGAGTCACATGTAGTTCTGCTGAACCTACAGTTTCTATATCAATAAAAATGTTCAGACATCAGGAACACAAACTTTAACGGTACACCGCGCGCACCAAACAAGCCAGAGATTCTGTTATTTCCCACCATACAGCTAAACGCTGAATACAACGTCGTGCAACAATTAAAACCAACCTGAAACAACAGAATATAGCCGTGCTTTAAAGTTGTTTTCTCTTCTTAACGTGATTTATCAAGGTTAGCGATAACTCCAGAGAGCACCAAGATAACCAGTTATTAAATACATCAAATAAAATATTAACAGATACAAGTCTGATCCCACCCTGTTTTTAAATAAAGAAATCTCTTTTCACAGCAAGAACACACACACACTCTCTCCCTGACTGAAATATGCTCATACCTCCTTAGTGCTTCCTCTGGTCCCAGCCCTCCAGTCCGCCATTTTGTGATATCTCAGAAGAGGAGCAAAAATATCCCAAAATGTCCACCGTGCATATGAAGCTAAACCTGAACTGTGCTCCGTTGTTCAACAGGAGGGAGCAGAGCTGAACTCCTCTGACTGGCTTTTCTTTTCTAGTAAGTTTCCCCTGCATATTTTCATCCTACAGTTTAGTCCAATTACTTTCTGTCTTGAGGATTTGCGTGTGGATTTTATCAGTTTTCTTTGGCGACTTGATGAGCTTTGTGGAAACTCATCCCTGGGGTGGAGTGGCTGTGGGCCCATAATAATGTCATCTCTCTCTCCTCCCCTCTCTCTGTCTTTTCAGACATTTGTGTGTGTGACGGAGGCCTCAGTGAGAGACCAAGCGCTAACCTTTACTGCATTGGCTCACACTTAATCCCGTCACCCTGCGGTGATCAGCAGACACACACTCGTGCACACATAAGCGCCGGTAGCAGACACCACTACAGCACTAACACACCCGCAACACTCCTCACATGATGCTGACAACAAGTGACAAGTGTTACGCAGAGCCTCTACCATCCTCTTCCAACAGATGCTTGGTGATTCACAGAGTACTTTATCATGTGGACTAGTGAGTTACTGAGAACTTCTGAAAGCCTGACCTGGGCCACGGAGCCCTCTTACAGATCTGGTCCCTCAAAGAAAGCAGACAAAACTGTTGAAATGTTAACTTGAATTTTTCTCAAGATGATTTATCTTTCAATTTTTCTTCCTTTGAATATTTGATGAACTGGCGAAGGAAAACAACATGGCTGCTGGAGAAATTATTGAGGATAAATACACACAGCTGAGTCTGATTCTGCCGCATAGAAATAAAATCATTGGGTGAATCGTGTCCTCGCCATGGTGACAGCCTGGTGAGCTCACATCTCCCATTAAACCCAAGAGGAGGACGCAGAGAGAGCTGCTGGTCTGACACTAGACTTTATTCACATACTGGACACTACTGTAGCGCATTTATCATGAAGTGACAAGGTTTCTTTTTAATTTATTTATTTATTTTTTCCTCCTATGTTCTGGTTTATCCATCCATCCATTATCTGTACCTCTTCGTCCATGAAGGGTCACGGGGAAGCTGGAGCCTAACCCAGCATTTAGCAGGTGAGAGGCAGGTACACCTGGACGTGTGTTTGTATTATATTTATTTTTGTTGACAATTTGGATTTGATATTGTGAGAGGGTCTATTTTAACTACTTTCCTAAACCTAACCAAGTAGATTTTAAAACATTATTGATTTGTTTTACCAACTAAATCTAACCAAGTAGTTTATGGACCAGATTTACTAAACCAAGCACATTTGTGTGAGGTTGGACGCATGTAGGATGTAGACATGCTGGTGATCTTCCAACAACACAAACTCATTAAAGAAGACAAAACTATCTGACAAGGTCAGCTAAAATAAGCATGAGGACCAGCAGCCCTGTGGATGATGAAGACTAGGCTGAAAGATGATGGCAGCCACATTGCTGTCTGAGATTTGATGTTTATTGTGGGTCTGATTAAAAAAAATCATTTATCTTCCCATTAATGACGTGAACTAGGTTTTAAACACACATTTCCAGCTGGCTAGATTCAGAGCTGTGGGGGTAGTGAGGTCATTATTTATCTCATGGGCCTCGTGGTTTTATTTATTCTTTTAGAGCTTTTTGTTCAGAAATAATTTATATTTGAGGTGCAACACTGTTGTAAATTCTCATGTTTCTTTGGTATCAGTGTTTTCTGGTAATTTTACCCTGAAAAATTAATTCAATTCCAAATAGAAAATGATTTCAAACCTAAAAGGAAAAGGATGAGGACATAAACTTTGATTGTATGTTTAACTGAACTGCCTCCGACTAAATCTGCACATTAGACTTCTGCTCCCATGTAAATCTTAAATGTGAAAAATCAATTATGTTTTTTATAATTTCCAATAGAAGAATAAAACTGTGTCTGACTCACTTCTAAGATCATTCATTCTGTTGTTTTCTTGCATTTTCTGTTTTTTTTTTCTTATAAAACTGAGACTTTAATTAACTTTTAGTTTTGTAAAAGTGAAAAAACAGCTGAAGACATTTACTTTCATTCAGTTATTTAACTAGTCTGTCAAAGTAAAAGTAAAAAGCATTTTATTCATTGTATTTGATGGAAGTTGAAACATTTTTATTTCCATTTATTTCCATCATTAAAACAATTTTTCAAATATTTGTTATGTCTGAGTGCTGAATAAATATATTATTATTATTATTATTATTATTATGTATCTCATCTATAACCACAACCTACCATCTCTTGGGTATTTTGGACTTCTTTTTGCTTTTTTCCCCCTCCTCTTCCTGTTTACAAAAACTAACTAACTAACTAACTAACTAACTAACTAACTAACTAACTAACTAACTCGTGCTTGTGTGAGACAGCAGGATTTTTGGTATAAATTCCAGTTTCTGGTTATTCTCTCCTGATGAATCTGCTGAGTATTTTACTTCGGACGAGTGACATCTACCTGTTCCTGCAAGTTAAATTCAAGGTTTCACATCAGCTTGACTAAATGATGGTTAACCTGAACCAAGTCAGAACTGTGAACTTGACATTATTGACATGCGAGACCTTTTAGAAAAGAAACCTTGTTCAATCATCTGCTCCACTGTTAGAAAGTTCTCCTGGTTCACCTCGCCAGCTTTTACATAGATGCCTTTTTATTTAGTACACACAAGCTGAAAACATACAAGTACAGTTTCAACTACACACACACACACACACACACACACACACACACACACACACACACACACACACACACACACACCTCAGAAAGGAGTCATGACATTGATATCCACTGCTGGAACCTTAAACCAAATAAAGAAACATTGCTTCACACAATAACACAGTGTGTGTCTGAAACACGCACATGCACACTCCTTGATGCCCTCAGTGGGGGGGTGGTACTGCAGGTAGGGTACCAGATCCCTCAGTGGAGCTGTGGAATGTAGGAAAGCAACATGGGGCAAGAAGAAACCAGGAAGGTGCAACCGATGGACAGAAAAAGGAGATGAAAGAACATGAAAACGTGCGGGGGGTCAATAAAAGTGACGAAGCTGAGAGAGTTAAAGGGTGAAGAATTGGGACTGAAGGGATGCAAACTGAAAGAAAGTATGGAAGCCACCAGGGAAAAAATAAATGGAAGGACATTATAGGTAAAGAAAATGTGGGGAAGAGAAGGATGAAAGTGAGCAATAGAACAAAGGAAATAAAACAGACTTACATGTGTTGTTTCCCACAGCTTCAATCCTTCAGAAGCTACTGAGTGAATGCTGGAGAAAACTGTAGAGAATAAGAGAGAAGAGTCAGTCCAGGTCAAAAGACTGACACACCTGAAACACACACACACACACACACACACACACACGCACACACATTAAAATAAACATGAATAAATACAATCTGGAGCGATGACAGAAACTACGGTTGAAGGCCTAAAGACTGGTGATGTACTCCAACAGTTTATGATGAAGAGAGGGTCAGAGGTCATCCTGAGCCTGGGCATGTGTGACACGTGCAGGAGTAAACACACAGAACTCAGCCTTTAAGTCCCAACTCTTCCTAGATAGCTTCAGCATCATGTAAACACATGAATATGAATGCACACACACTGGCTCTGCTTGTGTGGACGTGTTTGTTGTACAGTAAAGCTCAATCTGCCCAGGCCAACGACAGCTCTCTAGCGCCATCTACTGATGTGGACACTCATGAAAAGGTGCTGGGAGGGTACCGTAGCAACCAGACGGCCGCAGCTTCAGATGTGAAGACGTCAAAGATCACAGCAGAATTAGAATTAAACCATCCCTGCAGATTTCATGTATTAGGTTTTATTTCCATTAATAGTTAATTCCAGTTTTATGTTTAAATATGGAAATGTGTCATTGACCAACCTGGAGAATGTGATTATGTTCAATTCAATGTTCAATATGTGAAACTAAATTATGAAACTAAAATGACATAAACAATATGAAAGATATGACAGGGACATAAAATATAAGAAATATAGAAAGAAAGAAAACTGGAAAAAAAAAATCAAATTTGCTCTTGCATGAAAAAAACAAAAACAAAACAAAACAAAAAAAAAAAAACAACCAAACAAAAAAACAGACACAGCAAACATGAAACTCAATCCACAGCGGAGTATGACACCAAGAAATATAAAGATAATAAAAATGTAAATAATATTATGTCTGAAATATGCTTTATTGGATGATTAAAACAAGTTCATTTGAATTATATAAGTGCGTTAGATAAAAAGTTAAAAGCAGCGAGGTGCAGGAAACATAGAAAAGTACATTAAAAAAACTTACCAAAGAATAAAAGAAAAAAATAACAGAAGTTAAAGACAGAAAAAGCTAAAATAGAATTAAATGAAATGAAGAATAAAACTTATTTAACAGATGTTTTGATAAAAAACTATCAACAAACACGTTTTTAACCTTGATTTAAAGCAGCACAGTTACAGAAGATTTGCAGTTTTCTGGGAGTTTGTTCCACAAACTGACCGCTACCTCTCCAGAGGCCTGTACTACAAAGCTGGAGTCTCAGTTATGGAGGGAACTTCTGGGTTAACCCAGGGTTTTGCGTCCTATGATGCTGGTTCACTTCTTGTAACTTACGCAGAGCAGCTAAAATTGTCTGGAGCAGGTTATGTTCTGGATAAGAGAATCTACAGTGGCAAAATGATCCCCATCTCCCCATTATCAACCCTTTAAAACTTCCTGGATACAGACGGTGATCCAGATCACCCCCAAAATCTAATCATTTGTTCCTTATTACATTTCGGAGAATTCCTGAGAATGTTATCAAAATCCATTCATTACTTTTTGAGTTATGTTGCTGACAGACAGAAAGACAAAACAATGCCTCTGAGTACATGACCTCCACCTTAATGGAAGTAATATGAAACAAAAAGTAAAGAGAGGATGCTCTGCCCCCTCTGGGCCATAAGAAAGTGAAACTGAGTAATCAGAGTGATGTCCATTTATATTTCCCTACTACTTAATATTGTATATGTATTATTAACATTAACAGAGGCGCCAATATTCTGCCATCATTCCTTCCTGGCTGTTGCTATGGCAACACTGTTGCTTTTGGTCTGTATGATGTGTTTGAATTCCCCATATTTGAGAAAAATAATTGTCTGCTCCTACAAGGTAATGTAGCTGCTCTGTAGGGTTTCTTAATATATGTGATTGGTCAGATGCTGCAAACTCTGCCCTTTTTATGTTAGCACACTCTGATCAAAATAAAAAAAAAAAAACCTGGGTTGGATCACAGAGTTGATAACCAGCTTCGTCATACCACTTATCAGGATCCTGAATGTCTGAGTAAGTCAACCAGGCAACAGAGAGATATATGAGTATGTTAATCACGCTTCGTTGTACAGGCCTCAAGTGTACTTCTGACTTCCCAGGTTTAGTTGCGCCGCTCCAGGTTTAGTTCTACATCTCCAGGTTTAGTCCTCTCCAAGTTTAGTTTTGCCTGTCTAGGTTTAGTTCTGCCTCTTCACATTTAGTTCTGCTTCCCCAGGCTTAGTTCTGCCTCTCCAGGTTCTGAGTCAGGGTACAGAAATTAGACTTGACTGGGGTTACCTGAGGGGTCTAGTTGTTTCATAATGAACCACATGAAGAATGCATTTCCCACTGGAAGCCTCCTTCAGTCAGGTTTGATGAAAATGTTTTCAACTAATTTATTGATTTTATTTTAATTGCCTTTCCACTCAAAAATATTCAAATGAAAGTCAGTTCATATTTTTGCATTGTGAAATTTATTATCTTTTATTTAATAATATAGATGAACTTATTAAAACTATGACAATATATAAACTAGTTACTGTGTCAGTAAAATCTCACCAACACAGGAATCAGTTTAATAATGACAATAAAACTAATCTCTAATAAAACTACCTTCTTTAAAATTAATTGAAATTATATAAAAACAAAAAAAGTCTAATCAAGATCCACTTATTTCACAAAGTGAATAGTTGATGTTATTCTCCGCGTCATCCTGGGGGTGATGTGGGGACAACCTGGAAAAGTGAAGACCACCTGATCGCTAACCTCGCTAACCAGTTTCCAGGTTGCTTTCAGCTTGTTTCTAGGAGCAACCAGAGCCTGAGCAGGGTCCTCCTCGCGCTGCTTGTCTTTAACATTTGCTTTCAACTCTTCTTTCTGTTCATTTGCTATTTCATTGGATTTTATTTTAATTTGGCTTAATTTGGCAATTTTAATTTTATTTGTTTTTGCACATGCGCCTGGTCCACCCGTACTATGTCTAAACTTCTACACTTCATCCATACTTTTATATCTTATTTTATTATTTTCATTTTCATCTCATTTATTATTTCATTTTACTCTGCTGATTTTTTTTTCAAACTTTTATAATGTGTTTGTTATTTTGTTTATTGATTTGAGTGGTCATGTGCCTTAATACTTGCTGCTGGTTTTTCTATCCATCCTTTTTCAGCTCTCTAACATTTTCCATTGCAACTCCAACACACCTCCACCTGCTGCAGGACCTGACATGGACCTCATGTTGACCTGCTGTGCTTCTGAAGTTTTTCATTTAAATTATTTTATTTTATTTATATTTATTTTTTATAAGAAAAAAAAATGAAAGTTTATTCAATGAAGATGTCATAATTATTAAACTGACCTTAAACTAAATAAACCTCATGCATTTAATTTTGTTTGCTTTTATCAGGATTTTTATTTATTTAGTCACATTTAGTTTGTGCTTTAAGCTTCTTGAACACAGCTACTTCTTATTTCTGCATTCAGACTAAAAGGTGCAACATTTTATGTTTAATTTAATTTATTAATTATCGTTTTTTTTACTTTTTTATGTATCTTTCTTTCTTTCTTTCTTTCTTTTTTTAACAACTAATTCTGACTTTTCTTGAGATAAACAAGATAATTCCTAAAGTTAACACGTATTTCCGAATGATTTCCTGCCAAGTAGAGTTTGTCAAATTATTTGACTTGAATTCAGGGAGCAAAATTCCTTCTAAAACACACTGAACCATCACAAATAATTAAGCACTTATCTTTGAAAGCGCTCGTACAGTCTCTAAGATGTTGGAGGAGATTACAATTAAACTGTGCTTGGAGTGTTTGGAGTGTATTGCCGATCCAGGAGTAAATAATCAGCTGTCTATGTGGTAAATCTTTAAACTGCATGCTGAGCAGCTGGATGTGTGTTTACCCTGAGAGGGAATTACCGAACATGGGTCTTTGTATGTTTGCTAACAATGAAACTGAAATTAGTGGCAGAAGAAAACAACAGTTTAGCATTAATTATCAAACTCTAGACTGAGTTTTACAGCAACAAGCTGTCTTTGTGTGTGTGTGTGTGTGTGTGTGTGTGTGTGTGTGTGTGTGTGTGTGTGTGTGTGTGCGTGATAATTTGATGCCTCATATTTCATGTGGATCTCTTGCAGTTGGGTGAAGAAGAGACGGACTGACGCAGACAGAACCAGCTCACCAGTTCTTCCATCGTGTGTTCGTCCAAACACACAAACTGCGGTTGGAAGGAGTTCACATAGAACTTTCTCTTCCTGCAGCCTTCAGCTCAGGACCAGTAGTAGATTTAATGCTGGAACTGATAATAACCAATAAATCCATTTTTCCTGTTTCATCTTGCTACATGCAGAACATGCTTACATATACACGTTTGCATGTACCACACTGTTTACATATGTGTCCTGTGTGTGTGTTTTTTGTTTTTAACTTTAGTTTTAGAACAATATTCTAACCTCAATTTATCATTATTTTTTGCACTTTAAATTGTGAGATAACATAAAATAAAATAACATAACATTTCTGCCCAAATGTATGATGCTCTCTGGTGAGATTACCTGACAGGACAAGAACATTCAGAGCACCTTGAACATGGGCAAACAAAATGATATTTTTATTATACACAAAAACACTAAATAAAGTAAAATAAAAAGAACACATTACAGGAATTCTAGAACTGATGGTAGAACTGCTGCAGTTTTTATCTGCTTCAGTGCGTTCTCATTAAAGATTTCCTCCTCCTATTTCCATAACTTGAGTCTTGCCACCGGCAGGTGACAGATCGGTGGACGGGCCTTCGCTAGCTCGACTTTGCAGAGAGGGAAGGGTGGAGTTCGGGGAAGTTAGTACACCTCCCTAATGGTGCGGAGGCAGGAGTGGAGTCCTGCTCTCAGTTCCACTCGGCTGCACAGGTGCAGGCGTTGTGGGTGTGAGCCAAAGGTTTCCTAACAAGTATGCACATACAGAAACAGGACTGCCACATCCTGTCAAGTGCATTATGGAAGCACGGCACCAGTTTTAGTTCCTCTGAGAAAAACACACATTTGCAGAAGTTTTGTGTGAGTCCCTCGGCGCAGCGCAAGGTTGTCATGACAGAAGTTTAATCCCTGCAGCTTTCTGGGTTTAAGTTTAAAAAGTCGGCAAGCCCAGGCATAGTCGACCCTTCTTACAAGCCCTCATCCAAGGGGAACCACTGTCAAAACTTTGGTCCAAGAAATGCAGGAGAGGAAGAAAGCCTCTGGCAGCAGCTTCGTCTTCCTGCTGAGGAAGTTTCTCAGAGGGAGGAGATGACTTTCAGTCTTGGGCTGATGCTTTAGGCTGATCCTAACCTTTACAAAGAAAAAAAAGTACATATCTGTTTGGCTTCAGTCAATATGATCCATCTCTCATAGGACTGTCTGAATACAGATTATCATTTCACTCATCTTTCTTATATTAGATGTCATGGTTAAAAGAAAAAAATGCTGCTGTTTGTCAGCAAAAACCTGTCCAGTACATGGAGATATCAGACATGAGGGAATGGAGTCTCCAGAGTTTGAACTCTATCACAAACCAGTTTCTGACACCTTGCCGAAGGTGATGATTAATAACTAATAACTCTGTGCTTGTATTGATTCATTTAAACACCACTGGCACTACGTTGTACTATAAAAATACACACTATTATATTCACTGTCGGCCCACCCTGCTGGGCCTCACCGTTCCATCTTCCTGCAGCTGAAAGGAAAAAATTCAGCTTGGAAGACATAAAGTCAATCCATGGCTCAGAACCAGTACGTAGGGACTTTTCCTTAGTGTATCCACCATATTGAGCAGACCAACATCTTTCTAACCCAGGGGTCCATCTCCATTATGTCAGTAGATGAATATGGCTGACACAGGTGCTGTGCTATGATTCATTACTTTGTTGAGTTTCCAAGTCTGAAGTGGCCACAGAGAGGCAAAAAGATGCTATTAGAAAGTCATGTACGGTACAATTAGTTACCCTTCTCGGTTTTTCGGTAGATTATTTCAAACCAGAGCAGCTTCTTTAACCCCAATGATGGCCTGGACTTTAGGATTCACTGTGCAGCTTTCCACAAAGAATCCCATCTACCAGAACAAAAACCCCTTTAAGCACTGAGAGCTATCCAGAAAGATCTTTATTCTTTTTTCTTCCATTTTACGTGTAAAGACAAATATATTTAAAAGTCTACTGATCAATATTTTATCCATCATATTAGTACCACATTTAATGAAATCAAAAGAAAAGAGCTATTTTCTCTGCTTCTAAAGGGGTGAAAAAAAAAACAACTGAAGTCCAGTCAAACATAAAATAAATCCATCTTCACACAGACCATTTTATTATCTCTTTTTATTTGTTTTTATTATTTTAACCCTATTATTATTATTATTATTATTATTATTATTATTATTATTATTATTATTTGGCTTTGGCTTGAGTTATTAATATGACTGCATTAAACCTTTTCTCTGTCTCTGTCTCTGAGAAAGAAAAAATATGTTAACAGAGCCCTTAAGTAAGCTGCCTTTAGAAATGAATCTAGTCAGTGGACAGACGGTCTGCTAACTGTCAGTCAGCATATAAAGGATTCTGGTCTTGTGATGCATGGTGTTCTCACAGTCCTCCTCTCAGAGAATACACCTTCTCTCACCAGTTCACCACTCTTATTCCAGATTAGACCATCAGAGATCACGCAGTTTCTTTCACTTTGGCGAATAAGAAAGTCGCATCACCAGTTAGAAACTGGAAATTTAATACATCATTACTTAATGCCACTGACCTAATTAGTTTCTTTAAAAAAGAATGGGACATACATTTACAAAATAATGACCTTCCAGGAACATCAGCAAGTGTTGTGTGGGAAGCAGGAAAAGCAGTAATTTGAAGCAAAATAATAAATTTTTCATCTTATAAGAAAATGAATGAGAAGGCAAAAGAATCAGAGTTAGAACTTGAAATCCAATTACTAGAAGGTGCCTACGGTGCCTCCACAGATGGACATTTATTAAATAGAAAAAGAAGGGCTAACTGGAGTTAAATAAAATAACTGATAAGACAACACTGTTCCTAGTGCAAAGACTTCGCTTTGAGAAATTTGAACATGCTAACAAGTCTGGGAAATATTTAGCTAATCAATTAAAAATAAATAGAGAAAAAACAACAACTATAATCTCTATTAAGGATCCATCAGGGAATATCAACCAGGATCATGAGAAAATAAATTTAGCTTTCAGGGACTTTTACCAAAACTTACACACATCAGACAACAATATTCAATTCAATTCAATTTCTCAGTAACATCAGCCTCCTAAAATGACATGACGAGCAGGTTATGGTTTTGCATTCACCTCCCAGTAGGAAACTCCAGGAAGCCCTCCAGGACATGCCCAGTAATAAACTCCAGGCTCAGATGGTTTTCCAGCAGAGTTCTATAAAGAATTCTGGGATACACTGGCACCTACGTTTCACAAGATATCAGAAATGAAAGAAAATATTAAATTACCACCAAATATGAAGTCTGCCAGCATCAGCCTCCTGTTAAAGCCGGGCAAAGATGCCACACTGGCATCCAGCTATCGATCAATATCACTCATAAATGTAGACATTAACACACACACACACACACAAATAACCAGCAAAGCTCTTTCCACACAATTAGGACAGCCCCAAACATGTTTCATAAAGGGCCGACAATCTTCCATTAACACACACAGACTAATTAACACCATAGATACTCCACCATCAAGAATTTGGAAACAATAATTATTTTATTAGATGCAGAAAAAGTGTTTGTGTGAATCGTGCAACAAGCCGATGTGTGTCAGCAAGCTGGGCCTGATGTCCGTTGATGTGCATGCGCCACGGTTCACATTAATATAATGACGGTGGGACTACCGTTAACCGTGAAAGGGTCAGAAAGAAGAAGAGTAAAACATGAAAAGAGTGACAGTGTCAAAGGAAAGAAATAATTAAAAACACAAATAAACTAATAATTAGAAACACATCCACACTTCTATCATTTACTGCTTGTTGTACAGCTGAAACTGAAGGAAATGATGCCTCAGGGACTACTTAATTTGGTAGATCTGTAAGATATGAATGAATGAATGTTGTACACAACTTATGGTGGAAAAGTGTTGATTAAAAAAATTATCTAGTTAGGATCAGATGTTGCATTATTATTATTAACATTAACATGATTGGTTGAAGGCTGCAGCCCACATCTCTCCGGCTTTCTCCCACCGTCCAAAGACATGCATGTTAGGTCTAAATTCTCCCTAGTAGTGAGTGTGAGCGTGAACGGTTGTTTGTCTCTCTGTGTTGGCCCTGGACTGGTGACCTGTCCAGGTGTATCTTCCTCTCACCGGCTAAATGCTGGGATAAGTTCCAGGTTCCCGCCACCCTTAATAGGCAGAAGCAGTAAAGATAATGATTGACAGGATGACTGATGATTGGTTGTATTTCTTCTAGACTTATTCAGGAGCTGATCCAGATGACACCAAAATAATTTAGGATCATTATGGTTTTGAGTAAAATATTCCTCATAATAATTAGGGTCCGAGCCATACGAAGTATGGCAAGGCCCTATTGTGGTTGAAATGTTTATTCTACTCCGTTCTTCTTCTAAGCGCTTCGACCCCAAATATGACCCCCTAAACACCCATGAAAAGTTGTGAAACTTGGCACAGACGTCACGTCCGGCGTAACTCGGATATTATAAGGTCCGCATACACTTCAATGCAAAATTGGCTCAACAGCGCCACCTAGAGTCACCAAAAATCACCACATGAATGGGGCCCCGGAAGTCTACTTCAACGTAGGAAGACGAAACTCGGCACACACGTGCACCACCCCGAGTTGACCAAAAAACTCAAAGTAACACCTGTCGCCATGGCAACAGGGCGCCCGCCATCTTGGCGTGTTCGGCCATTTTTTTGCCATTTTTTGCACTTTACACACATCGTATTTGAACGAACTAGTCTGAGGGGATTTGTGCCATTAACGCCAAACTTGGTGGGAAGCTTCCTGACAAGTTGGGGACCAAACGCTCCTCAAATCTTTCTAATAGCAGAAAGCGTGTTACCGTGGCAACCGACGGAAAACCGCCTTCTCGCCATGAAACACGGTTTGCTCATATCTCCATAGAAATACGTGGGATCTGCACCAAACTTGATAGGATTCATACTTGTGACACCCCAAGTCCAGCAAAGAAGTCAATAGAACACCTGTTGCCATGGCAACGGGGTGCCCGCCATCTTGGATTTCACTGCCATTTTAACGAACTAGTCTGAGGGGATTCGTGCGACTGACTTCAAACTTGGTGGGAAGCTTCCTGACAAGTTGGGGACCAAACGCTCCTCAAATCTTTCTAATAGGAAAAAGCGTGTAACCGTGGCAACCGACGGAAAAATGCCCTCGCCATGAAACACGGTTTGCTTATATCTCCATAGGAATACGTGGGCTCTGCACCAAACTTCACAGGATTCATACTTGTGACACCCCAAGTCCAGCATTGATGTCAATCGAACATCTGTTGCCATAGCAACAGGGTGCCCGCCATCTTGGTTTTCACTGCCATTTGAACGAACTAGTCTGAGGGGATTCGTGCGACTGACTCCAAACTTGGTGGGAAGCTTCCTGACAAGTTGGGGACCAAACGCTCCTCAAATCTTTCTAATAGCTGAAAGCGTGTTACCGTGGCAACCGACGGAAAATGACCTTCTCGCCATGAAACACGGTTTGCTCATATCTCCACAGGAATACATGGGAACTGCACCAAACTTGACAGGATTCATACACGTTGGGTCCTTAACGAATTACACCACCTGTTGTCATGGCAACATCGGGTGGCGGGGTCCAGGCCGCTCGGACCCGATGGATGCCGCTTGCGGCTTTAATTTGATTTGGCATTCCTGGTTTGTGTTTTGGACTGATTTCTAAGCTCCCAGTCAGCAGGGTTTTCAGATTTCCTGTATTTAGTCCAAGTTTGATACTTCAGAGTAGAAAAATTCCCACACATCTGTGACATAGGGGGTCAGCTGAAATCTAGTCCAGTTTATACTAAAGGTCATTTAGGACAGTGGTTCCAAACCTTTTTTTTTCTCAGGGACCGCCTGCCATGGACCCCTGCTTCACTCTGTGCTGAAACAATGCTGGTTTTAGGCATTCAAAAGTGAAACAAACAAACAAAAAAAGGACAAAAGTGAAAGGGCGGACCAGCCAGTCCTACTTTGCAGGTAAACGCCCAATTTACAGAATTTATCAGTTCATTGATAAATCTCTCTGACATTCAGGTCCTAGCCCTGACTGAAACCCGGATCCGTCCAGAAAACACAGCTACACCAGCTGCCCTTTCTGTCAATGCAGAATTTACCCAAACACCTCGCTCAGCTGGACGAGGAGGTGGAACGGGCATTCTTATTTCTAAAAAGTGGAACTTAACTTCTGTCAGTCCCATGGCTAACTGCTCATCACTTGAGTATCACGCAGTAAAGGTCTCTACACCCATCACTGCATACATTCTGGTCATTTACCGCCCTCCGGGTGGCAGTATGGATGAGTTTGTCTCTGAAATGGACATGATTCTCTCTGACATTCCTGATGATGGCACACCACTAATTGTCATGGGAGACATGAACATTCACATTGGCAAACCACAGGCAACTGACTTTCTGGCTCTCATCTACTCTCTCAAACTGGTACAGACTCCTCCAACACAGAAAGCTGGCAATACTCTTGACTTGGTGCTGACCAGAAACTGCTCCACAGCCAACCTCTTCGTCACCCCGCTCCACCTGTCAGACCACTTCCTGGTTAAATTCTCTGTCTTCCTTCCTCATGTCAATCAAGTGCCTCCAAAAAATGGTGTCCTACCGCAGAAACTTGAGATCCCTCAGACCTACACAGCTGTCTGATGAGGTTTGCTCTACCCTCCCTTCCCACTCAGACTTCTCCTTACTGTCTGTTAATGAGGCTACAGAAACACTCTGCTCCTCTCTCGCCTCCTCTCTGGACAAACTCTGTCCTCTGGTGTCAAAACCAGCCAGACAAAACCCTCCCAGTCCATGGCTCACAGAGGCTCTAAGGGAGCACAGAGCTGGACTCAGGGCGGCAGAAAGAAAGTGGCGCAAATCAAAAGAACACACTGACTTGTCTGAGTACCAGCAAAAACTTGAAACTTTCACATCAAGCCTAAAGGTGGCCAAGATAGCCTTTTATCAGGACAAGATCCGCAATGGACTCAACACACGACAACTGTTCATGGCGTTTAACTCTCTTCTATCTCCACCACCTGCTCAGCCTCCCACTGTGCTGACTGCAGAAATGTTTGCTTCCTACTTCACTGAAAAGTTTGCTACCATCAGTAACCAATTCACTGAGCCTGACCAACTCAGCCTTGCCAAACCAGCTACTGGTGCCTCACTCTGCTCCTTCCACTCTCTAAATGAGGACGAAGTCTCTAAACTTCTAGTCAGCTCAAAACCCACAACCTGTCCTCTTGATCCTGTTCCCTCTGACATCCTGCAGAGCATTTTACCTACAGTCAAATCTGCAGTAACTCATATTATCAACTCCTCTCTTAAATCCGGTGTCTTTCCTTCTGCCTTCAAGCAAGCTCGGGTTACCCCGCTGCTGAAGAAACCCACACTCAACCCAGCCCAGGTTGAAAACTACCGGCCAGTCTCATTGCTTCCATTCATGTCTAAATTACTAGACCGTGCCGTCTTCAGTCAGGTCTCACAGTTCCTCCAAGACAACAACCTGTTTGATCCATATCAATCTGGATATAGGCAAGGTCACTCTACTGAAACTGCTCTCCTGTCAGTTACTGATTCCCTACGGCTTGCCAGATCCACTTGTCAATCCTCAGTCCTTATACTGCTAGACCTGTCGGCTGCCTTTGACATGGTCAACCATCATATACTGTTCTCCAAACTCTTGGAGCTTGGCATCTCAGGATCTGTCCTCTCATGGTTTACGTCCTACCTCACAGGGAGATCATTCAAAGTATCTTGGCGAGGGGGCGTATCCAGATCACATGGGCTGACAACAGGGGTGCCTCAGGGCTCGGTGCTCGGCCCTCTTCTCTTTTCACTATACACCTCCTCACTCCGTGCAGTCATTAGCTCTCATGGTTTCTCCTACCACTGCTATGCAGATGACACTCAGCTTTTCCTTTCTTTCCCACCTGATGACACAACTGTCTCAATGCGAATATCAGCATGCCTTGTTGATATCTCCGCATAGATGCACTGGCGGTTCTGGGGGGGGCAGGGGGAGCGTGGACCCACCTCTGAAGGTACACTCGCCTACATGAACCAAGATTTATCTACTCTTCATAATCTTCTTTAATATTTGACGTATTTGACAGTGTTTCAATATGGCTGCACAAAGGAGAGTCATGGAGAGGGCGTCATGAGATCACATATACACTTAACTCATGGTGCAGCAAGGACAGCACAAGCGGAGCCCCAAAGCATGCTGGGAAATATTTCAGTACACCCATCCCCAGGACCAATCGATCAGCTTTCTCTGGGCGGGCCAAGCCCAGGGCCAATCAGAAAACAGCACCACTCAGGCGGACCTTTTAGTGTATCTAAACATTTAGTAGGATCTTTTAGAGCGTTGCACCCCTGAATACGGCGGTAAGTTTTGTTTTACCCCAGTAAGAAGCGCAAGCCACCTAAAATAAGTCTAAACTATCAAGAGGCAGTAAGAAGGAGGAAACTATCACAAGGTACAAGGTTTCAAGATTACAAGGTAAGTCTTTTTTTGTCAGAAATGTTGTGGACTTATTAATAATAGGAGCTAGCCAGTCGTTAATCTTAGCTTAAGTTGATAGCCCTCTTGGTAGCTAAAGCTACATTACCACACAAAACCAAGCAAGCAGTATCTTATTTAAATTAACGCTATTTATATACTGGGTTGCTGAAATGTTGTGTGTGCCTCGCCATTGTTTTTTCATTTATAGCTCAAAATGAAGAGAAAAAAAGACATTAAATCCTATTTCTGCGCCCAAAAGAAGAAAGACAATGAAGCAGACATTGTGACAGAGTGAGTTGATGATGAAGGTGAGAGAGCTGAGGAGAAGCACAGTGAGAGTGTCACAGAGAGAGAGACAGAAGATCTGAAAGAGACTGAGGACACTGAACAGGAAAGACAGACCAACGAAGAAGATCCTGAGAGTGAGGAGGCTGAGGGTGTGATCCAAGCAGAGGCACAGACAGGGAATATATCTGCAGCCACAAGTACTGGGCCAGCAGGTTTGAATGGAGCCAAAGCACTTTATCTAAGGCCCGATATGATCAAACTATGACTCTTACAATACATTAAGACATCAAAGAACAGCTTCAGATGGGGAGAAACGTGCATAAAACCACCCCTTTTAAAATATCTATTTTCAGCTAATTTGCAGTCCATGTTCCTGGTCAGGCTTTAGAATACCATGAAATAATATACTGAATACAATCATAAATACAAAAACTATAAGCACTTAGAATAAATACAATGAAGCAATTTAAATTGTATTGGGTTGTGCGTGTGTGTGCTCAAGCAGTGTCAGTGTAATATCAGTTTATATGGTGTGTCTATACATATATGTTTACAAATATTTGGTTTGTCTTTCTCTCCAGATATAAGCCATTGTAAAGAGGATCCACCGATGCAGCCGGACATGAAGTTATTTCCAAGGACCTCGATGGGGGACAGGACGAGGAGCTTTAAGGCAGCATGGTACCACATCCACCCCTGGCTTGAATATTCAAAACAAATGGACTCTGCATACTGTTATGCTTGCAGACATTTTAGTCCTCCTAATAGTTTGGACACAGTCTTTGACTCACCATCCGGATTCAAAAACTGGAAGAAAGCATCTTACAGAGAGGGGGGATTTGCAATGCATGCACGGTCTGAGCGGCACAAACAAGCCATGGTAACTTGGAAGGACTATCAGAAAGCTGCAGTAGCAAATGCAACACTGGTCAATGTCTTAAACAATGAGCACAACAGACAGATCAAAGAAAATAGGGAATATATTAAAACAATAGGGGAAGTGCTGCTACTTACTGCCACTCAAAACATGGCTCAAAGAGGCCATGATGAGTCTGCAAACTCTGATAATAAAGGAAACTTTAAGGCAATTTTAGAGACAGTTGCTAATCATGACAAAGCTGTTAAAAAAAGGTTGACTTACATTCATAATGCAAAGTACACAAGCAAAATAATTCAGAATGAGGTTCTGGATTGTTTGGCAGACATGGTTCGTACTGAAATTACCGAGGAAGTGAAAAACAGTGAAGTCTTCAGTATCATAGCAGATGAAACAAAAGATGTAAAGAAAAAGGAACAGATCTCTCTCATACTAAGGTATTACTATAATGGAGCTATCCAGGAAAGCTTTCTCCATTTTGAATCTACAGAAAAGCTAGATGCAGCAGGGCTTAGTGAGAAAATAATCAGCATATTGGAAAACCACGGTCTAGAATACAAAAAGAACCTTGTAGGCCAAGCTTATGATGGGGCTTCTGTCATGAGCGGAAAACATTCTGGGGTGCAAGCGAGAATCAAAGAGGGGGCAAAATATGCCTTTTACATCCACTGCACTGCCCACTGTCTAAACTTAGTTTTAGTAGATGCAGTCAAAGCGGTCCCAGAGGCAGAGGAGTTCTTCTACTTACTAGAAAAACTATACGTGTTCACATCTGGATCAGCTGTTCATCCGAAATGGCTAGCCATACAAAGAGAGATGTATGAAGGTGCACCAAGAGAACTCCAGCGCTTAAGCGACACTCGTTGGGCTTGTCGGTTTGTAGCTATACGTAACATCATGGATAGACTGCCTGCCCTTAAGCGACTCTTACAAGAAATAGCCCAAGAGCGTCATGGTGAAAGATCTGTTGAGGCTCGCGGTCTGCTGGCACAGATAGATCTTGAATTCATGGTGCATCTTGTTACACTCCGCAAAGTATTTGGAGAAACAAAACTTCTCTCCGATTTGCTACAGTCTTCATCACTTGACATTGCAAAAGCTGTAGATCTCATTGAAGCTTTGGTTCAGACAATGAATGACTTCAGGCAAGAGTCATTTTTCAATGATGTGTGGGACGAAGTGTTGGACATTTTTGAGCAGTGTGATCAAACACTGCCTGCTGGAAAACGTCAAAAAATGCTAAGCTCTAGATTCCACGACCACCATGTACTGACCACTGTTGGCCAGAGAGAGTTGGAACGAGATAAAGACAGGTTCCGTACAGATTTTTTCTACCCTGTCATTGATGTAACTCTGAGTGAGCTTAAACGTCGATTTTCCAGCAGAAACTGTGACATAATGAATAGCATCCAGGCTTTAAACCCGCAAAAAGATGCATTCTTGGAAGAGACAGGTCTGTTTTCATTTGCTCAATTGTATGATACAAATATTGATGATTTGGGACATGAACTACATCAGTTCAGAAGGATCTTAGACAGGAAAATAGAGTCTGGAATGCAGAAACCATTCAGTACTGTAGAACTTGTACAGTTCATTGAGCCATATAAAGAAGTGTTTTTTGAGCTCTACAGACTATGTAAAATAGCAGTAGCAATCCCAGTAAGCACTGCTTCTTGTGAAAGGAGTTTTTCTACATTAAAGCTGGTGAAAACATACCTCAGATCCACCATGAATGACGAGAGATTAAGCAATCTGGGTGTCCTGAGCATTGAGTCGAGGAGGGCAAAGGCATTGAATCTTGACTTATTTGTTGATCGGTTTGCCAGAAATCACCAAAACCGCAGAATACAGTTGCTGTAGAAGTGGGGGACAGCTAATGTATTAGTGTAACTTAGGGCTGAGAAACTGAACCAAGGTTGCACTTCAGTCATTCTCATTATCAGTTCATTATCACAGATTATTTCATCCACTCAGTACAGTCTACAAACTGTTGATGATGTTGAATGAATCCTGTTGGTTTGTGTCTTATTTTTTTTTCAGAAATGTATGTTGTCATTTTTGTTCCACATGTAGTTCAGATCTACAAATGTAATATTAAGGGAGTAAATCTGACTGAGGTCAAAGGCTGTGTGTGTCCTCACAGTTATGCTTGTTTGAATTTTTTATGCAAGTATAGTATTTTTCAAATCGTTGTAATGGTATGAAATTTAGTTTTTGAAGAAAATGTTTTTATTCTTCTCGGAGTCATTGAAGTCAGAATGCTCAAACCATACACATTAAATACAGTAAATGTATTAATGATTTATTGATAAAGATTATATCACTATAATCTTCATCAAGAAATCATTACATTTACTACAGTTACAGTGGTGTAATGGCAATGTAATGTTGAAAATGCCCGAAAAAGATAGTAGAAGCCAGAGTTTGTACTAATGGTTAAACTAAGAAGGGGGTGTCTTACTTTCTATTTTTTTCTCATAATTATTAGGGTCCGAGCCATACGAAGTATGGCAAGGCCCTATTGTTTTCCAAATGTTTATTCTTCTCCTTCTCCTTCTAAGCATTTTGAGCCTAAATATCACCCCCTAAACACCCATGAAAAGTTGTGAAACTTGGCACACACATCAAGCCCGGTGAAAAATTTGATATTCTAAAGTCTGCATTGACTTCAATGCAAAATTGGCTCAACAGCGCCACCTAGAGACACCAAAAATCCCCAAATGAATGGGGTCCCAAAAGTCTACTTCGACGTAGGAAGATGAAACTCGGCACACACGTGTAACACCCCGAGTCGAGCAAAAAAGTCAATCTAACACCTGTTGCCATGGCAACGGGGTGCCCGCCATCTTGGCGTGCAAGGCCATTTCTTTGCCATTTTTTGCACTTTACACACATCGTATTTGAACGAACTAGTCTGAGGGGATTCGTGCGACTGACTGCAAACTTGGTGGGAAGCTTCCTGACAAGTTGGGGACCAAACGCTCCTCAAATCTTTCTAATAGGAGAAAGCGTGTAACCGTGGCAACCGACGGAAAAATGCCTTCTCGCCATGAAACACGGTTTGCTTATATCTCCATAGGAATATGTGGGATCTGCACCTAACTTGACAGGATTCATACAGGTTGGGTCCTTAACACATAACAGCACCTGTTGTCATGGCAACATCGGGTGGCGGGGTCCAAGCAGCTCGGACCCGATGGATGCCGCTTGCGGCTTTAATTACACTTGTGTTGCAAATGTGATATGTTGAAAAATCCTAGTTTCGTGACGGTAACAATTCACTTGTAACTTGTTTTTATAAAATAATGAAAAAAGGAATCATATATTTTGCGTCAGCCTCTTTTTTGCTCTGGGCTGAATGTGCCCCTCTGAAAAACCCACTGGCCCCAGCCTGGCCCGCCCTGTAAAGGTGGTCTAGAACCGCCACTGCATGGATGAAGGATCGCCACCTTCAGCTAAATCTGAGCTTATTGTCTTTCCAGCCAGTCCTTCTTTACAGCCACAGATAAGTGTGCAGCTTGACTCAATCACACTAGTGCCTACATCTTCTACCAGGAATCTTGGTGTCATGGTAGACAACCAGCTGACCTTTAAGGACCATGTTGCCTCGGTTGCTCGATCTTGCCGATTTGCTCTCTACAACATCAGGAGGATCAGACCCTACCTGACTGAACACACGACCCAGCTCCTGGTCCAGGCTCTGGTTATTTCACGCATTGACTACTGCAACTCCTTACTGGCTGGCCTGCCTGCATGCTCAGTTAAACCTCTGCAGATGATCCAGAATGCAGCAGCACGTCTGGTCTTCAACCAGCCCAAAAGAGCTCATGTCACTCCGCTGCTAATTGCTCTTCACTGGCTTCCAGTTGCAGCACGCATCAAATTCAAAGCTCTGCTTCTGGCTTACAAAACAATAACCCAAACGGCTCCGGTCTACCTTCACTCCTTAATCCAGAGCTACACTCCCTCTCGACAGTTTTGCTCTACCAGTGAAAGACGCCTAGTGCTCCCACCACAACATGGCGCAAAATCAGTAGCTAGACTCTTCTCCTCTGTTGTTCCCTGGTGGTGGAACGATCTACCAAACTCCGTCCGATCCGCAGAGTCCGTATCCACTTTTAAGACCAAGCTAAAGACTCAGTTGTTTAAGGAGCATTTCCACATTTAGCTTAACTAAATGAGTTAGAAAGATTTGTCCAGCTTTTTGGCTCAACCAAGTATTGAAGAAGCTGTGTGCACTTATGCCCAAGATGATATTGTGTGATGAAATCATGCACTTATGCCCAAGTTGATATTATGTGATGAAATCATGTACTTATGCCCAAGTTGATATTATGTGATGAAATCATGCACTTATGCCCAAGTTGATATTATGTGATGAAATCATGCACTTATGACCAAGTTGATATTGTGTGATGAAATCGTGATCTTGTATTTAAATAAAATGACTAAAAAAAAAAAAAAAAAAAAATTATATGCACTGCACTAGCACTACATGACAGCACCTGGGTCCAACTGGACTCAAAAGCGGTCTGACTATCACTTAATTATGACTTCCCATCTTGTTTGAATTCATGCTTGTGTTGTTCTTACTCTCAAATGTAAGTCGCTTTGGATAAAAGCGTCTGCTAAATGACTGTAGAATAGAAAATGCCCATAAAAGGTCCTGACTTACAGGATGTGTGCAACGAGACAGCAGAGAAAAAGATGAGGAAAACTAAAAAACAGAATGACAAACTGAAGAATGAAAACAAAAAAGAATAAGAAAGATGTGCAATGAAGCCTAATTTTCCTCGTTTTCAAGATTTTATTCGATCATAAATGACATGGTGAGATGAAGGTCCTCGCGGTGCAGTGGCTGAAGAGGGAAGTGGTTCACTGTAAAGCAAATTTCCTCCTGCTGTGGCATCATTTTAAGATGCAGTTCACCTACGGAGCGAGTGGTGAATCTGATGAATCCTCCAGGTGAGTCTGGTAGCTGTTATTAACATTTTCTGCAATATAGTCCTCTTAAATAACACAATGCTTTGTACTTTGCCAAAGTTAAAAATCTGCCCAAAAATATTGCTTTAGTTTGATTATTGTATTTGAATTAACAGAACAGCAGAAAACAACACAAATGCTGATTTTGTTGGAACCTCTCAGATGTTCGTATGAGTTCTCCTGAATGTTCGTAGACACAAAGAATATTAAAAGTCACGGGGAAGCCGGAGGAGAGGCAGGTACACCTGGACAGGTCACCAATTCATCGCAGGGCCAACACAGAGACACAAACATTCACACTCACTCCTATTACCTGACATGCAGGTTGGAGGAAGCCAGAGTATCAGAGAGACTCGAACTAGCGACCTTCTTGCTGTGAAGCCGCGGTGCTAACCACCGTACAGTCCTTGCGAATGCCACAATTGTGCAACAATTGTTGCAAAATGTTCATAAGTAGGATTTAAGAATAAAGAAAAAATAATGGCATTGAAACAAACACACAACAGAAACTATTTCTATATTTCCACTTTTTCCTCATTTCCAGTCACTTCTGCTATTACCTGCTATCCTCATTAAACCAACTCCAGCTCAGCTGCTTTTTGGCACCACCGTGCATCAGAAACATCTTCTTGGCTTTATTCCAGCCATAGAGGAGCATTATTTTTCTTCTTTTCAGACACACATAGACCTTTCTGCTCACTGGTTGATCTTTGGCTGCTCCTGACTGGACATTACCGTCAGTTTCCATAAATCACCTATAGGGTAAAATCACAATTTACCTCACATAGTTATACACAGCCGTACGTAGGCAGTAGGCCAGTGGTTCTCAAACTTCTTGAGCCATGACCCCCAAGATAACACATGTTGGCATTCGTGACCCCCACCCCCAGGTGGCTACTTAGTGATTGATTGTGTGGTATATCAGATGGGTCATCTTGAAGCATCCTCTACATATACGGCAGGAAAACATTTTCATAAATAAGGAGGATAATGTGGCTTTTGGTGATCCACCGCTGTGACAAGGCACCTACATGCCCAAAATCTGTTTTTCTCACAGCAATAATTCAGATTTTTAGTATTTTTGATATGGTATGTGTACTAACTTTGTTGTTTAAGAATTAGGGGGCGGAGAGTGGGCGGGGCAGGATACACAGGCAGAAATGATTGACAGACAGCTGCTCAGCTCACTGACAAAATACAAAGCGAGATTCACAAAGCAGCTACGCCACAGAGCGATCTTTGAGGTGGAAGACTTTCCCCTCCTGAATCTCCTCAGCTACACCTGAACCATATCAGTCTGAGCCGTTAGCGCCGTTATCTGGCCTGTCAGCTGTGGAGACTCGTGGCAGGTTGTGGCAGCTGCAGGAAGTGCTGCTGGAAGTTGCTGCTGCTACGATTCGAGTTGCTGTATGTTGCCAGATGAGGATCAGCAAGTAAAGAATAAAGTCCGGTGCTACTTTTACACCCCTCAGAAGCATATATCCTTCCCAATACAGGAATATTTTATCAGAAACTCTGTGAAAGAATAGAAATCTGAAACTATCTACACCAGATAAGTTCACATCTTTTCATATGCATTGCTGGGCGTGTTTTTCCATGCCTGCAAGGTGAGGACCTGCCTACCTCACCTGGAGGGAGGGGCTGTGGAGTTTTATAGTTTTCTCATGACATAGATAACCTCTCAATGTCAAGAACATTATGACCTGCTTTTACCCTGTAGAGGGCGCTATGAGTCCGTTTTTATCCACAAAATCCTGTTTTTAAAATAAATGAAAAAAATATACTAATTTTATCAACAATACATGTGGTTTTCATCACAGTTAAGCAATTCTGTGTTTACAACTCAAAAAACACAAATTAAAAATTTAAGGCGCTAATTTTAAAGATTTATCTCTTTGTTAATGGTTTAATTTTAACAGCCTTGCTAAAAATCCAAAATTTATTTGATCAATGTAGTCTATATATTTTTTACAATCATCTGGCAAGCCCCTGAAATCATTTGGCGACCCCCATGGGTGTCCTGACCTCCAGTATGAGAACCACTGCAGTATCGGATTGGCTGTCTCTTTCCCCTTGATTCAGGGGTGGAATTTTACCTCTGTATTCAGTGAACTAAAGTTAACCCACACTAGAGATGGAACACCCTGCAAATCACTTATATTCAGATCTCATTGTTTCTCTTGAAGACAAAGCACTCTTGAAGAGAGGTAATCTGAAATGCAGATTTCTTTGGCCCATGAGGTTTCATGACAGAGGCATAATAGTCATTAATAGCTACAGTGCAGGGACAATTTGCTCCTGATATTTAATATGTTCCCTCTCAGCCTCCTGCGCTCAGTGCCTGAGTCTGTGTAATGACTCCTGTTAATTTCTCTTGGGAAAAACACTAATAAGTGGTCATTGACAAAAGGATTTCTACTGAGATGTTCACATTAACTTTATTTCTATTTGGACGTCTGTCTCAGTCCGTCTCACTCACCATACTGTAGACAATTTGTAGACAAAGGTTTGGTTGTACAAGAAATCCATTACATGAAGAGAGAAAGTATATGTCTGAAGGTCTATAAGAAGAAGTGAATGCAGTCCTAAATACAGTACAGTAACATCACAGAGACCAGTAACCTGATAAACAACCCAGAGCTGACAATGATCAATACTGGAAGAGCATATGGGCGAAAGAAACATCACATAACATCAGTGATCTGTGGCTAGTCTAAGAACTGACCACAGCACTCCCAGAACAAGTGGCAAAACCAGTCACAGTGGCAGACATCCAAGACATGGACTCTTATCTGACCCTGACATGAAAAAAACCTGCTGGCTAAAGAAACCAACAACACTCCCTGCACATCTAAATGAGCCAGCTGCCCCTTCGAAATGGTTACCCAAAGGTTAACCATTCAATCACCTTCAGGAATCAGGAGAGTCCTGATTCCTTAAGGGTCCCGAGAAAGGGGTGATTCCATCCATGTAGGCTGTAGACTGCTTTTAGACACAGAAAGAATATGAATATTCATATGAATGTCAAATTTAAGAATTATGAATTATGAATATCAATTTAAACAAGATTTGTATTAAAATAGAGGTTGTCACCTCAGTATGCAAACTCCAGTAAACTGCAGTCAGATGGCTTTTCCGATCACACTTATTGATAACATCTAAGCAGTAACCTTGTATAACCAAATTTGTTCATCTTTGGTTTTTGCATTTATAAATATAACACTGAGCCTCTCAGCTGCACTCACAATTAAACCTGAATAAAAAAGATTTTACTTTGTCAAAAAAAAGGTAATAAAGTTTATTCAGTTAAGCAGAAACATTGTCAAATCTCTGTGAAGTCAGAGAAGGAAGAGTGAAGTATAATTACAAGAACCTTCAGCAGAGTGGGAATGACTTGGCCAAGTTAATGGTGCCTAAATGGCACAATGGATCAGGGATGGGCAAAGATTTCTTTCGTGAAAAACAGTTAACCCATTCCAACACCAGGTGTAATGCTAAAATAAACAACAGAAGCGGGGCGGTAGCTGTTTGGGACCAGCTATTACACCACAGATGAAAAACAGTTTCTTGTTTCCAGCCAGGCTCTGCTAGGAAATGTGTGCCATCAGAACGATGAAGGGGGGGGGCCTTACCTGCCCAGGGTGGTTCACTTCTGTTGGTACTCAGGGGACTTAAACCAGGGATGCACACAGAGATTTTTTTAGGGGTGGCCATATGGTGGCCAGAGAAAATAGCAGGGTGGCCAAAGGTTATTAAGTCAATGATGCATAGCTACAGACATCCATGTAGTCTGTGGACAGAAACATGAGTTGGGTCAGTTTGAGCTTATTGCACATAAGAACTCCTGATCAGAAGTGTTCCTAGAAAAACACAAAATGAAATTATCTGCCATTATCTAGGGAAGGCTATATTTATGATTACAGCCTTGGTTGTGTGGGTGGGGTACCAAATTCAGCAAGGGGTACTTGGGGGACTTGTGTCCTTTCTATTACCAGTGACAACATTGCTTTGATATTCCCGCTTCGGTGGCCTTGATCTAAGGCCCTTTCAGTTGGACCTTAGATATGAGGTGCCCTTTGTGTGCCTGATTAAAATACTTTTTATTTATTTTTTTTTGTTAGCTTTTGAAATATTTTGACATTCAAATATAAACAAAGTGTGCTTTGCCGTGTTAATAGTAAAAAATAAATAAACAAATAAAAATAAAAAATACAATATTTTCTGGGGTGGCCAGCTTTTTGTTCAGGGTGGCACTGGCCACCCCTGGCCACCACTTGGGGGCATCCCTGACTTAAACCCGGGTCCTCCAGACCCAAGCTACCTTTGAACCTACCACTCTCCCTTACAACTGTTCCAGGAGGAACTTAAAAATGAAGGAAATGTAAATGAAGTTCAGTCCAAACTGTGGCAGGTAAAGCAAGCAAACCTTACGGTTAGCGTGGATTATTTTCACCAACCAAGGACACAGTGTGTCTACGTGCTGAAACCTTTTGTTAGCTGTTTATGTAGAGGGGTATTCAAGAGACCCCCCCATAATAGTATATATTATTATGTTAAACCAACCAGTGAAAGGTTATTCATATTTCAAAGGAGTGATTAACTGAAAAAGTAAGAAGTGGTGGAACGTGAGGCTTGCTGCCCTGTACTGGGATATTCTCACTGTGACACCAACGTTGACCAGTGGTCTTTCTACTCCCACACTTTTTCAGGTTCTTGTGTCCCCACAGGTTGGCTGCTGCAGTTACCAAGAGACAGACTGAAGCAAAGATTGGATGGTTGGATCAGGAAAGTCTTGTTTGGGTCAAATTTAAGCTTAACATGAGCATTCATAACTGGCGGCAGTGGAATAATTAGGTGTGAATAATGATGTGTGTCTGTGTATCCTCTAGCAGGGGAAAATACTGCCATTCCTAGGGTAGAAAATCTCACCATAATGGAGGCTAAAAATGACTCTTGTCAGTTCAAAAGAGTAAATTAAACACTTCATCATTACTGTCTACAGTCCTGCGACCGCAGAGGCTGCATCTCTAGCAATTTGACATGCATTCACACACAGAATCAGCAGCTCATCACGTCTCGCATGTTTTAAACAGGAGGTAATTAAATGTGACTTGATTCAGGCCGGCCAGCCAGCATGTGATATTAAACCATCACCCTGCAAACACTGTGCAAGAAAACATCCATCCTACAGCAAGCTATATTGCATTCTATCAATTTAGTCATGTGGAAAGTGATCAGAGACAGAAACACTGTCCGGGTAAAATGTCCTTTCACCTCCAGCATGAAGGGGGCATCTGACCAACACTTGCTGCAGCACGTTAATAACAGTGAGGGGGAGAATCCAGCTCCTTCCAGCTGGCCAAGATCAAACATCCTTTGGGGAAAAGAGGTTAAAATGTTTTTATTATGATTCCTTTTCTGTGAGTGTTTTCTGAGTTTTCCCATTCAGTCTGCAGCTGGTGGAAAAGCTGTCTCTTAACAGGTACACTGAAGAGAAGGTTTACCTTCACTGTGCCGGTTGCAGGGTTCATTTTAGAATGATTTGGTTTTTAAGTCATCGATTGTGTCGCCCAGCCGACCTCCGCTCATTTCAGCTGACCAGCTGCTCCCGGACGTGCAGCTCAGAGAGGATTTTATGCTCCTCCATGTTAGACCATGGTCTTTTCACCCTGTTTGAGGGTTGATTTATCATTTTAATATTATTTTTTATTTCATCCATTTTGATTTTGTTTTTCTGATCTAATCTTTGTCTTATTTTACATTGTTTTATTGTGTTTATATTGTTAGATCTGTTTTATGTCTTTTAATATTTTATGTATTGTTAAGGTGGATTTATACCTGCAACACTGTCGCCATTGTAGTTGCTGCGTAGCCCTGCGGAGGTCTGACGTGCACCTCTTCCAGACCTGACGTGCACCCCTGCTATGCAGACGGTTATGCAGAGGTACTTCCTTGTGATTGGTCAATGTGGGATAATGAGTTTCCGGATTCCTGGATCTTCTCGCTGAATTTGTGTAGTAAACACCATTTTTAAAAACAATACCCAAAGGATCAAGTTAATGAGAGGCTGATCAAATTATTTCTTTGTTTTCTTCCGCAAGCTAATAAAGACACTGAACCATACTGGACGCCATTGTTGTTTAAAAACAGAATATACCTACCAAACTGAAGTGAACCATCAAAAGAACTCTGACCTGGTGAGTTTACTGGCCGATACCACCCCTCCTGCCACCTTCAGGTTAGGAGGAGAAACTGCAGCACGACACCAAAACGACGCGTTCCCCCTACGCTCGAGTGCAGAGCAAACTCACCAGCGTCAGCTACGCCGTAACCGACCACACAGACGCAGCGCGAGTATAAATCTGCCATCAGTGTTCAGCAGCTTGATCAGTTTCTGCTGTCTTAAAGTGCTTTATAAATAAAGTTGGCTTGACTTATACCATCTGAAGCTGGTTGGGTAAAGGAAATATGTCCACACAGTGTTCTGATAACTGTGGCTGCTATGTAGAAACTCCAAGTGTTCAGAGGAGACAACAGCATTTTATCTAGGTTATTATTTCCCTCGTCGTGATTCAGTTGTGGCCAAATTCTATGGAGCAGTTTTCATCCTGTGACTGAGCTGTCGTCCCTAATCACTGATGTGATGTTCTACCAGTGGCCAGAAACATGAACCTCCATATAATCTCATGTTTCTGAAGGATAAATGTGCAGTGAGAATATAAACCTGTGTGTTTTAGAACATATTCAAACATGTTTCAGAGCCCTTTAACCTGTAAAGTGGAATTAGAAAAGAAAACAAAAGGATTTTTTTCCCAACAAAGTAAATATCTGTTACAAAAAAAAAAAACAAAAAAAAAAACAAGCTTTCAAATTTCGTAAGGGGTTTTGAAAGAAATTGAACACTTATCTAGTACAAAACCTTTTGTCAATAACCTAAATACTGACACTTTCACAGCATCTCTGAATAATACTACACATCATGTCCTATTATAATATCACTTACACAACACACGTTACTACTCACAATAAATCATAATATACAATATACATAGCTTTCAACAGAAATCATTATTAGCTTCATATCCTTTAATTATCTCATCTTTTATCTTTTTTTCCCCCCAATTTTTATATTGATTGACATGTTTTTATGTCCTCACTACAGCTGTTCCAGAATTGAGCTCCTCTTTGGAAATAGTTTAGCATTTGTTCTCACAGCTGCTTTTTTGAACATGTATGTTCCTCTCAGGCTGAATTTACTCTCCCTTTACTGTAAAAGCTTTTGGATGCTGTTAGGCAATTGTTCATTTTTAACTTTGTACATAATTTGAAGAATCTTGAATTTTAACAGGTCTTCACATTTCAGTATTTTCAATTTGACGGACAGAGAATTAGTCGATTCGGCATAGGTGGAGTTTGTTATTATTCTTATGGCTTTGTTTTTTTTTTTTTTTTTTGTTTGTTTTTTGTTTTTTTTTAAAGACTGAATTTAATGTTGACATGTATGTGTTCCCCCACACTTCAACACAATAGGTCATGTATGGTAGTATGAAGGAGGAATACAAGGTGAACAATGATGACTGATTTAAAAAATACTTAACTTTATAAAGAACAGAAATTGTTTTATATATTTTTAAATTAATATAATTTATGTTTCTTTCAGCTTAGTCTTTCATCTATCAACACACCAAGAAATTATATTTCTGACATTTTTTCAAGTTCTATTTAATTTATCACACATTTCTTATTAGTGTTGATTGGTCTGTTCCCAAATATTATATACTTAGTTTTATTTAAATTTAATGTTAATTTATTTACATTAAACCAACTCTTCAGTTTAATAAGTTAATTTCCAACAGTCTCCAAAAGCTCCTCCAAATTGTAGCCACAACAAAATAGATTAGTATCATCTGCAAACAAAATAGTTTTTAACAAACTGGACACTTCACAAACATTATTAATGAACAAAATAAATAATAATGGTCGTAAAACCGAACCTTGAGGAACTCTGAACTTTATTCTCATTGATTTTGATTGAACTTGATTTATTTCAACATATTGTTCTCTGTTATTCAGATAAATAATAAGCCAGTTGAGGGCCACTCCTCTAAAGTTTCTTTATCTATAATTCATGATCTACTGAATCAAAAGTCTTTTTTAAATCCCAAAAAATCCCAATGGCATACTGTTTCTTTTCAATTGCGGTAGTTAATTCTTCCACAAACTCTGTGAGGTCTGATGAGGAGGTTTTGTTTTTTCTGAAGCCGTATCGTTGATCATGTGAAATGTGTCTAATCTAATATAGAACATTTTCTCTAATATTTTAAAGAACTGAGGAAGTAAAGAAACTGGCCTGCAGTTGGAAAGTTTATGGTTAACACCAGCTCTAAATTTTAGTATAACCTTTACTGTTTTCATTTTACTTGGGAAATTTCCTGTTTTTAAAGACTGACTGCAAATGTAGGTGAAGGGGGTCACTACACAATCAATTATATGTTTTACAAATGCCATGTCAATATTATTAGTCTTTAGTATGTTTGCTTTTAAAAATTTAACTATCTATGAGCTCTTTCCTATCAGTTTCTTTTAAAAACATTTTGACCATGATTTCTAAATTTATTCTATTTATGTTGTTTATATCTTTGGATTGTTTTATTTCTCTCACCAGGTCAGATCCAGAATTTACTAAATATTTGTTGAATATATCAGCAATCAGGGTCATATCTTCTACAGTCTCATTATTTGTGTTCAAAAAATAAGTAGGAAGGTTAGATCGATCATTTCCATTTTTAATAGTTGTATTTAATACTTTCCATGTGTTCTTTATATTGTTCTTGTTGTTTTTTAGTATTTTTCTATAATAATCCTTTTTACTATTTCTTATAATTTTGGTTAGTTTATTTTTGTATAACTTGTATTTGAATTTTGTCTTGTTTGTCCTCTTCATTAAAAAATCTTTATATAACGCAATAAATATTTTCTTTTTGCATGCATTTAAAATGCTTTTTATAAGCCAAGGTTTTTCTTTTTTAGCTGTTTTTGTTTATTATTTTCATCACAAGAGAACAATGTTTATCAGAAAGAGAAATTATTACTGTTATAAAAGCACGGTAGGCTTCATCAACATCATCATCCCCGTTAAAGCTTGTTAGTTCATTTTTAATACCTGTATTGATTGTTCTTTTATTTGTCTTATTATTTTGTACCTTAGTAGATCATGCTTTTTACTTACTGATTTACATTATTGCAAATACTGGCAGATAGTCACTAGAGTCATCAATAATTAATCCACAATTCACTTTCTGATCAACTATATTTGTAAAAATATTATCGATCACTGTGGCACTATTTGTAGTTATGTGAGTTGCTCGTGTGATTGTTGGTACAAACTTATGCTAAACATCGAGTTAATGAAATCTTCAATGGTCTCTTATTGGATATAACAGATCAACATTAAAATTCGAACAGAGAAACAGCATTTTCTTATCCATTATTTTATCAAACATACCTATTATCACTTCTCTGAAAGTATCAATACAAGTCCCAGGAGCTCTGTATTCACAGCTGATCATTAGAGCTTTAGATTTTTCTATTTCTATTTTAACTGTGACACATTCCATGAGGTTATCAATTGCTAATGACAAATTCTCAATTCTTTTGTACATTTTATCAATATATATGGAGTCTTCTTGTGATTCACAGTTACAGTTTGGGAAGTATCATTGATCTTGTGTTGTGGCGTCTGTTGGTGATGGGTGTATTTTTGCTACCATGCCTTCCTCCTTACTGATCTCCTTTGAACTTGTCCAGCTCTGTAATGTTTTTAATGAGAAGTACTTTGGCCTGCTCAGGTGGTCCATTCATTTTTATGAAAATTTTGCTGTTATTTCTCCATGTTGGTAGTATCTTGCCTTGTTTCTTCAGGATGCGAGCCTGTCAAATGTTCATTTATAAAAACATTTGTGCCTCTTAGTTTTTGACCTTGCTTGAGCACTGCTACTTTTTGTTTTCTGCTCAGAAATCGGATTATCAAGCTGGCTTCATGTTTTTGTTTTTCTGAGGGAACGAATGACATACCTCAGTATCTTGGCTTTTTATTTTTATTCCCTTGCAGTTAAAGTAGTAAACCACCTCCTGCTGAACGTATTCTGGGTCTGGTTCAGTGGGGACTTCATTAGGTTTAACAGCTCTAGCATATACAGTAAACATGGCTTCCAGACCACTGCCAATGACATCACTTATTCGTAGGTATTGCTCCAGGTCATCACCTCGAGCTTCCAAAATTGATATTTTTTTTGTCCTTTTCAGTAGCTTGTCTTTTCAAGATTTTAATTTCTTCCATTAGGTTCATACTAAGTTTTTGTTTCTTTGAAATGTTCATAATGTCATCTGATAGAAAATTTACAGACTTTTTTATGTCCTCTATTTCTTCTTCAGTGATTGTGCTTTGTTTCTTTGGCCCCATTCTACCAATTTTATATACATACAACATGGAATACCGCATAGAAACTAAAAGTCTGCCTGGTGGGCCACCGGTGGATCCTGGGCCTGTAGGCGGCTGTCAGATCCTGGGCCTTACATTTGAGGTGTGCACCTCTGCTACTGCTCAGCTCTGCTGAGTCATTTAACATTTTTTTTTTAATTTAGTATCTTATTACTGGCTTTTATAAGAAATTATTTAATGTGAGCTGTCACAATAAGAATGTGCGTGCACCTCTAAATAAATAAAAATGTTTGCAGATCTTTTCTTTCTGTTCTGTTCCAAGTTTGGAAATACAACTTTATATTTGTTTAAAAACTTCAGACAAAGGACAAAAAAGTGAACTTTTTACACATGAGAGCTCTCATCTTTTTCTATTCATTTATTTTTGTATATTATTGATTTCCAACTGCTTAAACTGGGAATATATTATAATTTAAGATAGAATATGTACTTGTATGATGTAGAATTACATATAATGTGATATGATCAATATTATGCTGTTTTCCATTTTCAGCTGTAGCTGTCTCATTCACACAACACACTGGGGATAGGCTAACCCTGACATTTTCTTCTCATCTAATGCTCTTTCACTGGGCTGCAGGGCAGCAAGAGTCTTGCATGGCACCACAGGCAGCCATTATTAAGCACAGAGCGAAACCAGAGAGCAGGGCAAGACATTACTTCTGCAGGTTTCTCAAAAGACTTTTTTTGTTCATTCTCTGTTTCTCTGATGCAAACTCACACACCTTACTCATGTAATTTATGCTATTATAGCTGAAAATTAGAGAAACAGTTAGAGGGAGAGAGATGTGATGTTCTTATCTGTAGAGACGCAGGCAAAACAGGTGCTGGAAGCCCATTACTGAACCAAATCAGCCTGTTAGCTGTATTAGTTTCAGCTGCCATTGGTTAGTTACTCATTTGCCCTTCTGGGACTTGCTTGTCTGAAATGACTGCTTTCTCATTGCTGGCTTTTACCACACTTAATTCTCAATATAAACGCTTATCGTAACCACTTTTGCCCTTCAGGATGCTGAGATGTGCTCAGCATTTTAAAACACTTGGACTATTTCTTGGGTTTGAAACGTTGCTGTTCAGAAATCCAGACCAGGGGTCTCGTTTATAAAGCTGGCATTCGCACTGAACGGGACCGAAAGTGCAGTTTGCCACTCCTCACATAAAAGTTGTGATCTATAAAAACAAAGGTTTGGTGGTACTGCACACCAAAACATCAGTTCTAGATCCACATTATCATTCAGCCCAGCGATGGTATCTGTACTGTAGCTTGTAGTGAGCCAGAACTGTTCCAGAAACATCTTCCAGTATAAAATATATAAAACAAGTCAGATCTCAGACCCTCGAGCAGAGAAAAGTTCCGGTCTGTGTGGCAACCAGCAGGTTATTTATCATCATGGTTGGAATCTAAACCACTAATTGACACCATCATTTTGCCAAGGTGAGAAGCAACCAGTCTCCCCACGGCCTCCCCTGGCAAGAGGGACAACTTTTCTCGGCACAAGCCACGTCAGGAAGGTAAAATTATTAAAATGAAATATTGTGCGAAGTTTCATTTGCTGTTTTGGTGAGTAAACGTAAAAAAGCAGGATAATGTTTAATTCGATGGTCATTATGGAAAAATAATTCCTGTTTTGTCCCAAAGTGTTTCACATGACAAATAACGAGAAGGGAACTCTGGTCAGGTTATGTTAGACCCTCCTTCACCAGCAGCATCAGCAGCACTGACTGCTGGTAAAACACCCAACACAGACTCTAAGGTCCTCTTTTTAGGGAAGTCAGCCCTAAAAAAACTCTTTCTGATTCACAGAGTCATCAGTCCAATTGTGACCAGAGCGTAAACACAATAAGGACATTTAACCTGGCTTCAGATCTTTTCAGTGTTCCCAGTAGCATCATCTGTATCATTCATTACAATGGTGCAGTCCATAATACTGATATGTTAACACACAGTCAACACATTTAAATATTCTGTAGACACCGCATTAGCAGTACATTCAGAAAGTACTTTTACTTTATATTCTACTTACTTTTACTCAAGTAAAAAGGTTAGTGTGGCACTTTCACTTTAAGTAGAGTAGATTTTTGTGACCACTGGCCTCATCCTCGTCTCATGTATATGTTTGCTTTACATGTCAGCATTCTTGGTATTGATTTTTCATGTGAATTCACTGAGACCTCACATGAAACTCTGGGAATTACTGCGCATTGTTGCTCTAATAGCCAGCATGAACGTTTGAAGATCTCCTCCATAAACCTTTAGAAAAAACAAATAAATCAACATGAACTTACAGGAAGGATGTGACCCTTATATCACATCACAGGCTTAAGGCATGCATAGCTAATTAAATATCTGAAATCAGACACGATCTCATATGTTGCATCTGGGCTGAAGGGGTTAAAATGTCATCAACAAGCAGCACATTATGCTAATTGATTCTAGATTTAACTGAAAATGGGCAAATATCCCAGGCTAAAAGCTTGTGTATCGGTTTGGGAGTAATGATGATGTGGTTGCCTCCATGTCTCATCAACTGCTCTGCCATCATATCTGCACAGACACATGGTTCCACAACGTGAACACAGATGTTTCAGCATGGACTTCGCCCAGAAATATTGCATGCACCATTATGTTTTCTGGTGGTGCTCAGGTTGTACAGTGGTTGTGCCAATGCAGTCCAGATCTCTGATGAGTATGTTTCAGTTTGAGACTGTAGGGCTGCCCGTAGTATTTTCTTTATCCTTGCTCTTCAGTTAGCGTTATTATTGTTTTTGCATTCCACTGTTTCGTATAGATAACCTTTCATAGCATTAATCACAATATAATCTCACCAAGAAAATAGAGCACTAATTTTCTCATTATTATACACATTTCTATTTAGATTGAATGAAACTGGTGAATATAAGGTACATTACATAAAATAGACATGCATGCACTGCCATGTGCATTAAAACCAACATTACATTACTTTATTATTATATGCACTGATGCTGTCATGGGCTCATACTCTCTTTCTCAAACACACACACACACACACACACACACACACACACACACACACACACACACACACACACCAAATAATGATGAGATTCCAAAATTATAATTAAGTCGGAGACAGCTAGCTAACCCTTCCAGTCATTGGTGGGACTACATTTTCCTTAGGTAATTATGAACATCTTTCAACCATCCGATTAAAAGATGATACGTGTTCTTTTTTTACTTTTTCTTCTTAAGATAATGGGGCTAAAGAACATTGCCCAAAGGGTTTTACCTCAACAGTCTCTTACACAGCTTTATATAAATGGTGGCTGCTTGGATGTATGTGGATTCACTGACCCCCGTAGTCTGCGTTTATCTCCGTCTCGCATAAGAACTCCAATGGCTGTGACAAGTACATTAGTACCCCCAGTCTGATAGATCCTCCAGGGCCTCAAGAAGCTCATCACTAGTTCCCAGATGTGCCTTAGGCACAAGCACTGTGGGAGAGACAGGATCGGGGATGGTGGCAATTTAGTTTCTTGCTTGGAGGCACCATACATCAATCTATCACGCATAGAGGCCTGTGACAAGCTTTGATAAGACTTTAGATTGCTCCGTAAAGTACATAAGACATATACTGAGAGGTAGAGATTCCTGAACTATCTGTAGGATCTGGTGCAGCTTTCCTCCTTTCTGGCTGGGGCATAAAAGTGTTGACATCAGGTTCCTGTTCTAGAAAACTTTATTTGGTTCCAATTGATGAGCTCTGATTTACCAGTCTATGTGTTTTCTTTCTATCATATGTCAATTTCTTGTTTCTTTTCTTCCCTCCTTCTTAACTGATACGATGAATGCAGTTATGTCTCGTATTTCTGTTGTTATAAAGTTATAAAATAAAAACTGTACAGATGCATTCTATCTGTAAGAAAACAATTAGGTTGCTTCAAACATGTTAAACATGGACTAAAGCAATTTCTCTTTAGGAATTTTAGGGTAGGTTGAAAATCACAAGGTTATGACAGAGTGGCATCGAATATATATATGCAGGGTGAGAAAACTAACTAGTGAAAAGGCCTACTGAAACGCATTAGCCACAGAGTAGTAACTAGTCAGCTAACTGCTCTGCTGTCATCAGATATATCTTCCCTTAAAGATGCATTTGAGAGAAGCAAAGTTTCAGGAGTAACGATGGTGAGTTGATGCTGTGTGAATTTAGTTTGTATTGAGCTTCAGTGGCAGAGCTCATATTACTACTACCTTCTTCAGTATCCACACACTACTTTTACAATTTTCTGCTGCTGCTGCTGCTAAACTGAGACAGTCAGGCTGGGTCAGTGTTTGTCTGCATGCCATTTCACATTTCACCATTTCACAGTGTTAGTAACTCAGACCACAGCTTGAACGTCGGCTAAAGTCCTGATATCTGTAACTTGCATTTGGGATTTCACATCTCAGCTTCTCTTCTACAGAACCAGCTGCTAATTTGGGTCTTAAATGCTGAGACAAATCTTAAAACCTACCTCTTCCATAAAGCTTATATTTTATTTACCATTCATTTTACCCAGTTTTAGTTCACAGGTTTATTTGAATCTTTAATCTGTTCATAGTTTTATAATTTTACTTATTTTTTAGTACCATGTCTGTTTTCATTTACAAGTTATTTTTATTTGTTTTGTTTGTTTTTGTAAAGCACTTTGTCATTCACTTGTGTTTGAAAGGTGCTGTCTAAATAAAATTTATCTGATGTGATCTTGATTTTCCACAAGGAATTTCATTTACTTCTTGATTGTTTTAAATGCTGATGTTTGGTTTATTAGTTAGCAACATATTTGTTTGAGATGCAACAAACTTCCAGGACTAAGTGGAGTTTGCATTTAAGACAAATCCACTCCCACCATCTGACATCTAGCCATGCATCAGATTCAAACTTTGATGAGCAGAAGAAGACCGCAGCTAGCTACCTGACTGTAGCAAAAGTTCAGAGGATGTATTTTAACAATATTATTGGATTTATTGGACTTTTCTGCTGACTGAATCGGCCCCATTATTCATTCTTACCTGGTGATGGTAAGCTACATGTGTAGCCACATCTGTCCTGGAATGGACTGATGGAAATGGCCTCTCCAAAGAACACAGCAGATGACTGGAGGAGTGGGATTCAAACTGTCGACCTTCTGTTCATTGGACAACCTGCTCTGCCACCTGAGCCACAGCCAGCCCATTTTAAATGAAAAAAATCATGACAAAAGTAGTTCCAAATCCCCAGAAAGGTAAACATTTTGCACAAGTGAAATCAAATTCATTAAATACAATTTTATAAATGGAGGTAAAGAGAGAGCCAAGAGTCCAAGTGTTAGCTAATGTTATCCACGAAGCAGTGAAGCATTGAAGCAGTGAAGCAGTGAAGCAGCATCTACATACCAAAGCAACACCTGCCCGTGGGACAAAAACATCAACAAAAAGCTACAGATGTAGAACTAAAATAAATTGGTTATTTTTTTTTTTATTTAAACAATCGAAACTATAAGTTTCATTTTTAGTTTGGCAGTTTAAAACTTTTTATTAATTTGAACATGTATTTTATCAGTGTATCATTTTATTGATAATTTTTTTTTCTCATCTGTTTTGAAGTCAGCTTTTACTAATCATAAAATCTAATTAATTGTAGGTTTTGTGTTTAAATTAATTGAAAACATGAATTATCATTGATTCGTTTTCATCATGATACGATCTTTCATCAGTGCCACCATCAGTTAAACTTGGTGTTATTTTTACTGCAATCTGCAAACAGGCTACACATATTTAAGTGTGTCAAATGAGTTATTGCCATATCAAGTCTGACGTTAAGTAAGGTGTAACCCTCTACTGAGTATGTACATATCACTACCTAGGTTCGTTGGTGCTGAGAATAATACCAATAGCACAGGTGTTAATAAATATTGCAACTTTTAGTTGCATAACATTATTGGAACAGTGCACAAAATTTACAATACCTATGGGCCCATTAATTAAGTAAAAATAAAGAATTTTCCTTTAGAGAGAATTAATCCAAAAGACGTCAGATGTGGATCCAATCAAAGTTTAAGTCAATAAGTCAGGGAAAGTATCCAAAGTTGGCTTTCACAAGGCTACGTTTACACTGCTAGTTATGTTCATGTCCTCTTTAAGCTCTTTAAAAACAACACTATCAATCAAATTCCTATGTGTGTTTTGAAAGCGCTTTTTAAATAAAATGTATTATTATTTATTATTAATAGTTCCAGGTGGGTCACAAAGGCAATAGGTCCATTCAGACAGACTGCGTCTATCTACCGTCTGACTTCATGGTCAGATGAGGACTTTGTGAGGGGGCGGACTACAAAAGTAGCATAGCCACGATGGACAAGTTCGTCAATGGGACGACTGCAAGGATGGAAGATCTTGTCCCATCTCCCTTCATCACTGCAGATGTAATTGATGCTGAGGAGATTCCCATTTTTCTTCAGGACGATGTAATTGTGCAGCGATCTAGGATGTAATTCCTTCAGTAATGGTTCAATTTTGTTGCTTCACTGTGTGTTTGTAGCCTTTGTAGTTCCTGACCAACGTGGACAAATAAAAAAATAGAAACCTTTGTTAGTCCCTCGGTGGGGAAACTGCTTTGTTGCAACAGCACAAGTGCAGGAAGCAGAAGCACACAGGTGATATAAAAATTACACACACATACACACACACAAAAGCAATAACATGTCCAGCATCTGGTCTGCAGGGTGAGTATGTACAGGATATAAACATGAAGATAAACATGTAAAGACAGTTTTCATGTGTTCACTGTAAAGTGTGACAGCAGCAGGAGGAAAGACCTGCGGTATCTCTCCTTCACACAGCCAGGATAAATGATAATAAATCATGGACTAGTCTAGGTCTCTGATCTGAAGAGGGCAGGTCAGGGCCCAGACCCTAGCCTAGTAGAGATGCTATGAGCTGGAGAAAGTCCTCCACTAAACAGTTCTGTCTGGAAGAACGGGCTGAAAGCTACTAGACTTTGTGCAGATCTGATCCAGTTTCTGTTGGAACAAGGAGGTTTTCCTGGTCCAGATCTGATCCAGTTCCTACTGGAACAAGGAGGTTTTCCTGGTCCTTGCTCCGGTGCATCTAATAACAGACTGTTCAGAGTACTGACAGCATTGTTGATGCTGCTAACTGCATGAACCTGTGCTGGACCAGTAGCAGCGTCTTGCAGACAGAATGTTATTTACCTGATACAGTGCAACATAAAGGTCAGCTATCTCTTCGAAATACTTAACTATACTATATTCTGCCATGTCAGGTGCCAACAGCGTGACAACAACAAGCCAGGTTTAGGAATTCAGAACCAGTAAAGGAAATGGAAACATTTATTTGGCTGGAGTAGAAATAAATGTAGACTACAACCTGTCCCTTCAGTATAGACCCAGGACAGGATCTGCTCTGCAATGGGGTTCTCACTTCAGTTTATTTTAGTTCTATTGCTTCTTGTTTATTTATTTGTATTATTATTATTATTATTATTATTATTATTATTATTATTATTATTAAGGGTTTGGGGGGCCGTGGATAACATGAGGAAAGGTTAAAAATAATTTTCTGGCCTATTAATAACACAGAAATGGATTTATTACTGGGAGCTTTACATGGAAGTCCGGTCAGAAAACTGGAGGTTAAACCAATCAGGACCAAGTTCTGTCATCGTTGGAGTCGGGTCTACAAGCTGCAGATCGTAGTTTGGTCTGCACTCTGACTGCAATCGGTGGCTCCTGCCTTGTTTTATGGTCATGTGGTGTGGTCACATTTTCTTGTGTTTCCCATGGAGTCTTTGCCTACTCGGAGATTCACCTGCTTTAGATTTTTCCTCTGCTCATATCATTTTCAGCTGCTGTCTTCATTAAGTTATACTGAGAACTGAGCCAGCTTGTCAGCGTGCAGCAATTGGGTCCAAACCCAGCCATTGCAATGCAAGGCAAAATAATTATATAGCACTAGTGATGGCCAGAGGAAGTCTCAGCAAGCATGGAAGCTTCCACCAAATTGGTTTAAAAATTTCCTTTCTTGAGGCTTCATGCGCATACGAAGCCCCCTGCTGGGCAAAGTGTATAAAACAGACAGCTTTGACAGAATCTGTGACATCCTGCGTTTTGTGTCAGTAAAGACTTCTGACAACAAAATGTGACCATGAAGTTAACTTCTTTCACTACAGTCTATTTTCTAGTGAGTATCATGACTTTATTGTATCATATACATGAGATTAAATTAGATCAATACACATTCCCTGTGGGAAATTAACAACAAAGGTCGTTCCGATCCTTCATGAGAAAGTGAAAAATTTACAGACTGCTGCACTGAGCCCCGGAAATACACTGACACTTTGTGAATGAAAAGCTTGGAAGAAAAACTAATTGAAAATGAAAATTTTGAGATTTCCAAGGAAGACAAAGAACTGATGCTGCACTGAAGACACACATGCAGCCGCTGTCTCTAAGAAACATACAAACTGTTAGCAGCAATCAACTGTGGCATGTCTGTGATGAATGGTTGTCCAGGTAACAGGTAGAAATAAAGAAGCAGCTGGGGAAGAAAACGGATGAAGAGACCACGTCTCTTAAAGCAGCAACCTCACAAAATATGGATGAAAACTTAGTGATATTTAAACAATGAGAATGAAAATGTTGTGTACAGACGTCATGTTTTCCTCATTTTTGTTATTTTCTGAAATTATCAACTCATTAATTCATACATTGATTAGCCTGGTAAAGGTTATCTGAGAGCGTGACTCACTCTGGAATCTGAAACAAATACTCATCTTTTTTATTAAAAGGAAACTATCTTTTTTTAACTTCCTGCCTTTAAGGGTTCGTTTTATTTATTGAATTTTTTAACATCAGGATGACGAGCGTTTGCTGTCCGTGTGCAGCTTAAAGCTTTACAGCCTGGATGACGTGTTTAACACTAGGCTGATGAAGAAAGTGAAGACAGAACGCATCCTCTGAACTTCCTTCTGGTCTCCGCCCGTCTGCTCCTCCAGGTTTTCCTTCGTGCCTCTCCATCCATGCTCTAAAAGCCACTGAGAGGAAGTGGTAGCTGCTCTGCAGATACTTTGCACCTCTGTTTGTTGGTTATTTATTTTTTACTGCGTACGTTGTTTTTAGAGGATTGGACTGAGCACTGGGCACATCTGTTTTAATTAGCTGCTCATAATTTATATATTTCTATTTTTTATGTTTCTGTGACTTATAGTTTAATTGTGACTGATGATCGTACATCTCCTGCAGACCAAACTTCCCTCTCAAGGGACGAATTAATAAAGTGGTGTCCCTGTAAGATGGTTTTCACATCTCCTGGTTACCCACCGAGCTTTGTGCACCAACAAGACATGACATAAAGAATATAACAAGACTTTAAATGTTAAGAACATGGAAACTCGAGGGTAAACGCTTACACATACTACATGGACACATTCCCAAACAGTCCCTTTTGACGAGGACATTCCTTTCTTTTTCTGACTGGTTAAACCTCACTGCATTTCTAAAGAGAGCAGGCTCTGTGTCCAGTAAGTACGACATGTTGTTCTTGGCTGTCTGCTCAATTGCCACGGCCTGTAAAGCCAACAGCAACTCCACCAACTGTGACCAAACAATCTTGTTAGTTTCTCCTCACAACTTCTTCTCTTCACGGTCTCAGAAGGAAAGTAACTGTCTTTCCCTGCAGTTGATTTCACTTCTCACAGCACGCTGGATGCAAGATCAGAAAAAAGGAAAATTACATAAAAAAGTTCTGCAATGACATAAGAATCATACATTATTACTAAATCTAAAACCTCCTTTGAATGTAGAAAATCACACACTTGTATTGATGATGATGATGATGATGTTGATGATAGAATATCATCTGGCTTCTTCATCTACAGTCTCAGTTTTATTTACACCAGTATAATCTGATGGAACCTGTTTCCCCAGTGAAGCTGAGTGTGTGTGCTGTGTTGGTGTGATGATGTGTGTGTGCTGTGTGAGTGTGATGATGTGTGTGTGCTGTGTGAGTGTGATGATGTGTGTGTGCTGTGTGAGTGTGATGATGTGTGTGTGTGTGTGTGTGTGTGTGCTGTGTTGGTGTGATGATGTGTGTGTGCTGTGTGAGTGTGATGATGTGTGTGTGCTGTGTGAGTGTGATGATGTGTGTGTGTGTGCTGTGTGGGTGTGATGATGAGTGTGATCAGGTTATTGAACATTGATGTTTTATACTTGAGTGTGTGAAGGTCTGAGTGCGTTTTTTTATATATATTCAAAAGTTGTTTAATCATGTAAAACCTTTTGCGTTGCTTTTGTATGAAAAGTGCTTTATAAATTAAGTTTGATTTGATTTGCTGAAGCTCTGTGAACATTTTACAACTTAAAGAAGACATTGTATTTGTTGGGATGTGCATTTTCAAACAGGGATGACCTTCTTTGCATTTTTGTTTCTTTTTATTTGCACAACTCCATCAAAGCAAGTTCACATATTTATATTTGATTCATTTATTATATGGTTTCCTATTAAGTTTCCTAATTATTCATCCTTTAAAAATATTGACATGTGGCTGGACATTTCTAGAAGAGATTTACTCCCTGTGTACGTACAACTAGCTACTGATGTTACGTAAAGCTTTAAAGCTATGTTAGCATGAAGCTATGTAGCAGGCTAATCTATTTCTATGCTAGCACTGGATTAGCTTTAGTGTAATAGAACTCAGTTAATTAGGATTTTTTTTCTTTTTGTGTGGTCGTTCACATGATCATATCAATGCAACCTTCATCAGGCTGAAGTGTAAATGGTACGCAGCCCTGAAGTGACATGCATGCGCAGAGCATGACACAGCGTGATGTAGTATTTACGGATGCCCAACTGATGAATGAAAGAAGGAGACTGAGAAAAAGGAGAGCATGAATGGTAACCATGGCCTTTCATGGAGCAGTGGCTCCTACTTCTGTACAGAGGCATGAACAGACGTTGCAGCCGAGTTGGTCTGCAGAGTCCTGCACGGATCCAGTTTTACCAACCCGCACCCGTTAGTATGATCACCAAACCCGACCTGTGGATATCTTCAAGTGTCAGATGAAATGCAGCATGAGCGTTCCGATTAGGGTCGCTTCCACATAGATCGGATATGAAATTGGCCATGGTCGGATTTTAAAAATCAGATATGTGCTGTTCAGAATGTCAATTAAAAAATTTTTATATAAGTCACATATGAGCAAAACCATCAGAATGGAGCTGCAGTGAGCGTAGCCTCATTGGCTGCAGCTGTCTGGCTACAGCTGTATTATGATAGCAGAGCAAAGGTCGTTGCAGGAAATCGAGTTAGAAACAAGTCTGGCATTTATAGCTACTGTATTACAACAACATGGTAAAAAAGGAAACTGAGGGGTCTGAGGTTGGGTGGCTGGAGGACAAGCAGAAACAAGCAGGAGGTGGAAATGAAAGACAGCGATGTCAAAGAGATAAAGATGGATGAGCAGAGGGAAGTGTGTGTCCTGGCTTGTTAGAGTCTCTGTGCAGCTTCACCAGCTGCTTTGCTTGGTCTGCTCAGACAACAGAGAAAGAAATGAGTCCTGGACGTCTGCCAACCTCACCCTGGGCATGGCTGCTGCCCACCATAGCAGTGGTCTGCAAACTGCTTGGAAATTATTTGTGTCCCTAAATCCAATTTGGCAGCACAAGTGAAATTAGGAATCTAATGTTTTCTGTCAAGACTAAATGCAAAATGAGTGAGACTAAATGGCTCATCCTGTCAGGATTCCCTGTCAATAATCACCCAGTTTAACCGGTGAGCTGTCAGGGGAAGTCCAGAGATTTATTAAGTTCTTTAAAAACTGAACAGCAAAATGCATGCTGGGTAAAAACACTGTACAGTGCACTCAATAGAAAAGCACTATCATCCATCTTCAACTGGATTCTGAGGTCGTAGTGGGTTCAAATTGGTGTTACTGGAGTTATGGCTCCATCCATGGAAACGCAAGTTCCAAGTAAATGCAGCATCTAATGCAGCATCTAATGAGTAGTGACTGTCAACATAGTTGGCCATTTTTCAGTGATATAAAGCTGCTCAGCAGCGAGTTTCTCAGCTCCTGCAGAGCGTGCCCTACCCCAGTGTTGAGAGACTGAGCTGCAGAATGAAGCATCAGCTGAATCATTTCACATTCTGAAAAGGACAAAAATTCCCCCCTTGGACTCCTTTATGCTGTAAGATGGCATTGATTTGTGCTCTTTAGTGCTGTCAGACATTTACTTCATGCTGTTAAATGACTGCCCTTGCCCGTGTTCTTGCAGCTGGCCTGTCTAATTTTAGTTCTCATAATTTCCCAGAATTACATTGAACAGCGCACTTTACTGACAAAAGGCTTGCTCTGGTTCTATTAAGCTGTTCCACATGCAGTCTGAAGAGAAGGAAAAGCATCTGCGACAGGCAGATTTCTCACTGATAAAAATCTTTCACTTTTTGTCTTCAGAAAGTGAGACTCTGGAGATAAATTGGTTGTACCGCAGCAGAAAACACTGTCAGAGTTTAAAAGGTGTAGATTTATTCAGGTGGCTTCTGTAGGACAAACTCTGCATTTCTAAGTGTTGCAGACAAGAAAATGCAGACGAGAGCATTGCAGAATGACGTGTTACCTACATCAGACCCAGATGTGGACTTGGAGATGGAAAGTGTACATGGGTATAAGTAGGTATAGCTTATGTAATGCATGTGATTTCCAGCAGTTTTGTTGGCTTTATCTCCCTGCTCTTTGTATTCTCACCATCACCTGCAGATATGAAACGATCTACTTTGAGCCTATTACGTCAGATTTCAGGCTGACCATATGAAATGCTCCAATTTTTGGAGCGGGCAAATTAAGGAGCGGGCTGAAGGTTATCATACATGCTGTAGATTTTAAAGTTAGTTTACATTTGATGACATTGTAATGGACTACACTGTCTTTACAGGGTCCCAAATAAATAAAAAAATAAATAAATAAAAGAATAAAAGATTCTCTTGAGTGGTTACAAAGATAAATTAGAAGATAACTAAAGATCATTTATTATCATCATCAGTCACCATCATCACAGGTAATCTGTATTTCTACTGTCTGACATGTTGCCTACACACAGAAACTAAGACAAAAGGTAAATTACTGTTAACCCCTTCAAACCTGAATTTATTCAGATTTTTTTAAAAAGACAAAGAGCTGGAGCTCTTTGCTTGACTCAGCATTTTGTTTACAGTGTTATGGATGAGGTGTTGCATGGTTAGCTTAACTAGTTCCGTTTCCTGATGAGGTGGTCATATGTGGTCTGTCTGATCAGGCTTTGGTCCAGCTGATTCAGTTTCGGCAGAATTCAGTGAGCTTCATCATTTCCAACCAGATGTTTGCTTGGTTGAGGACAACTGAAGTAATCTAGTAAATCAGTGTTTAAATCTGAATCTCTTCATCATGGTGTGAGACACAGAAAGAGTCTTAATGGTGCTTACAAAGATTTTTAATCTTTGTTTTTCCACTTGCTTTTTGCTCAGGTTTTGGTTAGAAGTTTTTCATGTAAGGTTTATATTGGTACTGAGCAATGATAAAATTTTTAATCACAATTAATCACATGATTAATTCTGATTAATTGTATTGTTACACTCAAAATTCATGCATGATGATGATGACTCTATTGTGTATCACAAACCTTTTTAAAAAGTACCTCTACATGAACAAAAGCCCAGTAAATTTTGGTTTTAAACATTTCTAAAAACAAATAACTGGCTTTTTAACAGCAGTAGTTAAAATATTTCTTGTAAATTTTGACTTGATAAAACTAGAAAAAAATTATAAAATCAAATAAATACAACTGATTTGTTAGATATGGTTTTATTAGTTAATAGGAAACTAGTCAGCAGGGCGAAGCTTCCTTCTAAACTCAGAAGGACCCATATCAGAGTGATTTTAGCCATCAGCTGATTCCCTGCTGGAACGGGGAGGAAGCTGGATCTGGATCATGTTAGGACAGGATGTTTCCAGAGGACAATAAAGAAAAACTGGTGCAAATATTCAGTTCATCTACAACATTTTCTCCTCAGGTCCCTGTAATGACATGTAAGCAGCAGCAGGTGAAGGTGGTGACATGTTAGCCTGAACAAAAGTTAATAACTTTTTAAAAAAACTTTAAAAATTCAAATAATAATAATAATAATAATAATAATAAAAGTCATTTTTGCCTTTACACCGCAATAATCCTGTCAGACGACTACAGTACATCAGGACTGAGTTTTTATCGAGCGTACGCTTCGTCCACAGACACCTGTTCAAGTGAAAGTACAGCAGTCCACCTACAGCTGATCTCAGTGATGGAAACATAGGAGGACGTCCATCCCAGTCCAGCACTGTCCATGTGGATGTGTGTTTAGAGCCAGTGAGAAACAGAATTGAAACTGGCCATGAAATAACTGTTAATGCAATAATAACGTGTTAACTTGCTTAACAAACATCATTTCCCCACACGGAGAAGAGGAAATGAATGCTGCATGTGTACGGCATGCATGTAAAGACATACACGGTCCAGGCATCTAAAGCGGGAATGTCGTGTGTGTGAGGGATGGTGATAGGAATAAACTAGAGGGCAGCTATGGCTAGAAAAGTTTTCTTCCAATCTAAAAACTGATCTCCAGCCTCTCTACGAGCTGAAGTCTTCTTGAACCCACTCTTGGCCGCTTTGGATTGTGAAACTCATATAAGGTAAAATACACTAAACATTAGATTTAAACTGGATAAACTTTCTATAAAATAGTGGAGAAGGTTTGATTTTCTCTCTGAAACTTACCAGAACTTTAACCGAACCCACACACAGAACACATCTGTATATGCTTGCATGCATTGTCTCTGATGATGTGTGTCACACTGCAGGGATGTAACACTGATCCACATCAGTACATCCGTTCAGTGATCAATGTACACAGAAAATCTGAATCCATCATGGATCCATTGATTGTCTGTCAGACATTCTCCAGAAAAAGCAGGAAGAACATCCACAGATAAAGTCAGACTCTACTAACCTGGTTATTATAACTAAGTAGTAAAAATATTTAGTTTGAAACTGAATATGAGGACCATTTCCACTATATCCTGATTTAATGTCTATAAATAGAAATTCATTCTTTCAGTTTCCTTTCCATGACGTGAAGATGTTAACACTCAACATGATGTTGATGTTTGAGCTGATGGTTGTGATGTGATATGAGTGGAGATGATTGGGTTAAATTAGTTGTGATGTTGTCTCATATCAAACAAATGATCCAGAGACCAGTCCTAATCAGATCACGGCAGAAATGTGATATCAGCAAACATCTTGTTTTGTGAACTGATATGTGGTATTGTGATCAAACCTACGATTTACAGCTCTAACTGGTGTTGCTGTTACCCACCGATCCACAGCCTCATACAGCAACCTGAAACCATAAAAACCAAGGCTTTGCTGCAAGAACCTCAATCAGGTTTGAAGCAGCCCTCAGTTTATTTCATATTCTGAAGGGAGCAGCCATGCAGTCCACGTAAACCTTAGTGCCCTGGTGCCTCCTCTTAAAATGCCCCTCCAAGACCCAGGACAGCATGCACACACACACTTATACATTTGTGTGCACAAGGGAGATAAACTTTGACAGCTGGTTGGAAATTGTTCTTATTTTAGTTTTTCTTCCACAAAACAGAAGAATGAAATGGAATTTTTATAGCAAGTGGAGACGGAATGAAGTTGGATTGGCATCATCTTGTGGCCAAAGCAGAATGTTCGTCTGCATCGCAGTGCCAGACTGGAGGGCTCCTGTCTGCAGCTAATCACATCCATGAGAAATGGCCACATAACAGCCTGACAGATGAGACAGAGGAGTGCACACACACACACACACACACCCCCCGCCTTGCTAAACCACATGTATAGAGTATTATTGTACGCCTGCAGTCAATCTGAGTGTGATGTCCTGGACACGAGGAACCGCCAACAGCTTCTCCCTGGTTGTCCGGGAGTAATGAGCAGATGAATGAGCATGTGTGTGTATGTGAAGGTAGTTATATCCAGAAAATATTGCCAATGCTTTTCTTTCTGATGCTTGTGCCCACATTCATTACCTGTTCTGATAGAAACGGCTTCACGTGCACTCACAGCAAGCGTGCATGGGCCTAAACTCATGAGATATACCTCTGTACATGATTTTCACTGAATCAAGGTCAAACCAGGACGTGTAAACACACCAAAATGAGTCAGAGAAGCAAGTGACCACACACACACTCACACACACACACACAGACCAGCAACAAGAGTCCTTTTGCAAGTTCTTTCTGCCCCTCAAACCAATCTGTTTTCCTCATTCGCTTAACAGCAGCCCTCATCCCCATCCACCCACCCACCTCTCTCTGGTCAGCGTTGTGTGAAATAAGGAAAGTTGACAGCTGAGACCAACAGGACTTTTGAATCTCTGCAACCCTGCGTTGTCTGCAGGTCCTGGTCAGCTCTGGAAGTTGTCAGAACGCAAAGAATGAATCAGTTCTGTTAACAAGCTAAGTGCAGTCATGTAGACCAGGTGCAGTCATGTCGGTCAGGTGTGGTCATGTGGGGCAGGTGCAGTCATGTCGGCCAGGTGCAGTCATGTGGGGCAGGTGTGGGCACGTCAGCCAGGTGCAGTCGTGTTGGCCAGGTGCAATCATGTGGGTCAGTTGCAGGCATCTGGGTCAGGTGCAGTCATGTTAGCCAGGTGCAGTCATGGCAGCCAAGTGCAGTCATGTAGGCCAGGTGCAGTCATGTCGGCCAGGTGCGGTCAGGTGGGTCAGTTGAGGTCAAGCGGGTCAGGTGCTGTCATGTTGGCCAGGTTTTGTCAAGATGGCCAAGTGCAGTCAGGTGGGTCACATGAGGTCACGTGGGCCAGGTGTGGTCATGTGGGTCAGGTGTGGTCAGGTAGGCCAGGTGCGGTCAGGTGGGTCACATGAGGTCACATGGGCCAGGTGCAGTCATGTCGGTCAGGTGTGGTCATGTGGGACAGGTGCAGGTGAGGTCGTGTCGGCCAGATGTGATCATGTAAGCCAGGTACCGTCATGTGGGCCAAGTGCAGTCCATCAGCCAAGAGTGGTCCTGGCTAACAGACCAGGACCACTCCTGGTGTCAGGGGGACTGCTCTCAAATGGTTTGAATCTTACCTGAGTAGGAAGTCCTTTTTAGTTAGGCTAGGGGAGGCCACCTCATCTTTTGCACTGTGTGGTCCCTCAGGGGTCTATCCTTGGGCCAGTTCTTTTTGCCCTGTACCTCCTCCCACTCAGGGAGATTTTTATAAAACATGGCATGGCTTATCATTTCTATGCTGATGACTGCCAAATTTATATGCCAATCGCCAAAAACGCCCACTGCCACCTGACACCCGTACTTGACTGTTTAAGTGACGTCAAGGCTCGATTACCCCCTATTTTATTTTAAACTGAGCCACGGAAAGGCTGAGATCATGCTGTTTGGATATGCCATCTTTGACTTGGAACCCCTTCAAAATTATGTTCATACCAAAGTCACCAGCCTCGGCGTCACCATGGATAGCGATTTTAAACTTGACAAACAGGTCAATGCTGTTTTAAAATTGAGTTTTTATCCCTATAGTCTTTTATCAAAAGTGAAATCTTTTTTATCTTTTAATCTTTTTGAACAAATTGTGCTTTTATATTTTCTCGTCTGGACTACTGCAAGGCTCTTTACTCAGGCATCTGCAATAACGCACTTTCCCAGTTGTAGTTAGCCTAGAATTCTGCGGCATGACTTTTAACTGGGACCAAGAAATGCGACCACATCACCCCTATTTTATCTTTTTGCACTGGCTGCCTGTACATTTTAGAATTGATTTTAAGATTTTATTGTTTGCGTTTAAAGTCTTAAATCGACTGACCCCCAATACATTACTGACTGCCTCCAAATTTATACTCCAGCACCGCTCTGAGGTCAGGGCCAGTCCCAGCCATAGTGCCTTAGACTTAAAGCTAGAGGGGACAGGGCCTTCTCTGTAGTCGTCCTCAGACTCTCCATGTCAGATCTGCCCCCACAGTGGAGGCTTGATGTCTCATCTAAAGACCCACTTTTAATTTTTGCCTTTTAACACCGTTTGAGTTGTGTGGTCCTCTGTGTCTTTTTATTTATGGTATCTTTTCCCTATTATTCATTTTATTTAATTTATCTTTTAACGTGTTTCTATTGTTTTAACAAGAGCTGGTGGAGCTAAACAGAGAAACACCTGGTTATTGTTTTTATTTATTTATTTATTTATTTTATTCATCAACATTGCTGATTTGCCTTGAATATAGAAATAAATTAATCTACAGCTGACACGAACTCCTTCGGATAGGACAGGATGTCGAGCAGAAGGAAAAATCTGAGAATACTGACACACAAAACATCCAGTGGACATGGCAAGAGCCCCCAGGTCTTGGTCGTGGATCCCCATGCCCATGGAGAGGAGGTGAAGGCTGCGTCTAGAGAGATAGCATAAGCAGGGCTGCAGGGCCGGAGTGTTAACCTGACTTCGGAGACAGCCACACAAACCACCACTTCATAGCATTTTCCTCATAAATGCTCAATCTCTCGCCAACAAGGTGGCTCAACAAGACGTGTCATCAACAAGATGGGTGATCTGAGGCTCCAGATAGCAGCCAACAACATTGTTAAGGACAATTGCATCATTCTAATCACGGAATCATGGCTACATGCTTGATACTCCTAATGACCCATACACACACAAACACACACACACACACACACACAAAAGAAGAAGAAGAAGTGAGAATAAACACTAAAGATTTGACCTTGCAGACCCATGCAGAGAAAGAGTCCTGCCACTGATGTGCAGAGTTGTCACATCCCCTGGCCTGTGGCCGGGTTCTATGTTAATGCAAATACTGCTGTGTGATTGCAACTCCGCGATTGGCTGTGGATCTGAGAGACCTCCCTGCTCTTCCGACTCCCTGATTGGTTGACTCCAGTTACGCTTACCATCTAGTGGGAAATCGACTTGGACATTTGATTGGACGACTGCCTTTCCGCCAAACCAACCAGTGGAACACCTGGCCTTTAAAAGGGAGGAAGCACCAGCATTCGGGGCAACTTTTCATTATCCACAGCTCGCCATCAGTTTATGTTAAATTGAGATTGTTTGCTCTCATTGTTTGTGAGTAGTTTTTGAGTTAAGTTTTATAGCTATATTTGGTTTGTAGTTTAAATAGTTTTTGATTTATTTTGTGGTATTGATTTTGGTTTGGTTTACAAAAGAAGCTTAAAGTAAGTATAATAATATTTTGGTTGGTATAATGGTTTAAAATTGTATAGTTTGTTAAAGTTATATAAGTAAAGAGAACTGTTTATTTTGTATTTGCTAATTGTTAATTGTTACCTCAATTGAGGACACCTTTATTTAATTGGTTTTCATTTTACTTTAACCGGACTAGATATCCCATACCTTGGACACCTTTTGTTGTTTTGTTTTTGTGTTTGCATTGTAACCTGGGTTTATATTAAAACATTGTAAAAATCTTTAAGTTTGGTCAGGCTTGTTTTTGTTGTCGACCTCTTAGTCCCCTGGATTTTGAGACGGGGTCGTAACAAGAGTGAAACAGCCAATCACTGAGAAAAAAGACTTCATTTATTCCAGAGAGAAATAAATAAAAAGAGCAATATTAATGTGTAACATTATCATACTGTGGTTTTTAAGGCGAAGAAATGTGAGGTTCAGTAAAAACATGGTTGGTCATGTGACCATTGTGCCATAAAAACAAATGTGAAGAAACAATCCACATAAAACAAACATTCCAGCTAACAGTTCATGAATTCCCACTGACATACAGTAAATAAAATGATACCAGCTGATTCAAAGTAACTTTAAATCTTCTTGATTGTGATTTTTAGCATTTTGTCCCACATTTATTCATCCACAGACATAGAAATATAGCAAATAGGCCAAAGTTTCCCCTAAAGCACAGCCTCTGTGCTGAAAGTCAGGTCTTCTAAAAGAGGTTTCCTATAGAGGAAGATGCTGAACAACATCCAGAGCCCTGAACACAACCCTGTCCAACAACTCACTAAAACACTTTCATTCTTTTTTTTTTCCAGAGAATATGTTTTAGTTTTTTTTTGTGTGTGTTTGGAGCCATTTTCCTGTTGGTGGTCCAGTTTCAGTCAGACAAATGGACATCTGAATCTAGAATACATTGGTATCCAGAAAAGTTCATGGTCCACTTGATGACTGCAAGGTTGTTCCAGAAGTCTGGTGGTTTGTCTAGATGCAGCTTTGCCAACCTGAGCCATGCTGTCATGTTCCCCTGCAACCCTTCCGAACAAGCCATACTGGTTCAGTCTCCTTCTAAACTCACTGTCATAAACTAGAGCATTTAACTAGACAGCAAAGCTCTGAAGAATCTAAACTGTGGCTCTTTGGTGTTATGTAACTTCTTATTAAATTGAATTGTACAGTTAGACATTGGGGTGAATTATATGGAATGTCCTCTTCCTGGAGCATGCAACTCTCGCCTTCGTGGGCCAGTGTCCTGCAGGTTATTTATTTTAGGAGTGGGACTTTAACATGTTAATTATGATTAGTTAATTACAAAAAAATTTCGTGTTAAAACAATTAACACATTTAATTGTAGTTTGCATTCCAAACAACGCAAAACATTTGTCAGTGCACAGTTTCCTGTACACAGATTAAATTTAGACACACCTCAGAGCTCGGCTAAATCAGTGTTGCTAGTTTAGCTGTGTTGGCGCTATAATTAGCGAGTTTTTAGAACAATCTATTGAGTCTGTTTCAAAGAAGCGACTAGCGAAGAAATCTATAGACTTTTTCTGGTGATATTGGAGACTTTTGGTATTGGAGGTGATAGCACGTTTATTTCTTTTCATCAAAAAGCAGCTTCTGCCCCTCCTTCATCTACTGGCCCTTCCTCCTCACATTAGCATCCAGCTCCAGAACCGGAGGCATCCACCTTTGCTCTATGACCAGACTGGAAGCTGCTGCTGGCTGATCCTGTCCTGGCTTACATAATGCTTATTAATGAAGCGTGTGTAGGAAAACATGTAGAAAGTTAAAGTTCTGTAACACACCCTAAAATGTGTTTTGAGCTGTAAACAACACAGTATTACGTTATGGCTCATAACGTCCCCTACAGCTTAAATTTAATTAATTGTTTCACACAATCACCAGCTGCACCAAAGTTAGCTTACATCTGCAGTTCCTGGGCAGGTAAAAAAACACCCAGTAAATACAGATTAGAAAAAAGGAAATTACACAAAATAGCTGATAAACAATTTTAAAACAGAGTCAAAAATAAAGACAGCAAGAAGCTATGAATACAGCACAACAATTTAGTCTAAATAACACATGTAAAAAAAGAAAAAACTGTCAAAGCAAAAATAGTGAATAATAATATTAAAAAGCCCTACTTTAGTTACAGCAGCATCTTTAAAAGGACCAAGCCCTGAGTGTGATCCAGTAGTGTAGAATAAGTGAGCTGAGGCTTTTAATCATGGTTGCAGTCTTGTGTAGATTTTAGCCAAAGCTTAAGTCGTTTGTTAAACAGTGCGAAGCGGCCTGACCCTCTGATATCAGCAGGAAGGGAATTCCACTTCCCTACCACTTTTACAGTAAGCACTGATTTTCCCAGGGTTGTTCTCTTAAATGTCGGCATCCCGTCTCACCTTGAGGATGCTCTGGTTCTCACCCGCACAGTTCTGCCACTGTTGGGTGAGTTCAGGCTCACTCTAAGATGGGGAGGTGCCAGCCCATGAATAATCTTGAACATAAGGCATATGTCTGAGTAGCAAATATAGTTTGCAAAGTTAAGAAGCTTATATTTTTTTAGAATATTACAGTGGTGATACTCCCTTGTTTTTTTTTTTTTTGTTTGTTTGTTTTTGTTGTTTTTTTTTTCCAACATATTTAAGATCAGTTTGTTCAGAGTATTCTGGTTTAAGGGTGTTCGCCCCTGCTTGGGACCAAGTTCTTATTCAACATGACAAGTGAGGAAGTATCATAGAATGTAAAAACCTGTTTGCTGCAGATGTGGACATTTGATGCCTGAAGCTCATAAAATTATTCAAATTGAGCTTTACTGTTGTTATTACTGCGCTGACATGTAAAACCAGATTTTGATTTTCGTGATGTAGAGCTGTACCAGAGTCGTATTTGGTGCTTCTCTATGTCACGAAAAAATGTTAAAAACCCCAGAGCCCCTCCCTCCAGACGCAGGTGGGCGGGTCCTCTTCTTGCAGGCATAGAAAACCACGCCCACCAACATATACGAAGGAATGTGACCTTTTCTGGTGTTGATCTGCTAGTTTCAGACTTCTATTCTTTCACAGATTCTGATTAAATATTCCTGCAATGGTTTGTGCTTTTGAGGGGTGTAAAAGTAACACCAGACTTTATTCTTCACCTGCTGACCCTCATCTGTTGACAGACAACAGCTGAAATCGTAGCAGCAGCAACTTCCAGCAGCACTTCCTGCAGCTGCCACAACCTGCCACGAGTCACCACAGCTTTCCAGAGCTGCTGACAGACCAGCGTAACAGCACTAATGGCTCAGACTGATACGTTTCAGGACCACCTTGTTCATGTGTAGCTGAAAAGATTCAGGAGGGGAAAGTCTTCCACCTTAAAGATCGCTCTGTAGCAGAGCTGCTTTATGAATCTCGCTTTGTCTCTTGCCAGTGAGCTGAGCTGCTGTCTGTCAATAATTCTGCCTGTGTATCCCGACCCACCCACTCTCCACTCCCTGATCACCCCACACCTCCCACCCCAACCCTTGCAGTTTCAGGGATTTTCAAGAATTTGGCAGTGGGTGGAGGTACGCAGAAAGTAGCGGGTGGAAGGCAAGGCAAGGCAAGGCAGTTTATTTGTATAGCACATTTCATGTACAGGACAATTCAAAGTGCTTTACATAAAACAAAGACATTACAGATATTTAGAATAGTAAAAGGCATCAACACATAATCAACACATAATCACAATAAAATAATAAATTACATTAAAATGATTAAAAGCAAGATAAGTTAAAAAAAAAAAAAAAGTTACCGTGCAGATTTCATGCATAGGCGCATGAGAAAAGAAAAGTTTTTAACCTGGATTTAAAAATGTCTACATTTGGGGAAAGTTTAATCTCCACTGGCAGTTTGTTCCATTTGTTTGCAGCATAACAGCTAAATGCTGCTTCTCCATGTTTAGTCTGGACTCTGGCCTGGACTAGTTGACCAGAGTCTTTGGATCTAAGAGCTCTGCTAGGTTTATATTCTCTGAACATATCACAGATGTATTCTGGGCCTAAACCATTCTGGGATTTGTAAATGATCAGAAGGGTTTTAAAATCTATTCTGTGACTGACTGGAAGCCAGTGTAAAGATTTTAAAACTGGTGTGATGTGTTCAGATCTCTTAGTCCTGGTTAAAACTCTAGCAGCAGCGTTCTGGATGAGCTGCAGATGTTTAATGCTCTTTTTAGGAAGTCCTGTTAAAAGACCATTACAGTAATCCAGTCTACTGGAGATGAATGCATGGATGAGTTTCTCTTGGTCTTTCTGGGAGACTAAACTTTTAATTCTGTTGATGTTTCTGAGCTGGTAAAAAGCTGTCTTAGTGACAGCTTTGATATGGCTGCTGAAAGTCAGATCTGAGTCTATCAACACTCCCAGGTTACGAACTTGGTTGGTAATTTTAAGAGCCCGAGTCTCCAGGTGTTTGCCAATGCTGACCCTCTTCTCTTTGCTACCAAACAGAATAATCTCAGTTTTGTCTTCATTTAATTGTAGGAAATTATCCCTCATCCAGGTGTTTATTTGCTCCAGACACTGACACAATAAGTCTATTGGACTGCAGTCATCTGGTGACAGAGACACATAAAGTTGTGTATCATCTGCATAACTTTGATAACTAATGCTATAGTTTTGTAATATTTTACCCAAAGGGAGCATATACAAGTTGAACAGAAGAGGTCCAAGGACTGACCCCTGGGGGACTCCACAAGTCATGGCCACTCGCTCGGATTCATAGCTGCCAATCGTAACAAAATAACTCCGGCCTTCTAAATAGGACCTGAACCAGTTAAGGACCTACAGGAACTACATTTTTAAAGTGCTGTAACATGTTGTAGACTCTTAACCACAGAACAGCTTGAGATGCTAGTTAAATGACTTAAAATGAGACTTTAACTTTAGGTCTGTTCATTTTTAGCCAGGGATATTTTCTGCTTCTTTTTCTTGAACTGAAAAGCAATTAAATGCATTTTCCCAGAAATTACTAGAGCTTGAGTTTACAATGTTCATGTCATTTGATTCAGTCCACTAAAATCCATTTAAATTAAAAACTTTTGCTTTTTGGAGCAAACATTGTTACACAATTAACACATGATTAATCAAGATTAATTTATTTTTTAATATTAGTTTATTGAGTCCCACCTCTAATTTATGTGTGTGTGTGTGTGTGTGTGCGTGTGTGTGTGTGTGTGTGTGTGTGTGTGTGTGTGTTATTTTTTTCACCATGTACTATATTATCAGCTTCTCCAACCCTGCTTCAAGTAATTACTTGGTGTCAGTATCACACTTATTTTATATTCTGTTACATGGGAGATGTACAAACACACAGAAAAACACATGCACTCAAAGAATGTGCATAGCTATGAAGGCTTGTCTACTTTTACACAAACCATCCATTAGCATCCTCATACGTGTGTTCACACACATTGTAGGATGAATATTAAAGCTATCTGCACACATCCACGTTCAAACACATTTATGAGACAAGAACTATTACAGATGCATGGCGTAGGCCCGTATCACAAAGAGAAAAAAACCCCAGCCAGGAGGAACCGCCATGACTAACATGAAGTCCAAGCTCTTTACTCTTTACCAGAACAGAGGAAATATTTATTCTGACTCAGATGAATCTTGCTGTTTCTGACTCATTTTATTTCTTTTGAAGGTTTATTTAGTTTTGAATGGGGTTAAAACAACAGAAAGTTCTAGTGATCATCCGTCACCCTGAGCTGTACTGTTATTCATGCAGTGACGTGAACGAGCAGCTGGTCACATTTACCATATTTCTCATCATATTTAACACATAAACAAAAGTACAACTTACTTATATATTATTTTATTTTTTATACCTATAATTTTACAGAAGTTAAGTGAACGCTGAAATGCAGATGGAGTACAGCTGTAGTACTGACCAGAAAAGTTTGAATAGAAAAGTTAAATACCACTGGAAGTTTATCAGGCATGGAGACCAGTCTTTCCCCACAGGATACAACAAAAAACACACTGACACAGATGACATTTTTTGTTGCCTTAAATATCACGGCTGTTCTTCTAAAGAAAGAAGAGAAGAGAAACAAGGACAACCAACAGAGGAGAAGGGTGTATGGAGAGGGAGAATCAAGTCATTTCAGAAGGAAATGACCTCCTGGTGTCCCAGAGTGCTTCTCTCTACCAGCTGGGACATTGTTAGTCGCTGGCTGGAGCTTCACTTCTTCCCCGGTATACTTGCATGGGCAGGGAATCATGGTATTACCTGAAATATGCGACTCTGTGCAGACCTCTAGCCTTCTCTGTGGGAGATCCTCGTACTTGCACACATATTCAGCTTCTTGTCTTTCAGTTATATATTCTAAGCAACCTGGTGTTGGTGCAGACGCGATTCCCATGCAGAGATGAAGGTTAGTCCACCATTTAAATGTTTAACAACAAGGGCTGAGAGGAATTTTGTTTCTCAGTTAAAATGGAAATCAGTTCTAGACTTTGCCTTCTGGAAGGGAGATTAACTTCTCCAGGATTAACATGAGATCAGTTTTCTGTACTGCTTAGTCTAGTTCAGGGTCGCCAGGGGGTTGAAGCCTATCCCAGCATTTAGATCCCTGTCAGGTGCACCTAGACAGGTAACCAGTCCATCACAGGACCAACACTGAGATACAAACAACTGCTCACTGTCACTGCGGGAGAGTTTAGACCAGTTTACCTGACATCGGGGGCCTCATTTATCAAGCTGCCGTAGGTACAAAAACGTACACTAAATATAGTCAACTTTTGGGATTTATGAAAACCAAATTTCACAGGAAAATGTTCCGACCTCCACACAAACTCTGACCCAGGCGTACGCACAGAATCTAGAGAAACGGGAAACTGCAACACCAACGGTCCAGAATAAAATCAGGGAAATGGTGTGAAATGTGAGACATTTGTGCACAATCCACTATTACCTTTCACACCACATGTTAGATAATACAACTGTTTGTAGAAATGAACAAAGACGGACATTACATATTAATTCTCCTAAGATTGCACGCTCAGGAGAAAAAAAAAAACAAAACAAAACAAAAACAAACAGGATTTTCAGGAAAAAAGGAGATGATATTAATAAGAACCTCAACCACTAAAACATGTTCTGTCATTGTAAAATACAACTTACATGTTATAAAATCCATCCAGTTAAATAAGGTGGACAGTCTGCTGCCAGCATGTAGCAGTCAGAGTGAAAAGCAGCTTTGGTCCTTCATTCCAGCAGAGCGGGATGCAGACTGGAGGCTGGAGGTCTAGAAGTGATGCAACGCTAATGAAACACACAAGAGGTGGATTTCCTTTTATTTACTTATTCTTACACAATGATTTTTTCATTGTTGTCCTAATTTCTGTCCAGATAGTCCATATTTAACTCCTCGTCCACCTTGTTAATAGCTGTGATGGTGTCCCTCTGCACCACGCACCCAGCCGCACCAACCTTTGCCTCTGGCGTGTCTTCCCTTCTGACACAGCAATGACAGCATCTGCCACCTGCTGCCACTATTCTGCCTTCCTAACACAAGTAATGCCCACACCGTGCCCACCAAGTAAACATTTTTACATTTTCCAATGTGGTCCATCAGGATCTCACTTCTTCCCTCTTTTTCCCTCCCGATCCATCATCCAAATGATGTGATGAATCAAGCATCCACCTGACCATTTATAGCCACCATATGGGCGGAGCAGGGCGTTCCCTCATGTGCACCTGCTTTAGAGTTGATTCAGATTTATGAATCAAAACAGCTGCAAACGCTTTGATAAATCTGAAAGTAGAAGTGTGCTGCGGACAGCACCTGTAGTTTGCTTTGCTACGCACAGTTTTATACATGAGGCCACTGGTCTTTGGACAGGAGGAGGAAGCCGGAGAACCTGGAGAGAACCCACACATACATGAGGAAAACATGCAAACTCCAAACAGAAAGGCGGCTGTCTGAACCTCCCCACAGCTAAGGCTCAAACCAGCGACCTTTATGACATTACATTGATTTATTACTAATTATTTTGGACAAAAAGCTTTCTTGATATTTAAAGCTAGCTTGCTTGATTTATTGACGCCATCACCCTTCATTCAGCCTTATTAAAAAATTCAAATCCTAAAATAATTAAAGCTTATCTTAATGTTTCTTCCCCTTTTGTCTCTGTTTCTTCTTTTCTCTGCAAATCTGTACTTAATTCCTTCAGTGGTAGGATAATTACAGGGTTTAAAACAGCAGTCTGTGCGATTAATACTTAATGAAGGTTAATTCACTTGAATTGAGTGGAAATAAAAGCAGCATCACTCACTGTGGCAGCAGAGAATACAGCCACTGGTAAATCTTTGGGCTTTAAAGGTCATCGCTGTGCTATTTACAGGGCCGCCCGGCTCTTACTACCGCTTCATCAGCTGTAAGCAACTGGTTAATATTTACACTTGAAGACCATTTCATCACGTTAGCAAATATTTCAGGAAGGAAACACAGACTGATGCCAACGGGTGACATTTTCTGTTTGCCCGGCCGTCCTGAGGATCATTTCACATAGAAACTAAGACCATCACTGCGGCTGGATTAGTAAACTAGATTAATAACTGGATTATTATTAATTCCACTTATTTTTAATTTCCACTTATTTCCACTTTACCATCGTACAGATGAACTGTACGATGGTAGAAGTGGAAATAATTAGTGCTGTGATAAAAATAAAATAAAAAGTTCAGCTGCTAAGGACCGCAGGATTTTTCCTCAGAAAGAAGCTAAAAATGTTAATGTTAGCATAAAAGTGAAGACTTACCTAAATTTAGAACAAAGATGAGGAAATGGAAATTTGCTGCATTATTTGTTTATTGTAACAAAACTTCAGATTCATTGTTAAGTCTGTTTATTTAATGTTTAATGGAGACACTTTATAAGGAAAATGTAGCTTCAGGACGAGCAGCAGAGTTAAAGATGTGGAATGAAACACTGTCCAGATCCTTTCCTACTGGTCTCCAGTCTGTGGAGATATGAGGTTCATGAACGAATCGATTCTTTTGAATGACTCTTTTAAATGAACTATGGGAACCGAGTCCCAGCTGTGAGCCGTTCATTTGTAAGCCATTATTTCAATATACAAATTTTCCACGCTACCTTCATCACATTTGTGACATCATAGAAGTCTGATGTCCAACACGCTCCATTCATGTGAAGCATCTTTGAGAGTGTTGTTCGGAAACAAATTTTATCCAAAACATTTACTACAATTTGCACTTCTCAGGTTTATACTTTTTTTTAATCTATATTTTTCCTATAATTTTTTTAGTCTTGTATAGTAGACTTTATAAAGCTACATATATTGGTTGTTTGTCATTCTTATATATTGTGAAATTTTGTAAGATATTTTAAGAATGAGTCAGTCTTTAAAATGGCTCTTTAAAGGAATGGCTCATCAAGATCAGGCTCCCTTCCAAGAGCCATAAATCCCATATCTATGGTTCCTCCTCCTCCTCCTGCCGGTCCCTGGTCTTGTTCCTCCTCCTCATGCTGGTCTCCAGTCTGGTTCCTCCTCCTCATGCTGGTCTCCAGTCTGGTTCCTCCTCCTCACGCTGGTCTCCAGTCTGGCTCTTCCTCCTCACACTGGTCTCCAGTCTGGTTCCTCCTCCTCACGCTGGTCTCCAGTCTTGCACTTCCTCCTCATGCTGGTCTCCAGTCTGGTTCCTCCTCCTCACGCTGGTCTCCAGTCTGGCACTTCCTCCTCACGCTGGTCTCCAGTCTGGTTCCTCCTCCTCATGCTGGTCTCCAGTCTGGTTCCTCCTCCTCACGCTGGTCTCCAGTCTGGTTCCTCCTCCTCACGCTGGTCTCCAGTCTGGCATCTGCTCCTCATATTGGTCTCCAGTCTGGTTCCTCCTCATGCTGGTCTCCAGTCTGGCTCTTCCTCCTCATGCCGTTCTCCAGTCTGGTACCTTGTGCTGGTCTCCACTCTGGTTCCTCCTCCTCGTGCTGGTCTCCAGTCTGGCACTTCCTCCTCACGCTGGTCTCCAGTCTGGTTCCTCCTCCTCATGCTGGTCTCCAGTCTGGTTCCTCCTCCTCACGCTGGTCTCCAGTCTGGTTCCTCCTCCTCACGCTGGTCTCCAGTCTGGCATCTGCTCCTCATATTGGTCTCCAGTCTGGTTCCTCCTCATGCTGGTCTCCAGTCTGGCTCTTCCTCCTCATGCCGTTCTCCAGTCTGGTACCTTGTGCTGGTCTCCACTCTGGTTCCTCCTCCTCGTGCTGGTCTCCAGTCTGGCACCTCCTCCTCATGCTGGTCTGGTATTTAAACCTCAATAGATTTTAGGTGCTGTGTTTACTGTGTAGTGAGTTTGTTGTGATAATAAACAGCTGCTGCATCACAGAGCTGAAAACATTGCAAGTCCCTGTGTCGGCGTTCTTCGCCAATAAACAGGCTAAGTCGCTCTTCAGGTTGTGGTGGCTTGATTGTGCTTGTGTCTCCCAAACTGTGCTCAACAGTGCACAAAATGCCCAGACATTCAAGTATAATCCAAGGATTATATTTACAAAAATAAATAAATAAAAACAAGTTATACTTTTTGTCGTTCTTTAGCACAGCCCAAAAAAATGTCCAGTAGTCACACCTCATAACATCCATCAATGCAACTCAATGAACCTCTGCACTTCTCACTCTTCCCTTTATACTCTAAGCCCCTCCCCTTAGACTCAGTAACGCTTAATTTCTATAAATAAATCAGTTTTGTCAAGATATTCTTAAGTTTCCACAAGAAAAAAATGAAGACAAAAATAAAACAAATTCTACATGTTCATTTAGGATAATCATATTCATCACAGTAGCTTAAATACATAAGTAATTTCTTTTTTTTTTTGTAAAAATGTTTGGCGCGAACAGAGTGATCACCTTATTGTAACGCCAATGTCGGCATGTCAGCCAAGTCGACTTCTTAACAGCTGACTGAGCATTACTTCGGTTTTGACCAAAGCCAAGGCATGGACAGGAGGAGGACGGTACATACCCAGTACACCTGGCGGAAGTATAATAAGTATATAACTCTACATGAGGCAGACTGAATTCGTGTTTTTCACTGCAGTGATGTGACTTTTTGAAGTATTTTCCCTACAAGACTAACAGGCGAGTATGTGCGTGCGTGCGTGTGTGTGTGTGTGTGTGTGTGTGTGTGTGTGTGTGTGTGTACGGACTAAGTTGTTAGTAGGGACAGCTGTCAGTGATGAGAAGGCTTTGTCATAGTCCCATTAAGTTTTTTTAAATATGAGATTTTTTCATAAAGCCATTAAAACTTATTTCACATTTATTTGTTCATTGCTTTCTTTAAGTGTTTCTGTAATGTTTTGTTTAAACATATATTTTTGCATTTACAGGCTGATGTTTATTTAATTTATTTCTCTTGTTTGTCTATATATCTGCAGTGATTATATGAGAGTTTAAATTAATAAAAATGTATAATCTTCAACATTTTGTCTTCCTTTAAAAGATACACATTTATTTTTTTCGTTACAATGTTGTTGTTATTCATCTTCCACATATTCCACATACAGTATCTCACAGAAGTACACCCCTCGCATGTTTCCATATATTTTCATGGGACAACACTATAGAAATTAAACTTTGATATCCAGGACACCAAACTATAAAAACTAAACTTTGATATTCTGTATGTCAAAGTTTAATTTCTATAGTGGTGTCCCATGAAAAGATATAATGAAATATTACTAAAAATGTGAAGGGTATACTCACTTCTGTGAGATACTGTATTTTCATATATGTATTTATTTATTGTTTTATTTATTACTCCAAATATTTCATTATTACATAATTTATTTAATTCTTATTCCATTAAATTTCACTGTCGCCATGAATCCAACCTTTTACTGCGGGAATCATGATAGTAAAAGCAGGTGGGACCAAAATGCCTAAATCTCATCCCACACACACAACCTGAACATGACCCATGTTTAAAGAACAAAGATGGCAAAAAAGAGACATCCATATATATATATATATATATATATATATATACACTGCTCAACAAAAAGATAAAGGGAACACTTTAACAACACAATGTAATTCCAAGTCAATCACACTTGTGTGAAATCAAACTGTCCACTTAGGAAGCAACACTGACTGACAATCAATTTCACATGCTGTTGTGCAAATGGAACAGACAACAGGTGGAAGTTATAGGCAGTTAGCAAGACATTCCCAACAAAGGAGTGGTTCTGCAGGTGTTGACCACAGACCACTTCTCAGTTTCTATGTAGAAGGACTGCTTCCTCCGCCTTTGTGCAAGGAGGAACAGGAGGAGCACTGCCAGAGCCCTGCAAAATGACCTCCAGCAGGCCACAAATGTGCATGTGTCTGCTCAAACAGTCAAAACAGACTCCAAGAGGTTGGTATGAGGGCCCGTCATCCACAGGTGGGGGTTGTGCTTATAGCCAACACCATGCAGGACGTTTGGCATTTGCCAGAGATCACCAAGAATGGCAACTTCAATGAGTGCATGTGACTGATGTGACAGAGTCTGGAGACGCTGTGGAGAACGTTCTGCTGCCTGCAACATCCTCCAGCATGACCAGTTAGGCAGTGGGTCAGTAATGGTGTGGGGTGGCATTTCTTTGGGTGGCCGCACAGCCCTCCATGTGCTCATCAGAGGTAGCCTGACTGCCATTAGGTACCAAGATGAGATCCAGGAGTCGGTGGATGCTTTAGTCCAGGTCTGGGAGGAGATCCCTCAGGAGACCATCCACCCCCTCATCTGGAGCCTGTCCAGGCATTGTAGGGAGATCATACATGCACGTGGAGGCCACAAACACTACTGAGCCTCATTTTGACTTGTTTTAAGGACATTACTTCAAAGTTGGATCAGCCTGTAGTGTGTTTTTCCACTTTAATTTTGAGTGTGTCTCCAAATCCAGACCTACATGGTTAATAAATTTCATTTCCATTGAAAATTTTTGTGTGATTTTTTTGTCAGCACATTCAACCATGTAAAGTGGAGGATGGTTGTTCTCATCAGTATGTTGCCATTCAGTTGTCATAGATACCTGTCCCTAATCTGACGTAGCAACTCGCAACGACTTCTGATGACGTATGATGGTAAAGTCGGGGATGTCATTTCCTAGGGAGAATGTTTCAACCTTAGGGTAAGGGGTAAAAAAGAGAAATCGGATTGGGCCCTACAACCACTTGGAAATTCCTGCTCTTGAGTCAGTGATAAACTTTAATATGAGAAAGACAGAAAAAACTTTGGTAGATCTGAAGAGGCCCCTGAGGGCCTGGTACATACATAACGATATTTGGGCTGTTTTTGCCTCGGACGGCAAGCGCCTGATCATCGTGAAATTACCCTGTCCAAATATCATTTGGTCTGTGGTGTGTTGTCTTGATAATCCACCCTGAAACGGGTCATAGCCGACAATCGGAAATATTGAACATGTTCAATATTTCAGTGCCGATTTCTACAAAGCCGACGACTCGTGCATTGTGACTGCGTGGGTGGTGAAGTGGTACGGAATGTAGCCAATCAGAGAGCCAGCTGGCTGGGGAGCATGGAAGTAAATAAAGTCTGTGTTCACGTCGTCTCCAGTCTGTTATTTTTTTTCAGTTCTGACTTTTTCTGTTAACAATAGTCCCAAGACCACCATCATTCCCTCGTCCTATATATCCTCTTCCATGCTGCGTGTTGTGTTTTTCGATTGTTATTATGTTTCTTCTCCTTCATTTTTTGCCAGTTGTTGCTATGGTTCTTCTTCTACGTTTTAACATTTGTCCGGCTCGGAGGACTAGATTGTAGCTGAGTTGCTGGACAGCATCGTCGTGTGTGTTGTTCAGTGATTACATTTTCGGAGCACACCACACACAGTACGATCTAAACTGATTTTTTATCTTCACGTGTGAGGTCTCGACCAGAAAAAAAATCTCACAAGATTAAAAAATTTGTTATGTGTGTACCAGGCTTTAGGCTTCAGAAACAACCCTACATATCACCATTTAAAACATTATAAGTTATTTTATACATAAAAACTCACTTTTACTTTAAATGTTAGTTTAATTTTTACCTGATTTTGCTTCATTTCAACAAAAAAACATGAAAAAAGGAGGTTTCCGATTCCGCAGAGAATCGGGTAGCCGCAGGTTGCTGTTCGCTAGGACCTCATAATGTGACCAGTCTGATTAATCATCTACATTTTGGTCCTGGAATCCAGGTTTCTTTTTAATATTATTTCATTTCTTCAGTTTTGTAGTGTTGCAGAAGGGGCCTTAAAGGTTAAAGTAGTAAAACAGGCTCATCAACAGTGAATGAAAAGATGCACTTCACTGAAAATACGTGCAGCAGCTGAGTACTCTTTTTGTACTAAAGCAACGTTAGACATGGTTTCACATGTAGACACAAGATTTTAATAAATGTGGCTCAGCTTAATTGGCTATTTAATAATTTCATCTGACAGATGATGCTTACTGTGGTAAACTATTTATTTCTTTATCTTTTGATGAAAACAGACCTGCTTTAACACTCACTTCAGTAAAATGTGCTTACAGACTATTTAATGAGGCAGCTTGAGCCCAGGGCTATTTGCACCATATATGGGACGTAACTGCTATAAGCATATCCTGTTTACAGAACACACAATGTCATCTTTGTGTTTGTGTATGAGTGTAGTTGTTTTAAATACCTCATTAGGAATTTTTCTAGTAAAATCACTGACCTTGCCTAGAGCCTGTCCTAATGGGGTAGTAACGTAATTTCTTTTTAGAGTTAGACAAGAACTGGTAATGTTAAAGGTTGTCTGTAATAAATAGAATGTCCTCATAAAGATAGTTGCACAAGGCTGTGTTTATATGTGTCTCACACATGCAGTGAGGTGGTGGATGTAACTCACAGTTGCAAGGTAATTTGCTGGGGAGGTAAAAGCCAGCCGCAGGGGCCACATGCATAAACAGTCTGCATGAAAACAATGCATCCTCTTTTTCTCTGCACACAAAGCGGAGCGATCTAAAGAAAGTGTGATTGGTGAGCATGTGAGCACCTCACACATCCTTCAGGCCACATGTTTTTCCACTAATTTAACCCCAATACGATGTGGAAATGAGAAAAGAGGCACCATAATTCAACATAAAATAACACAATTTCATGGATATGATTTTCCTTTTTTCTGACTCTATTTGTCAAAGTGAATTTTCTTCATATACTCATGATTATTTCTGGTAGCTGTAAATAACTGCAGCTGTGTGACACAGTAGTACAAAACTGCTGTGGAAGAAGTCATTACTGAGGTTTTAGAAGTCTTTCATGCCGCAACTATGACACCGACATCTGGATGGTAAGCTGTGCAGGTTACGATCACCACCCAGATGCTGCCTTTCCGTTAACTCAAACACATTTTGGCCTTTCTCTTATCATCACATCTTCACCTGTTTGTCTCTGTTGCTCTGAACTTAGTTAAAATAGCTTTGACTATTTAGTTAATGTGTCATCTTTAAAGTATTTAGTATTTAGTTGAGTGGAATCAAGCGATGCGGCTAAATATCATTAACCTCTAAAAGTTACAGTGATTCACTAAAGAGACCAGAATGCTTCGATATGGCAAAAAACATTATGAGAATATTTTCTAAGTCTTGTCCATGACAAGGTCGATGTGTGCACTCATGTACTTTTAGGTTATATTTGCATGTTTTTACAGTTTCAAAAGCAACATGATGTCTTTATATTTTCTGCTGGGTGCATGTCAGCCGCAAAGCTGCAGTGATTAGCTCCATTTGGCCAAGCCGCCCACGTATCTGAAGTGTGCCACAGTAACTTTTCCTTCTCTTGGTCTGCAGCAGGACCACAAAGGCTGCACTTTCTTGAAAAGAAAAGTTGCATAAAGGATGTGGAAAGGCTTCATTCCTGAAGGAAAAGCATTAATGTGGCAGCAGCATCGCTCAACGGGCCTCGTTTCAGCACAGAGGGATGCTAACAGCGCTACAGTGAAACAAGTTGTTATTTTGAATTGTAAAGTGTTGGAAGATGAAAAATGACCTCAACAGTCTGGGAGGATGAAACGAGCTCCTTCGGGTCAGTTTTAGCCCTGCTTTGTGTCTCCAGTCAGGTACTGTGCTGCAGCTCCAACGTTTATGGTGATAAATGCTCGTATATTTTGATGTAATGGCCAGACACACTGTCTGCTGTCGCATTTGATTGCGCTAAATGACAGGCCGTTTGCTCTATCAATAGATCCACTAAAAGCGTGTAATGCTTATCTCCGGGACTGGTATAAAATTCATCTCTATCCGCCCTTGAGATGGTTTTATCTCCCATCCCTGCAGGAGACGTGAATGCATATGGCTGAAACATAAAGGATTATTAAGTTAGCCGGGATGCTGCTTCACAAACATCCCACATACAGAATAATATCACTGTCATCAGCAAAGAAATGAGAAAATTCACAAAAACCTCATAAAAGCACCAAGCAATGAAACCAGCACACACACTCCAGGCCACAGCGAGTTCACTGCATCAGATCCAGGTCTATCAATAATCTGGATCATGAATGCCCATCAACATGCCCAGCAGATAAAACCTGACTCTTACTCTCAGCTACGCCGTTACAGAGTGATAGACAGCCAGCCAGTCACAGTCAGTAAACAAAAAACAGATAGGTCGCAGTACGGATCCTTACCAAACATGTTCCTGTCCTTCCCCTTCTCATACGAAGCTGTCAAAAGAGACACGAACCACGTTGGACCTTTCCTGATATGAAAAGATTATTTACACAAAGGTCTCCATAAACCCTTTTCCCTGCCCAACAACCCCGACAATTCCTTCTTCTTCACATCAGCCCTTCTTTAAAAAGAGATCTCTGTAAATCCACAATGAAACCTCTTTTATCATCTCATTTCAGACAGTAACAGCTTTTTCTGCTTCTTCAGCCACCAAAAACAACAAAGATAAAAGCTCTAAACTATTATTACTAGTAGTAGCAGTAGTAGTAGCAGTAGTAGTAGTAGTAGTAGTAGCAGTAGTAGTAGTAGTAGCAGTAGTAGTAGTATTTCTAAAAAACATAACTAACAAACTGTAAATTTAATTAAAAATCATTAAAACACTGAAGTTGTCAAATATGTTTTTACGAGTTTTCTATCCATTCGCCTGCCTCTCCTTTTCTATTATCTCTGTATAATAGCAATTGAAATGTGATTATTTAAATGAATAAATAATTAAATAAATAAAAATTAGTTAAAGTAAAAGAAGCTTTTGATTGTAACTAAAAAATGTGAGGAAAAGCAGTAAATCTTTAAAGTTAAACTGACGATAAATAATGTTGACAATGCTGAAAAATGAAGGTAAACAGGACAATACAACCACTGGATTCTTCCTGGATGAAGGGTACAGATGTCTGACAGTGTCTGCTCGGTGATGCAGAGGCGAAGGTGTCAGCCATCTACTGACTACCAGGAAACAGGTTTGATTAACAATTCCACAAATCTGCCCTCAGAGGATGAAGCTCCCATCATTTCCTGCTCTGTTTTAGGTAATTAATTTAAACTCAGAAGTTTCATTTAGAAAAATTTTCCACATAAACACAACAAAACCAAATGAACAAATCAATACATTAAACTGTATAAATAGATCTTGTCTATGAGACCAGGGTCAGACAAAGAACTGATAAATAACACATTTGTCATCTAAATGCCAAAAGCAATGTGCGTGAAACTGGCTTTTATCACCTCACAGAGGACACGGAAGGTCAGCAGAAAACAAAGAAAGTAAAAGCTGAATTCCAGAGTGGAGTGGCTGAAATGGTGAACACATCTGGTCAGTGCCTGAAGGTATCAAGGCTCCTCCCAGTGGTCTTAGGAGGGAAACACTGAACTGGGAATCAGATGTCGGCTCCAAACCAGCAGGAATCCAGGAAGCAGAGGAAGTTTGGAGAGTTGGAGGTAGAAAGTTGGAGGCCAGCTGATGACAATAACAACCATGTATATTTCTCTCCATTTTAAAAACAGTACTGTTGATTTTTTACTTTAAAAAACTAAGTGTCCTCAGGTTTTCTAGATAAAATGTTAACCTGCATGTTGAGGTAGCTGCTCCCCGCTTTAATGTACACATCGTTAGCAAACAAGGCTTTTCCCTAGTTTCTGTGTGTGAGATGGTTAGTGTAGCTGCAGTGATGCACGACAATCAGTCTGCACAGCCAAACGGAGGCAAGCGACAAATAAAGAGCTTTTACTGGTCCAGATCTGCAAGAGATGAAGAAATACATCAAGAGACTCCCCCGCCCCACCACCACCACCCCCCCCAAAAAAAGTAAAAGGCAGAGGGATGAAGACAAATAAGAGTGAGTAGCAATCAGAAAGGGGGAAATGAAAGAAAAACAAAGTTATAGCAGGCATGAAAGAGGGAGAAGTGAGTGGGTGAAAACATGAAATGGAGAAAAAAAATAGATTAAGAGAAATAATTAAGAAAGATGATGGAACAGGGTTAGAGAAAATGATGAAAAAGAGGTAGCAAGCAAGAGACAGAGACAAAGAGGCAGAGAGAGAGAGAGAGAGAGTGTCCTTAATGACCACTTTAGTAGTTTGGAGGCGGTAATTTGGTTAGCCTCCGGGCTGCAGGTCATGTAACACTATCCTTGCCAAAGCAGATAACGCTGGCTTTATGTGCGTGTGCACATTTGCATGAGCGTGTCTGAGAGCATGTGTGCGTGTTTGTAAGCCAATCCCGACATAGCCTGAATCGTTTCTCTGTAGGAGTCCTGTGGAAATTGCTGCATAAATGAAATTATGCTGTAATTTAAAAACAATTTATCAAAGGCAGTTTGGTGTCACTCCCATTGGAGCCATTAGGCCTCCTCACACTCCCAGAAGCCAGGAAGACTCCAGCTTCTGGAGAACAAAAGAAAAACATCACCTCTGGCAGGAGAAATGGCTGAAAACTAGTGCACATGCGCTGTTACAGTACTGAAACGATCTTTATGACCACGTGGGGAATGATCATCAAATAAAATGTTCTAGGACTTAAACATGTGACACTTTCCAAATTCACTCCCACATAAAGAATAAACACACAGAAGGAAATGCTGAACGTGTACTGGTTGAACTATGACATGGCAGCTATATCACATATGGAGCTTTAGTGTTGCCTTAAAAATTTTTGTTTTTTTTCTTTTTTTGCCACACAAATGTCTCAATGGAGGTGATCACAGAATGGTGTGTAACTGAAATCACAAGTGGGATGTTTAACCAGGTCTTCTCTCCTCAGCACCTGCCCTGTCAGGACGTTCAGCCAATGAGCTTGTCACTAGTTTTAATGCTAACATGCTAAATAGTATGGATGCTATTGCTCCTATTCAGGTGAAGGTTGTCTCTGGAAAAAGTCTCCATGGAGAAATTCCACACTGGGGAAAAATGAAAGTGTCGGAAAGCCAAGCGCAGATGGAGAAAAACACATCTACAGGTTGATTATGAAGAGAAACTTCACTCTTATAATTTATACCTGAAGGATGCAAGAAGTCTTAATTCTCTTACATTACTAGCAGAAACTGTCATAATGCTCGGGCCTTATTCGCCGTGTCGACAGGTAACAAACCCTCCTGTGTCAGTAGCACCTGAACTTTATTCCACCAAGGCCTGCAGTGAGTTTGCCAAATTCTTCACAGAAAAAACCCTGTCCTTTCTACCCCAACTGTCGAGGCAGATGGCCGGCCTCTCTGAGCCAGGTTCTGGTTCTGGTTTTGCTGGAGGTTTTTCCTTCCTGTTAAAAGGGAGTTTTTCCTTTCCACTGTCGCCCCTTGCAGCTCAGGATAGGGGACTGGATCAAAGTCAAAATTCAATGCAATCTGTTGGTTTTCCTTAAAGGGACATTGTGTAAGTATTACTTCTATCTAACGTTAGAATCATGCATTTCATTCAAAGTAAAGCACAATCTAGCATCTTACTTTCTAAAACACGTATTGCAACAATGGTAGCCACCATGTGTCAAAAAGCCTCAACACCACCGATGAAAGCATGTCACCTGGGTTCATGGAGTGATTTAATACATATTGCAAACTGCATCCTATCAGACTGCCAGATATGGTTCCTCTGTGTTTAGAAGGAAGAATGGTTCTCACAGGGGGAACAGATCTTGAAGAGGAAACTGGCCTTTAACACAGCAGCGGCTTTTGTGCTAGTAAAAGCCTTCCTACCAGCTTTTAGCTTTTAGCTTTACCACGTCTGAAAGCTGGCGTTTACATTGACTATGAAAGCTACCATGTAAACATACACTTCTGTACCAACGATGCTGGTGTAGTTTAGCAGAAACTGCGGTTATGCTGCCCATTGTAACCATGGTAATGAGCAACACTGTCTTACAAAACCCAATGAAAAAAGTTAGCTTTAGGCTCATTTAGCTAGTACTGTTGAATTACTTGTTGAGGAGGAAGCTGTAACTTCAGCATCCCTTTTAAAATCTTTCTATTTCTTGAGCTCCTTCCACCTGGGGGAGGCAAGCCCGATGTTGATCCATCTTTTTTGTATCATCTGGTCACGCTGCCTTTTAAGTTCCCCTTTTCACTTTCTTGGTGATGGGGAAAACGGCTCCCATGCTGCTGCTGCATATGCATGATCCTACATTTTTTATGAAAAACAATTTAATAGATTTTCTAACTTGTTGGGGTAGAAAGCCTCGTATTTATCTTCTCCTCTCGCGTCTCCATCACTGTTTCCTGGCTTGGAGGAGTTCCATGTTGGTGCTATTTGTCCCTTGCCGGCAGCTGTAGTTTCAAGATGGCAGACCGTCATGGCGCTGGCCTACTGGCTTACCCCTCATATGTATAAACAAATCTAAAATTCTTCACTCACGAGAATGTGTCAACTCATTAGCGAAGGTCATAATACACCAATGATAACACATAGATACATGCAGACATATATTTTTGGCCAGTAGACAACAGAAAATGTTACACAATGTCCCTTTATTATTTATCTATTATGAACTGGCTAAATTGATTTGTCTGTAAAGTGCCCTAGGATGACATTGTTGTGAAGTGGCGCTATATAAATAAAGCTGAATTGAACTGAATATCAGACGAGCAGTTGGTTCACCAACAGCAGTTCAGGAAATATACTGTGTACATCGCACACCATAATACGCAACTCCTCCTCTTGCTGTTTGGACATCCTGCCCAAAGGTTTTTTCAAAAAGGTTTCTAAGACTCTGGAGCCAAACCTACGGTTGCCACGAAGTGCAAAATAATATTACATTGAGTGAAACACTTAAATGTTTGCAATAAAAATTTACATCCAGTGAAACACTTTTACAATTTTACCTAAACACAATTACAAAGGTAAAATATGTGATCCATCAGAATCTGTGACCACAGGGGATGATAGTGTACATTTCTCTGCATGTACATCTTAGAACATGAGCAAGGTCTTGAACACTTATTGAAAACACATTTCTAATAGATATCAGATTGTGTTACTTTACTGTACCTGCATTATAATGAACTCAGACTTCAATTAAAGTGTTTTCAAGACTTTGGTCATCTTCTAAGACGTATTAGCACAGGGTTCCCTGCAGTCACAGATTCAGACGGGTCACAGATTTTGTGACCCAACCCTGAACTCAGGTGACCCACAGGCAACACAAAGTGCTTTACATGATTAAAAAAATGTATGCATATCTCAGTTTATGCATATTAAAAATAAAATAAGCCTTTACATACATCAAAGTAGAATTACATAACAATGAAAACGCTCATTAAAATCTTTCACCAGTCCAACTGCGGCAGTAACCCCCATCAGGACAGACCGAGGCTCACACCACAGTCATAAGGCTGCAGTGCAGGGCCCCAGCAACCTAGATAAGGGCAATCACCACAGCAACAGCCCCCAGCCTGGGCAGGCAAAGCTCCTAGCATGGATGATCCCCACAAGGAAAACACTGTAGTTAAAATGAAGATTTAACTACATTTTATATGATAATAAGATTAAGAAACAATAAGAAAAGCTAAGAATGGATGCATGGATACATAAATGAATAAATAAATAAATAGGAAGTAGTACAATTGAGTAAAATGAAAAAAATAACGTAAAAAAATGATGTAAAATAAATTAAGATCAAATAAAATTTAGTTAAAAGCTAAGCTAAAAAGGTAGGTCTTAAGCATCTTTTAAAAACATCAATGGTCTCTGCAGCCCTGAGGCCCTCTGGCAGACTGTTCCATCTTTGTAATTGTGTCTCAGTAAACTTGTAAATGTGTTTCACTGGATGTAATATTGTTTTTTACTTCCCAGCCACTGAACAGATCTGTTACACGTTGTGAACTGGACTCAGACCTAGCTCTGAGCTCTTTACACTGGCTGCTGGTCTGTCAGAGGATAGACTTTAAAGTTCTGCTGCTGGTCTATAAAGCTCTGAATGGTTTAGGACCAAAATACGTCAGAGACCCCTTGAACCAGTATGAACCTACCAGAACCTTCAGGTCATCTGGATCCAGTTTCTTATCCGTTCCCTGAGTCAGAACCAGACTTGAAGAAGCTGCCTTCAGCTTCTATGCTCCACATGTCTGGAGCAAACTCCCAGAAAGCCTCATATCAGCTGAAACACTCAGTTTATTTAAATCCAGATTAAAGACCCACCTGTTCTCTGCTGCATTTCATTTTTATTTAGAGTACAGATCTGCATCTGGTTCTTTTAAGCTGGAATCTTTAAACTTGATCTTGTTTTAATGCTGTTTTTATCTGATGTTCTTTTTTTATCCTTTTTTTCTTTTGTTTTTAATTTGAAATTATGCATCTTATTTTCAGATGTCAATGTCTCTGTAAAGCACAAAATCACCGTCAATGAATTGTTCTGTACAAATAAAGTTGCCTTGCCTAATCTAATGTAACCACAAAGATGACAGATTAACATGAATTCATACGAAAATAAAAAAAATAAAAAAATCGCCAACACATTCAAAATTCAATGCCTGATGAATGAATGAATGTATGAATGAATGAATGTATGAATGAATGAATGAATGAATGAATGAATGAATGAATGCGTGAATGCATTCATTCTCAGCTCCAGACAGGTTGAGGGCTCCTCCCCACCTTTGTTTTTCATTCTTATCTTTTATTTAACCTTTATTTCACTGGGAAAATCCCACCAAAATAATGTTGCCAGAGTTAATCCAGCTATCAACGTTGCACTGCTTCAATGGTCCGTGTTCATTCAAGTGGTTCTTTTATTAATTTGAAGCTAAAAATGAAAAACCGAAAAACTTCGAACTGTTATCTGTTTTTGTGCAAGAAAAGAAAATGGAAAAAATATACAATTTTGTATTTTTCATTTAAAGTCATGTAGAGGAAGTTCTCTGCTCCATATTAGATGTGTTGACAATACACCCAAACCTCTGTAATTACTAATGCCTTGGGGATGTCAGTTATCTGATGGAGGTACTTTTTTTCTCTCTGGGAACTCTTTATCACAGAATATTGTATTATGTCATATCCTGATGGGTCTGCATCTCCCTGCTGGACTCTGCAAAAGTACCTCAGGACTAAAGTGCTGTAGCCCCATAGTGGGCACGAACTGCAATTACAGTAGTCACTTGGAGCGGCACATAACTGCAACGGATCATGGGAAATGCATATTCAGCAGAAATTTACCCTCATGTGATTGTCACCTTCTTATATTGAATTATGCTTTTAATTCTGTGTCTTGTGTTTGCATTTAGAAGTTAGAATCCTGTGTTATATTTATATGTACTGTTAAAATTGGGACCATGAGTGTGAAGGACAGTCGACTGGTTTTATCAACTTGCTCTTTTCAGCTATGACCATTACAGAAACACCACTGCAGCTGTGATAGACTCCTTTATCCGGTATTTGCCCAGGTTCATATGCTTGGCAACAAATCGGGCTTTAAAGCCTCGTTTCCACCAATGGTTGTGGGGTGGGATGAGTTTTTTTGTGTTTCCACATACAATAACTGAGAGGGTACCCTACTAGCCAACCTGACCCATCCTACTTTGTTGGGACCCACCCGTTGGGGTTCCAGTCTAACCGACCCGACCTGAAAAGGTGGAGTTAGACACATTGCAATCTGTTGATTGGTTGAGAAAAAGTGGCTTTGTGCGACCTTGCACAAAAACAAAGCAGGAACGGCTCCTTGTTTAGAGCAACAGATTTTCTTTTTGTTGATTAAATCTCTGTTTAAAACACAACCTGGTGGATGGCCTCCATTCTTCTCCTTTATTTCTGAATCGTATTCAGGTTCTATTCTACGGAAGGCGCTGCGCTGTGATGGCGTCATGCTGTTACATAGCTGAGGCATCTATCGCTATCCGGCTGATGCTCCACCTCTCAGGTCAGATTACGGTTGGCTAAATACAATAAGATTGGTTTACAAACCATATCCACACCCTAACTGTCCCAACCCGGCCTGTACCATTGGTGGAAACAAGGCTTTAAAGCCCTGTTTGTAATTTTGTTGCACTTGTTGCAATGACAATAAAGTTCTATTACATTCTGTTTGTTGCGAAGCATATGAACTTGGGCAAATACTGGATAAAGGAGTCCATCATTGCTGCGGTGGTGTTTCTGTGAATGTCATAGCTGAAAAGAACAAGTTGATAAAACCAGCAAGTAGGGATATTATCATTGTATCGCTGATCAGCAGCCAAAGAGAAGCAAGCTGAGCAAGGCGGGTGGCTTCTACATCTTACTGCACATCCCATCAGTACACAAAATGAATATCTTTCATTTCCAGTCACATGCATACACAAAAACATGTACACACACAAACCAAGGCTAAGGGGATTGATTCAGGAAACAGTTAAGATTAAATTAAAAACAAAGTGAGAAATACATGAAATATTCAAAAGCAGCCATAGATTAGCCATTCATCACTGAGAAGAACCAGGCTATTCCAGTTCGGTGTAAACAGAAACACTCGGAAAAGAAACAAGAGACTGAATACTGTGAACAGAGGAAGAACCAGACAAGAGAAATTACTGGTCACACTTCCTGAGAACTCGTTCTCACTGAAAGCAGTGGTGGATGAGTGTGAGAGCAGGTAAAGAAGATGGAGCAAACTGCAATGTGTCAACAGAGGAGCTACAACACCAAAAATATTCTGCTTCTTGTGCAATTACACTCAGCAGGGGCTCCATCAGTCACACTGTAGCAGTGAATATTTGTAATAGATGATATATATATATATATATATGTATACATATGTATGTATGTATGTGTGTGTTTGTGTGTGTGTGCGGGCATGTGTGTGTGTGTGTGTGACCTAAAAACTAGGGATACCAGGATCTTGTTCAGTTCACCATTTAAACAGTCTGCCCCATTAAAACATAAGACAGACAAACAGAAACACTATGCTAGAACAGTCCAAGCCAAAATGCTTGTGCTCTGCTTTATTAGTTACACACACACGTGTATGTGCGTGTGACAGTCAAACTAATATGTGTGACCTATGGTGCTAGCTCACGGCACTGGGAACATTAGTGGTTCAGATTGAAACAAATGAAGACAGCTCTTCACTTAGTCACAGTCAGATGGTGCCAGGCAATAATAACACAAAGAGGGAGAGAAAGTCAGGCTGTGTGTGTGTGTGTGTGTGTGTGTGTGTGTTTCTAGGTATGAACATCTGCACAGGCGTGTGAGTATGTATGTGTGTTTGTGCCAGTTGTACATGTGTATGTGAATGATGGGCTAAATGTAAAAATTGATTTGCCTGTTGGTCTACACGTGAAGCAGTGCATACTTCAGCACACCTTTCCTGGGATGTGCTACAATATTGTTTGATGTATTATGTGTTTAACGTCTATGCAGCATCACTGGCTGCTTGGTGCTCGGAGCTTTGAGTCAGGGTATAATATATTCATGTGGAGATGATGATGAGAACCTTCAGGGCCTTTCTGATGAGAGCCATGTGAATTAAAAACTGACAACAAAAGTCTTACCTAAGACAAATGCCTTCACCATGACACTCATTATGTGGATTGCTGGGATGTGTGTGCGCCTGCACACATGTGTTTTAAGTGCATTGCTGTTATTAAAATAATGTCATTAATTGTGATGTATGATGTGTTGATGATTGAGTTTCACAATGTTTTTCTAAAGCATTGTTCTTGATAATAAACAGATCTCTGGGTCTTACTGCCATCCTTAAAGGTTTGGAGTGCTTTCATCCCTTGCTGATTTGGTTCCAGATAAAATTACAGGTGTGACACATCACCTGAGTCATTGTCTGTATGCAGCAGCTACGTTTTACTCCAGTAAAAAGAGATGCTTCCTGCTTAAACCATGTTTTAAGTGCAAAAAAATAGCCGGATGAGACTTTTGGACCCCTCACATGGAGTTACAATGGGCTATCACCATAACTGATAAAGAAGAATGAGACCATATTTATTTTATAGTCAGAAATAGACTCTGACTCAACTGACCAGTGTCGCTGCAGACTGCAGCTTTCTCCTTCACACCTGTCAGAGATGGTACAGTTTTGGTATTAGGAGGACACTCATTTGGAGAATCTAAACCAGCATAAGGATTGAAGATGTGTGTGAAATGTGGCAATGCTAGTAATGCCAAAGAAATTAAATAATTTTTTTCAAAGGCTACCTGTCAGCAGTTGAGACATGTTTACTCATGTTTGTACCATCATTAATGTCAAGTTTACAGAGACATAATGATGGCACCCACTAGAGGACAAGAAAATAAAGTAAACTATCTTTTATTTCTCAGGTTTTATGGACAGTTAAAAATGTCAATTCATACTGTGGTTATTTATTTAATAAAAACAAAGCTAAATCCAACACTAGTGTGTGAAAAACTCAATGCATCCCTTCAGTTTCCTTAGAAATGTGAAGTAGTAATCAGGTCCAGTTGACTATCAGTAGGGGTGGCCACATCTACAGAAGAAGTTTCTCTAATGTCAAGGAAATAAATACAGTGAACTTCAATCTGGGAAGGTTGAAAGACAAATTTCCAACGATCAGGAGTTCATTGTTCCAATGAGAGAAATAAAATTCCTGAGTGGTAAACACTCCAGACTGCTGCCCATCTTCCAACATCTTAGATTTGCAGCAAGTGTAATAAATGTTCATGACTGTGTAATTAGACAAACACAGTTTGAAAAGGTTATCAGAAAAAAAAGTCTGATGTGTTTTTGTATAACTTAGGTTTGCAAATTACTTTAGAATAAATCTCAAGACTTCTTCAGTTTTATTTATTTATTGTTTTTTATTGAGATATATCTCTCATTCATGCACAGAAAGGCATGTAGCAAACGACAGCATGTTGGTGGAGGGAGGATGATCTGGGTTTAACCTCTAAAGGCGGAGTTATACTCGAATGGTGTCTGCATTGCCACTGTAGGTGCTGCGCAGAGGCCCAACGCATACCTCGTCCAGACCTCTGCTATGCAGACAGTTACCAGGAAGCACTCCCTTATGATTGGTCAATTTGCGATCATGAGTTTTCAGATTTCTGGATCGTCTCGCGGAATTTGTATAGTAACCGCCATTTCTAAAAACACCCAATGGATCAAAATGATGAGAGGCTGATTGAATTACTTTTTCGTTTTCTTCCACAAGCTAATAAAAACAATGAAACATACTGGATGCCATTGTTGTTTTAAAACTAAATTTACCTACCGAACTGAAGTGAACCATCAAAGAACTCCGACCACCCCTGCTACCACCTTCAGATTAGGAGGAGAAACTGCAACATGACACCAAAAAGATGCGTACCCCCTACGCTCAAGTGCTAGAGCAAACTAGAGTCAGCTACACAGATGCCGCGTGAGTATAAATTCACCTTAACCCTACAGGACCTGGACACCTTGCAGTCATTGAGTGGACCTGGAAGTATTCTAGAGTCTGATAGCTAAAGCTTGACTGAAACCGCCTCATGCAGCTGGATGATGATCCCAAACACAGCAGTATGTAAAGGTTTAAAAGAAAAAGAACTAAGATCTTGACATGGTCCAGTCAACTTCTAGATCTCAATCCAATTATAATGCTGGTAGGTTGACCCTACTAAACATGGCCCACATTTTCAGACCCAATTACCCGACCAAAACTGGATAGTTTTTATTTTTCAGATATATAAATAATCTCTGTGTGAACTTATCCGTATTATTATATTAACTTACATTTCTATGCAGATGATACAGTTATTTATTGTTCCTTCTCTTCAATGTTCAAAACTATGGAATACCTTAAATTATTCAGATTAACTTGACGCAACTTAAGCTGGTGCTAAATGCAATTAAATCCAAATATATGCTGTTTTCAATTGGCAAAGGGCAGCCATCTGATCTTCCTAAGCTTTTAAAGGCTCAAGGGATTGAACTAGAATTAGTTTAATCCTATAAATATTTAGGTATTACCACTGATCAGAATCTGTCATTTAAGACAAACGTTGAAAACGTCATATCCAAGCTGAAAGTAAGGTTGGGTTTCTTTGTTAAAAACAAATCCAATTTTTCTTTCAAAACAAGAGAATATTTGACATCAGCTATTTTTTTTTGGTCTGCTGGATGACGGTAATCTATTATATTTAATGCAAGAACCAGACTCAATATAGCCTTCGCTCTCATTCTGGTCCACAGATGGCGGTACCTAGAATGAGAACAGAACTTGAGTAAAAAACTTTTACATATGCTGCCCCTTCCACTTGGAATAACTTTCAAACTGATTTGAAATTAACAAAATTGATCTCTCTGGGGTAGTTTAAATCTAAAGGACTGGAGAAGAAACATGTGGTAAATGTGGCTATTTTAAAACATCCTTGTATTATTATGAGTGCTGTATTTCATTTGCCTAATGTTGGCTGCTACCTTTGTTTTACATGTTTTGTTTGATTTCTTGTGTTTTGAAAGTTGATCTCCGTCTCTTACGTGGTAAATTGTGTACTTGTGGCTGTGCTGCCTTTTTGACCAGGTCACTTGAAAGAGAGATTTCTAATCTCTATTAGGATTTTTATCTGGTTAGATAAAGGAAAAGAAGGATGGATGATATGGTTGATAAAATGGAGCAAAGTTGTGCAAAGCCAAAATACTTCTTCATCAAAGGAAAACTATGTTGTTGTTGTTTTTTGTAGTTAACTTTTTATTGGTTGTCAAGAGTAATGCCAATGGGTGAACAAGCAAGCAAAAAACTAAACAAAACAAAACAAACCAAACAAAATAAATAAATAAATAACAACAAAAAACAAAACCGACCTGTACAGAACAATAGGGGGAGACCAGCAGAGAGAAATTTATGTCCATACAAACACCTAGGTGTATGCACGTAAACAACTATAGACTAGAGTTACAGAAAAGTGTGCAACCCACAAGTTATAGTATGACAAACATAAGGGCATATATTTTCATATATATATATATATATATATATATATATATATATATATATATTAGTGCTGGGCAACTATTACAATCTTTAATCGCGATTAATCGCATGACATGGTGTGATCAATCGCCATTAATCACATTGTTACGTGCAAAATGTCGTTTTCCTTTAAAAGAAGGCCTACGGCAATATAAAGAAAATGCAGTAAATTTTGGTTTACAAACACTACATCAGGGGTCTCTCTCTCTCTCTCTCTCTCTCTCTCTCTCTCTACACACACACACACACACACACACACACACACACACACACACATATATATATATATACATATATATATATATATATATATATGGGAAATGCTAGGCATAAAGCGCTACCGGGACACAGTCCCCTACCACATATTCCCGGTCTCTCATTCACACGCACACACACTGCTCTGTGCATGATCGTTTTCATGGAGGCTAATCCTTGGCTTCGTGGGGATGAAAGGGTGGTTTGCTAGAATACTTTTGCAGTTTTGCTGCAATTCGGCGTCGTGGGGACAGCCCCTGGGTCACTTGATTTAGAAGCTATTGCATTTTTATCTCTCTTAAGAAATTATTAAAATCTCAATTAAAATTTGAAGCAATTCAAAAGATTTGGCACCCTGAAATTTTCCTACGGCTTTTACAGAAAAAATAGAGCTGACAGTAATTAAATATGAATAAAAAAAATAAGAAAAAAAAAAGCATATCACAAACGTATCACAACAACAATCGAAGTACCAGATACACACAGACAAAAGAAAAAGTGGACAACTCAGTGACTGTGTCAACATGCAGAGTCTGAGGAATGAGGAGTGCTCAGTGATGAAGAGTAGTGAGTGAGATCGTGTAAAGGTGATCATGCCTCCACAGAGGCTAGAGGCAGATTAGGGCAGCCCAGAGACCCGGGTCATCAGCAGCAATTCCGGAGCACAAACCCAAGCCACCCCACATCGAAGACGACCCCAGTCCCACCCAGCGGGTGGCAGAGTCCCCTGCGGTCATGGGGCACAGACCCCGCAAGCCAAGATCTTTTTAGGCTGATACGTGATGGCTTGTTTTTTTCAATAAAAATTTGGATATAGTGGGGCAAAAATGTATTTAGTCGGACAAGTTCTGTGCAAGTTCTCCCACTTAAAAGATGAGAGAGGCCTGTAATTTTCATCATACTCATCAACTATGAGAGACAAAATGAGGTAAAAAATCCAGAAAATCTCATTGTCTGACTTTTAATTAATTAATTTGCAAATTATTGTGGAAAATAAGTATTTGGTTAATAACAAAAGTTCATCTCAATACTTTGTTACATAACCTTTGCTGGTAATGACAGAGGTCAAATGTTTTCTGTATGTCTACACAAGGTTTACACACATTGTACAAATGTCCCCGTCCATATACCTCTGGCTTTCTACATGTAGTAACGGAACGCACCCAAACAACTGCCGAGTACTGCGCATGCTTCGGACTCTGAGTAAAGCATGTGGGAATTTGTTGGTTCGGCACTAGGTCTGTGACTTCTGTGAAGTGTGCGAGAATGAAAATGTAAGTGTTGCTTTATTTATCTTTTGAAGCCGATCATTACGCTTGTTCACACAAAGCCCTATTGCTAATATGTGTAGTTCGGTTTAAATGGTTTGTAGTAATTGAGATATCATATAGCGCTGGGTCTGGCCCTTTAGTAGTTCTCATGTTCGTTCTGGGGTAACACTGTGTACAACTACTGAGTCACTATGTTGCTGTTACCCCACTTTCTAATTATAAAACGTTAATTTCCTTACGTTTCTGTTTCGAACACTTGTTACCACCCATGTCATGGTTAACAGAGACCTCTAGTGGACAATTTGAGTATTTATTTACCTTACTGTTCTGTACTGTCAGAGTTGTTATCTCTTACAAATTCATAATTATCAAGAGTAACTGCATCTAACCTAACTGGAAATGGTATTGTTTGTCCTTTCAGTTAACCACACATATACACACACGTCCAGATGAATCCATGAATGCACCTGTTGGATTCAATTAAGAACTGTAGACTAAGCTTCTGGAAGGCTGCAGTTTTTCTGACCGAAGACCGAAGGCCAGCCTTGTACACACCAGCATCCCAACAAATAAACAGTCATACACATTGTTGATGGTATTTTGGCCCATTCCTCCATTCAGATTTCTTCTAGAGCAGTGATGGTTTGGGGCTGTCGCAGGGCAACACGGACTTTCAACTCCCTCCAAAGATTTTCTATAGGATTGGAGACTGGCCAGGCCACTCCAGGACCTTGAAATGCTTCTTACGAAGCCACTCCTTTGTTGCCCGGGCGGTGTGTTTGGGCTCATTGTCTTGCTTGAAAGGTCTAACAATGTTTCATCTTCAATGCTCTTGCTGATGGAAGGAGGTTTTCACTCAAAATCTCACAATCCATTCATTCATCCATTCATTCATTCCTTTACAAGGATCAGTATTCCCGGTCCCTTTGCAGAAAAACAGCCCCAAAGCATGATGTTTCCACCCCCATGCTTCACAGTAGGTATGGTGTTCTTTGGATGCAACTCAGCATTCTTTCACCTCCAAACACAACAGGTTGACTTTTTACCGAAAAGACTATTTTGGTTTCATCTGACCATATGACATTCTCCCACTACTCTTCTGGATCATCCAAATGCTCTCTGGCAAATTTAAGACAGGCCTGGACATGTACTGACTTAAGCAGGGGGACACGTCTAGCACTGCAGGATTTGAGTACCTGGCGGCGTAGTGTGTTACTGATGGTAGCCTTTGTTACTTTGGTCCCAGCTCTCTGCAGGTCATTCACTAGGTCCCCCGGTGTGGTTCTGGGATTTTTGCTCACTGTTGCGTAGAGCCCCAGCTCGACGGTGATTATCAGTGGTCTTGTTTGTCTTCCATTTTCTAATGATTGCTCCCACAGTTGATTTCTTCACACCAAGCTGCTTACCTATTGCAGATTCAGCCTTCCCAGCCTGGTGCAGGTCTACGATTTTGTTTCTGGTGTCCTTTGACAGCTCTTTGGTTTTAGCCACAGTGGAGTTTGAAGTCTGACTGTTTGAGGTTGTGGACAGGTGTCTTTTATACTTATAACAAGTTCAAACAGTTGCCATTAATACAGGTAACAAGTGCAGGACAGAGGAGCCTCGTAAAGAAGAAGCTACAGGTCTTTGAGAGCCAGAAATCTTGCTTGTTTGTAGGTGACCAAGTACTTATTTTACTGAGGAATTTACGAATAAATTCATTAAAAATCTGAAAATTTGATTTTCTGGAGTTTTCTTTCTCATTTTGTCTCTCATAGTTGAGGTTTACCTATGATGAAAATTACAGGCCTCTTTCATCTTTTTAAGTGGGAGGACTTGCACAATTGGTGGCTGACTAAATACTTTGTTGCCCTGCTGTATATGTGAGTCCAGTAACTTAAACCAGCAGGAGGATGGTTTAGTGGGTATGACTGAAAACAGGTAGCTGACTTTAGGTAGAACCATCATTTTAATTGTGGCAACCCTCCCCATGAGTGATATGGGTAAGCACTTCCACTGCGAAAGATGATTCTCTATTTTTTTAAGTAGCTAAACATAATATAGCTTTGTTAATTCTGATAACCTGGGAGAAATGTTTATGCCTAAATATCTAATGTTTCTAGACTGTTTTGTAATATTTGGTATGTTTTGTAAGTCACATTTATTGGACATAACTATTGTCTTAGACCAGTTAATAGTACAGTCAGATATTGATGAGAATTTGTTAATGAGTGTAATAGTCTGGGGAAGAGATGTCGATGAGCTCTGGAGGAAAAGTAATACATCATCAGCATAAACACTTATGTTCTATATTTTTGGCATGGATTCCTTTATTTTCTTTATTTTGTCTTTTGGCAGCTGCTAAGGGTTCAATAAAAATAGCAAAAAGTGAAGGCGAAAGCGGGCAGCATTTGGGTTGTTATACAACATTTTTATCCAGTCTATGAAAGAGAACCCAAACCCAAATTTGTTTAATGTTGCTAATAAAAATGTCCAGTATTCTCGGTCAAATGCTTTTTCTGCATCTAAAGAAATGACTGTGGATTCCAGATTATGTAGAGTAGAATAATCTATTATATTAATTAATTTGTGTGTCAGTGGAAGAATGTCTACCTTTAATAAAGCCCGTTTGGTAGCAAAGCTGAAGTCTAATATTATCGGCTATGGGCTGGGGATGTTTGACAGAAAGCTCTTTCAGCAACCCAAAAGAGGAAAAATTATCCAGGAGCAGAAGTTGAGAGTAGAGAATGTGTCTGAGAGTGAGGGAAAGAGACCAAGCTTGAGGGTGGGAGATTTGAACCTGCAACACTAAACTTGAGAAGATAAGCAGAGTTTAAAAGGAAGGACAATATATTTGAGAGCAAGAAGGGACACTCCTTTATCTGTATAAAAATACAGATAAAGGAGTTCAGGAAAATAAAATAAAATAAAATAAAGGAGTTCATAAAAATTGTGTACTTGGTTAAAACAAAGCAATAAAACAGATAGACACATCAATAGGTTATTTTTAAAATAAATAGAAAAATATATAATTAGATTAGTGAAAATCTAAACAAAATCAAATAAAGTTCAGCTATAAGCTAAAAACATCTTGAGCCTGTTTTTAAACCATCAACAGTCTCTGCAGCCCTGAGGTTCTCTGGCAGGCTGACCCACAGTCAAGGCCCATAGTGGCGGAACGAGGCCTCACCAGAAGTCTTGGTTCTGACTTTGGAAACAACTTAAAGGCCGGTATCAGAGGATCTCAGGGTCCGCCAGGATTCATAATCAAAATTTTAAAATCAATCCTGAAAGTGTGAAAACACACTCACCACAAACAGTCATGAGAGGGGAGGAGGAGGAGGACAATGGGGACACCTCACACCCCTCTTCCCCGGGGCGGCGCCGCGGGCGGGCAAGGGGAGGTGGTTGCCCTGGGGGCCGAAAACCAGAGAGGCAGCGATGATGAGGGGCTGCTGATCTTGGGGGATGCACGGTCGGCCGCATCTGGGTGAGAGGTGATCGGGGGTGGCTGGGGATGGCGGTGGGGGCCGGATCTGAGGCTTGCCATTCTCTGGTGCGCTGGGGATGTCTCCCACAGGGCATGGCGGGAGGGAGGGGGGGCTGGGGAGTGAGATTGGGAGGGTTGTTTGCTGTGCGAGTGTTTATACTGTGTGGGTGGGGTTGAGGAGGTGTGTGTGTGTTAGGATGAGCGGGAGCGTGTGTGTGCACTTGTGGGGGGGGCCTGGGCGGGCCTGAGGGTGGTGTGCCGTGGGTCTGGGCTCTGCCACTGTTCTCCCCATCCTCTCATTCCCCGTTAGGCATGTGGGGGTGGGTACCTTCTGGGGTCGGTGGCGGCTCATTGGCTGCGGTCCCTGTATGGCCCGGTCATGGGGGGCGGCCTCTCCTGGCCTGTCTTGCCCTGGGGGATCTCCCGGGGAGCGGGTGTGCCTAATGCCACTAGAGGCTCAACATCCAGAGGGAAGTTCGCTTACACTTACATCCCCAGACCCATCTTATTTCCCGCTCTCTCTGTGTCACACACACACACACACACACATTTAGGGATTTCGGAGGCATGCACGCCATGCGGGGTGGAGCGGAGGGGGCCATTCAGTGGTCTCCTCAGATGCATCCCGTGGCGACTCGCCTCTCAGTTTTAATTGCACTGAGACACCAAAACACAAGAAACACAACACACAAACTGGGGGGCGTGTCATGCGGTGCCACTTAGGTGGTTCAGAATGTCAGTTTTAATTCATTTTTGATTAATTGACCAGCACTAGTTGGTTGTTCTTTAAAATAATTGTAGTTACAAAACATGCCTTTATGACCTGGGAAAAATTACCAAAGCAAAAAAGTCAAGCTAGAAAAAATTTGTTTAATTTAGCTCGATAACAAACGCAGTGGGATTTAACATTGTATGTAGCAAAACATCAAGACTTCACCTAGTAAATACCCTCTGTTTTATACCCCTAATAAAACCACACTCTTTTCTCCTCTCTGAGATATAACTTCAAACATTTAACTTATGCAAACCTTTGAAGCAGCTTGAAATGAGCTTGGTAGTGGACTATGATCTCTGGAGCTCAAAGAGAAATAGGTGTCAGACATATTGTTACCACCTCTCCAGTCGGCTTGACATGGGGACAGCATGCACTTACACAGGCTCTTCATAAATAAATGTCTAATCATGACGACTATATATGACTTTCAGGCAATTATCACATAGGTTGAGCACATGTGTAGATGTACAAAGTGACTGTTACTCAATTATCACCGCGTGTCCACGTAATTTTCACTTTCTGTCAGTCTAACGCCTGACATTTCACAACGTGGGAAGACAAAAATATTTTTTAAAAGGTACCACTGGAATGTAAATGGTACATTTCATTGAGATATAGATCATTTGTTCAGGCTCTGTAACTCAGCTCAACTGAAACAAAGAATAAAATAAGAATCTGAAAAATACATAATACCTGCTCACACATTATTTCATAAGATTTGTTTTCCTAATGTTGTGACTTTGTTTTGTATCATTAATGCAAATTATATAATCTTGCAGCAATGTATTTAACTATCACATCCATTACTGTTCCATTTCATTCTATAACAAATTTTTTTTTCAGTTTTCTACTTTGGTGAGTCAGAAATTAAGAAATAAATACACAAAAAACAGAAAAACAATATTTGTTTAATCTTTGCCTTGTTGTGTGATGGTGGTGTTTCCCGTGAACAATCTGCTTCTAGCTCAGACCTGATATCTGTCAGCTGTGCAGATTCTCACCTACTTTAAATGTCAAAAATTACCAGCATCACAGATTTTACATCCATCTTTCTTTATTTGTGCAGCAACAGAAAAACTTAAAAACTTCCACTCACTGTGTTTATGGCTAAAACAGGAAGTCTGATTTGTGTACAATGGGAAATATAAACATTACACTTTAACTTAAAACAAATCATTAGTATGTAACCATTTTGAAAGACAAACTAAAGGTTGTAATCTTCCAGTCTTTTTCTTTATGGGATTGTTTAATTTGCTACCCGGTTCCAGGTTTTGGTGCATGATGGTCCATGCTGACCAACACAGCGTATATCTCCTGTAAGCTATTGTTGCTCTACACCTTTATGACTCTGCAGAGCAGCATATAGTGAACTACATTTCCAGGTGAAGTCTGACTGCTCACATAAAGGACTTCATAATGAAAAACTGGACAATTCAAATATACTCTGTTTACTTTGCTGTTGAACTGCTTCTCTTCTTTTCCCTGATTGAGAAGTTTCTTTTCTTTTTTAGAGTATCTTGTTTGTTTTTTGCCATGCAACTTAATTTTTATTCAAGTTATCTTTGTTCATTAATAAAAATTAAGCCACTCATCCATGTGTTTCTTGAAAATGAGAATATAATAAAAGGATAAATGAAATTAAAAAGAATCTGCCTACTAACATATTAACACTACTGTATTCTGCTCATTCAGCATCACATTTAAATATATGAAAAAAGGACCAATACGTTCATACCAGTTGGAAAACATGAAAATGAATGGAATAAACTTAGAAACTGACTGTGTCAGTGCGGTCAGTCAAGGGCCAGGTGGAGATTATCAGGTCCATATTGAGAGTTCTGATCTAATCCAACGAGACTTCCTTCCATCTACGCATTCCGGGAAATGCAGTGGCCCTCATTTATCAAAAGACTGTACGATGGAAATCTGTACGCAGGACCATTTCCACGCAAGGTTTGGAATTTATCAATCTGGATGTGAGCACAGGGTACGACCAAATCTCACGACAGATCTGAGCACATGTAGCAAGTTTGAGTCAGAGTGGATCAGTGTTGCAGTTTGACCTCACTGGGCATGGCCTCTGGACCATGAATAATTAAGGGCGTAACATGTAAATGAAGATGGATTTCAGGCATTGCATTTATCAAGGTCTATCATTCCTATTCTGGGATAATCAGATGCAAACATTCCATGAATCACACATGGGTCCAATCGTAAGATCATTGCTGCGATCAGATGTGTTCGTTTATATGTTGGTTTGATAAATGAGGGCCAGAGTGTGTGCCATGCAGCGATGCAGTCAGTGGGCTGCACAGTCAAACAAGATTTACATGATTAGTTTATAAAGATATGTGGTGAAACAGATTTGGCATCTTTCAAGAGACTAACTTTAACGAAGCTCATCATTAGCCTGTATTCTGGATGTTAGAGCTTACCTTAGCTTGAGGTTTTCCACAAGGCTGATGAATCCCGCATTTTCCATGACAGACAGTAGTTGAACATTCACCGTGGTGCAATAGAGAAATTTTCTGTCAACCTTCTAACCTTCATGCTGTTTGCCGAAGTTAATTGCTCTTCTGGAAAGTGTCAGCTGCTACCGCTATGCAGTTTTTCTCCTCAGCACGTTGGCATGTTTCACCACACAGATCATGTTTTCTCTGTAACAAAGCTGAGCTCATTCTCTCTGGGAACAGCAGCAAGCTCCACCATCACTTGGAACGTAAGTCCAATGGATAACTTAACAAGCTCAAATTTCCATCATGACAGAGGCCTTTAATGATCTGCAACATCAGACTTTGAAGTCTGGATCCATATGTGGATCAGGACAAGGAGCTGGGACATCATTCCCATGTTTGATCCATGGCTCCTCAGTACTGAAGCCTAATACTGGTGTTAGATAGGAGCAGTCCCAAGGCTAGAGCAAGGGTTTAGGTTTGATTTGGATATTGGTAGAGGCAAGTTGCCCATAGAGCTCTCTGGAACATTAGTGGGTTTTTTTCCAGATATGATAAACGTTTATTTGCAATATCATGTTACTGAGTGGACAGAAAATCTAAAGAGGTTTCTACTCAGAGAAATCAGCAGGTTGCCCGTCCACTGTTGGAGCTGCAGTAATCCTGAAAACATCAGGGCATCGTCATCCTTTTAGTGGCAATAACATTTTAAAAAGAAATCTATGCAATCTACACAGGTCTCAAATTTTATAACATGTGATCGTCCAATAATTGGAAGGTTGGCGGTTTGATTCCCACTCCCCCAATCATCTGTCTTTGGGCAAGACACGTCACCCTCCAGCTGGTGTATGAATGCTGGGAGGTGGTTTCTGTCATGCTGCCCTGGGCAGCTGTGGCTACATGTAGCTTAGCATCAGCAGGTATGAATGAATGATGATGTGAAGCTCTGTAGGAATCTAATCCATTATTGATTATCATTATTATGGTGAAGGCTGTGATGGCAGCATGAGCAGCCACACACTAAACAAGGCCTGGTATCCTCTTTTTCTGGTTTCAGTTGAATGTGCTAACACTTTAAATTAATGTGCTATTCACCATTCTTCATACTTCACATTTTTATTAAGTTTTGGCAAGGTGGCTGACTGACTGGGTGCACACATTTAGTTAACTTGGTCACCTGTTAATTTGGTTTGCTTCAAGCTGATATATTTTCCTTCTGAGTTACCCGTTCCTGCTGTGTGGGACTGACCCAGCCTGCTAAGGAAAGAGTCCCAGCTGCTGTGGATCTCCTTAAATGGAAATTGGGCCTAATTGGACTCTTCTATTTTATCTGAAGAAGGTTCGGGAAAGATTTAGGTTTTCTATTGTTTTTTGCTTTATTTTATTTTTGCTTTATTTGAAGAGTTTTGATTGTTTAGGCTTTTTCCCCCTAACAGGTTACTGTTTAGCATTGTACTAATGAGTTAAGTATTTGTTTTAGTTTGTTTAGATAGCTCTTTCATTTCCCCTTTTGTGTCACAATGGCCCGATCAGTTTCCTATGTTGAAGTTAGTTTTGTTGACCTCTTTTTTGGGCCCCGGACTTTTGTGATTGGAAACTTTGTTGTGTTGCTGGTCTTTGTAATTAAATGCCTCTCTGGTTTTTCAGCTCGGTCCCTCACAGAGACGTTGACACTGAATATTTTCAATTTCTTTATTGTCTTATTGTTCTTTTTGTCTTTTAATGTCATTTCTGTTGTTCGCTACCTTTTAGTACTCTTGTTATTTTAATTCTTGTTGTATTCTGTGTGTTTGTAGTCCATGAAGCCCTGTGGTCCTGCCAGTGCTTTACAGATGAAGTGTTGGAAGTTTCTTTTATACTGCAGCTACATAGAATTGGTGATACTACAGAAAAATTAATCTTTACATCATTGTTATTCTCATTTTAACCCTTTAATGCATAGTGTCCACTGCAGACACATATTTAAAAACTTTTTTTTAAATGGATACATGGGTGTGGCTCGCACATTAGCAAATTCATTGGACATTAGTGAGTCATATAGTATATAAACATACATTGTAATTACCAAGTTTGCCTCAGTGAAAAACAGGACAAGAAAATGATCCAGGTGTTTTTATAGTTAAAATTATATTAATATATTTTATAACATATTTTATAAATATTTTCATAGATCATATAGAAAAATCAACACCCTGAGTAAAAGTTAAAATAAGATTAAAATACAGAAAAGCATCAATGTGCATGTCTGCAGAAGTAAAATATTTATTTAAAAAGAAAAATGTGGTATTGTTTTGTAATAATCCATGCACCAGAGGGTTCATTAAAAATCTGCTAAAAGTATGGTCCTTTTTATTTTCCAGAATCTATACCCAAAATTGTCTTTTTGAGTCTTTACAAGGTTACGTAAATCCATCATTCAGTATGCCATATTATGACATTGGTTAAATTTTAATTAGTGCAACTCTGACTACTAAAGCTCACCTGTGTCAGCTCGTCTCTCTGAACAACCTTGCAGCTCTGATTCTGTCACCTGACTAAATAACACTAGAGCACGATGAGGAAACAAGTCTTTTACTTAGTAACGGTTATTATCACCATTAATAATGACTCAATAGCAATAAATAGACTCAATAAATAAAATAATTTATTTGTGTCTTAAACTTTTACGCTGACTCACCCTAAAATAACCTGATGTCCTTTCTTTTCTTTGCTCCTGAAATTCAGAGACACAACCACCGTTAGAGCTGATCGCTCTGCTGTTTTTGCAACAGGAAATGGGAGGAATAACTGTGGATCTGAAAATGGATCTGGATATTGGAAAGGACATGTCCCCATCACGTCCCCATGGTATAGAGCCTGCTTTACTTTAAAGGCTTATATTGTCCATGCCACTAGTTCTATTTTTTTTCAGTGTTAAAATCTCAGATGACAACAGAAGGTGTATGGACTGGACATAAATGGATTTGTCCGAACCACACATCTCATGTTCTCCCACCAAGTTTTCACCATGTCCAAAGAATCTTCTTGTAATGGCAGGAAATTTTTAGCTTTCTTTTCATATTAACACGGTGAGGAGAGGAGAAATCAGGACAGTCAGCTCTTCTCTGTTGTTTTGGGTCTTCAAGTAGCTCTTTAAAGCTCAGAGGTGGAAGCTGGTAACACATGCTGCAAACAAGTTCATTAAACAGTCTGCTGAATTTCACATAATCCAATTATGTGTTGATTTGGTGGTTTAACTTTCTATGTCATTTATATTTTCTGTTCCAGTAGAGCGGAGGAGGTTCCTGATGCTGGCAGCCGTATGTTTATACCGAGTCAGAATAACAAGTGTGGCTTACAAACATCCTTTCACAGCTTTCTGTTCTTAGTGTCTGTATGGATTTTTCCCATATTGTACCGTACGGTGCTGAAGTCTGAGCCAGCCTGACAGATAGTTTAGAAGCTGGATGTTCGGTTGGATAGCAATTTATTTTCCACACACCATGTCAGTGTAAATAAAGAAGGGTGGGGGGGTGGGGGGGTCTGCTGCTCTTTTTTATCCCCACAAATAAAAGCAGGAAAGTACTGGAGAGACTCAATTTCACTGATGTGATGACTCTGTGTGTCTGGATTTGTGTGTGTGTCCTATATGAGAGTACATGTCTGTATGTACACATAGTGTGAAAATTTCCCACATTCTGAACAAACCCCATTTTACCCGAGATAAAGTTTCATTTTGACACCATTAGTTTAATAAATGACTAGAAAATGATAAAATGATTTACAAGTCAGAATGGATTGGGTATAAGAACATGGAAATGTGTGATTCAGTTTAAAATGAGAGTATAAGGAAATATATAACCACATTAACAGTTTGAAGCCAAAAAGGCTCAACTAGTCAGTAAATACTTGTGTCCAGGATTAGTAGTGAATTTTTCTTTTTAAAGGGGGGAAACATCTGAAGAGAATCCTCTCAGGTTATTCTGTTTTAATGTTATTGATTAATTACCAAATCAGTTCCATTAAGAATATCTTCAGTGTTATGTCATTTTTTGTGCAAAGTAACAGGTTAAAGTACTTTGTGTTATTGGATAAAATCTCCTCTTTGTAGTTTATTGTCCACTTATGTCAGATTTGCCTGTAAAGCTGCTGTCTTGCTGCATGGCGTCCAGCCTTTTCTACGTATATGACCACACCTTTGCAGACAGGAAATATGGATGCAATACTACCTTTACAGCAGTGAACTTTTATATTCACAAAAGAAAAAATAAATCCTCTCCATAACAAGTGTGTGGACGCGCCACACTGCAGATTAACTAGTTAAAAAGATTTGCTAATTAAAGCTACTGACTATAGTTTGGTACCTTCCCCACGTCATCATTAGTTTCCCTTCGCGAGTTGACTTGAGCCGAGTTGGCAACTGGTCCCTGTAGCCTGACGCTGCTGTTCCTCTGACTGAAGGTACTGGGATGGCATCCCCTTGCAGGGCTAACACTGGCCCTGGGTCATTGTGGTTTACTAATGAGGGAACAGAGGAAGGTGTTTTTTTTTTTTTTTTTCATTTTAAAATGAAATGTATGGACTAAGGAAAACTGGAACCAAACTGTAGGGCCCCAAGTGGGGTCTGGGGTCATGATGCGACAGATCTCACATCTATCCATCTTTGCCTTCTGTTGCTTTTCTTTCTTCTAGCATCAAGCATCACACAGCAACTGGGCATTGTAGGAGTCTAGCACCAGTTCCAACCACCATCTGGTGCAGCCATCACCAGAGAGGCGCCAGAACATCTTAATGGGGGGAACAAGAAAACTCAAGTGTGAAATTTCTGCTGGAAATAGATGGACCTTTCTTTTCTGTTGTATAAACATTCAACTCTCCTGGTTAGACAACCATGAAAAGATCAAAACTATTCCCTCAAGAGTTGATAAAAGTTGCATGACAGTGGAAACGTTATAAATCCAGTAGAATCCTATAGGAGGCGTTTTATGATCCTACTGAGATGGAGAGAGAAGGAAGCGCTGGTGAAACAACATCAGCAACACCTGACTGGTCAAAGACTTCTCTTTCCTTTTTTTTAAAAAAATGTATTTATTTTGGAGAACCTATGAATACACACACACACACACACACACACACACACACACACACACACACACATAGTTAGCCAGTGGAGAGTGAAGTGAGCAAGGAAACAAGGTTATTGATTCTTGTTTGGAAGGCTCTGCACAGCAACACCAAGTGATTTCGTCTGGATGTTGATTTAAATACAGGACAGTTCCAGATGTTACGCAGCTGCAGCTAGAGAGCGCATGAGTTTTCTCCTTCTTTCGTCATTTCTTTGTATTTAAGACGTTATTTTACAATAACTGAAGGGAAGTTTGCCTACAGTACAAAAACTGTTGAAAGCTGTGCAGCATCATTTAATTTCAATACCAGCTTTTTAATGAATCATTTCACCATCTCCACAGTATTCATGTGTTTGCATGCTTTCAAGCATGTAAGGAATAATGGGAATTAGCTTGTTTTATAGAAAATTATCCTAGCATATGTCCGAGCTTCTAGAGATGTTGCTAAAAGATGAAAAAACAAAGTGTGAATTGTAGTTTCTAGACACTACTAATATCCTCTCACCTTCTGCAGCAGCAAACACTTGTATGTAACACAAATATAACACCTTAATGGCAGAAATTTCAAGTAAAAAGTATCAGTGTCATATTGGTTTTCCTTACACTTACCCTCAATTTACTTGGTATCAGATCAATACCAAAATTGGCAGCAGCACCAGAGCACAACTTTTAAATTCAGCTTCATACCCAGGACTTTTGCTGCCATCTACCACCCAGTGGAGAAACACAGGGTGTAGAGGTGACTTCTTGTACTGCCCTCCACACTCATGGTGTCAACTTTAACATTCAGCCACAAACAAACATCCCACCAGCATTGCGAACATAACACAGACAGTAAAACATTCGGCTTTACAGAGTAACAATCACAAAACATTAAAATCCTGCTGAATATGGATTTCCCATGAGTCTTTGCACAAGGCAAGGCATGTTTATTTGTAGAGCACATTTCATGTACAAAACAATTCAGTGTGCTTTAAACACACTGGATCTGGAGAAAAGTGCATGTCATTGGGAAACTTAAGCTCTGTTAAACTTAATTTATCAACTTTGAGTGTAGAAAACTGATCTCACTGGAAGTCAGATATGGTGAAGTTAATCTGGTTAGTGGCGACAGAAATGGAACGTTTGGCAAAGACCGTGGTACCAACCCAACACCTCCCTTCATTGCTGCGGGGCCGCCATCCTCACAGGAAGCATGTCTCAGTCCCCAACCAATAGAAACAGATCACAGTAGAGCATGTTTAAGTGTAATTTCTTTACTTGATTGGATAAATAACATAATCGATATTTGTCACCCCTGATTGGTGGGTTTGGATTATTTGTGCATTTGCTTTGTTTTCTGATACTTGTACCTTTTGTACAGTTTTATTTTACAGTCATTCTACAGTTTTACTACTAACACAAATAAGTGATAACTGGTTCTCTGCAAATGGATGTTTTGCCAATGGAACTGCATATCAATAGACCTCCCTGGAAACACTGAAAGCCCTGTTCTTTATTTATTTATCATTATGCAGTAAAATGAAGCACAAAGTCAATATCAACAACAGACTAGAGCCACACCGGAGAACATTGTAGACATTTTACTCAATGCTGCATTTGTCCATAAAGTAAACTGGTTATTGTCTCATTATTTCAATTTGGAAACCCTCACTTTATTCTATTTAATGAATAAAACCATATCCAACTTCTCTAATGAGCTGTTATGCAATTAAGAAAGAGCAAAACTATTTAGAAAAGATAATTCCAAGTCTACAGACTACAGAAAAAAGACTCAAAAGGAGGTAATCAACAATTTTGATTTTTGTATTTCTTTTTATCTACTGCTCATTTTCATGTTTCTATCTGTGCTGTGCCTTAACGAGTTAGTTGAACACTGGTTCATGAACTGGTTCATATTCTGGATGAAGGTGAGCTGAGAGTTGTGTATTTCTGCCTGATGAACGTTATTGTGAGCCCGGTCATTTTGCTGTTTGTGAACGGCGTTCTCTCACACATTTCCATGGAGCCTTCCAGGCAAAATCCTGGCTAAAACACATGGTAAACAGGCAAAGCAAGGCAAATTTATTTGTATATTACATATCATGTACAAGACAATTCAAAGTGCTTTATATATAAACAAGTGCATTAAATAACAAAGATAAAAAGAAATGCAAATAATGAAATAAAAACAGAAGGAAGATGCTAAAATAAAATAGATATAATGCAAGAAATAAAGTTCCTGTATGGGGAAAGACGATATTAAAACATGATTCGAGCTTAAAAGAACCACATGTAGACTTTGACTTCTAAATAAAAACCAGTGAAATGCAGCAGTGAATAGGTATGTCTTGAACCTGGATTTAAATAAACTCAGTGTTTCAGCTGATCCGAGGCTTTCTGGGAGTTTATTAAGGGAGGCCTTAATATATATCAGTGAAAAACACCAAATCTGGCAACACCACCCACCACAGAGCCGCACCCCGCATGCATGATCAAATTGTTAAACATGAAGGATAAATCTACTGAAGGCAGCAGAAGCACCTCTGCCTCAATGATTACTACAGCTTCATTGTTTGATCACTTAAAATCATTTTTCTGTACTGGTCAGTGATGATCCAAGAGGGAGAAATCTGGCCTTTTTGTGTGAACTTTGCCCGCCGGGTGTCAAGAAGCAACTCCAGACATCAACAACATCAGCAGCAAACCTGAAATGGCAGATTGAAATAAAGCAGACCCAGAAATCTGCCTTCCAAGGCATGTAAACTAAATGTCTCCTAAAACAATCTAAAGACGTGGCAATGGCGTGCTAAAGCAGATCCTCTACCAGCCAGAACGAAATAATGGCATCCAGCAGCAGCAGCTCCGTTGTCTTCATCTCTAGGTGGAAAACCTTCTGCAGGATGTTGTCGGAGACCTGCAGCCCTGGAGAAAAGAGGAACCTTCAGCTTTCAGAAACTTGACAGATGCAGACATATGTTCTGCATGTCTGTTTTTTTTTTTTTCTTTTTTTTTTACTTCTTCATTTGGGCTGAATGTTGCACTTTTATGACCCAAGTTCTAGAACTTTTGTTTGGACAAACAAGTTAGAAGAAAAACTTTCACAATAACTTAAAAGTGACTTAATGAAAAGATAAATAATGTTTAAATGTTTCGCACTTTGAGGTACATCCTTTGTTTCCTACCGCAGCATGGTTCCTACCTCAGATAGTTTAATAAGTAAAAAAGACAATTCAAGCAAGTTTTTCCTCATGTTTGTATACTGTAAGACTGTACTGTCTTACCAATGAACCAACTGCTGGGAAATGGGACCCGCCCTGACCCGGACAGTCCTGATACTGAAAGATCCCCAGAAGGGAACAGTCCCATCCAACTATCAGCCAATAACCTGTCTCTTCACAATATGGAACCTCCTGTCAGGCATCATAGATTAGTGGGCACATGGATCAATAAATGCCAGAGACACAGAAAGGCATTGTTAAAGGTACCAGAGGAGCAGCTGCTGGTTGATAGAATTGTCGCCCGAGACTGCAAAACCAGACAGACAAACCTGTGCACTGCCTGGGTTGATTACCAGAAAGCCAATGACTCAATGTCACATACATGGATGTCACCATATCATTGGACTTGCGGCCATATGTCTTGGACACTAGGGTGAAGAGAGGGGTGGAGCTGTCAACTGATCACCACCTGGTGGTGAGTTGGCTCAGGTGGTGGGGGAGATTCTGGTCAAGCCTGGCAGACCCAAGCATGTTGTGAGGGTCTGCTGGGAACCTCTTACGGAGTCCCTTGTCAGAAAGAGTTTAAACTCCCATCCCCAGCAGAGCTTCAACCATGTCCTGGGAGAGGCAGGGGACATTGAGTCTGAGTGGGCTGTGTTCTGTGCCTCTATTGTTGAGGTGGCCAACTGGAGCTGTGGCCGTAAGGTCGTGGGTGCCTGTTATGGTGGTAATTCTCGAACTCGTTGGTGGACACCAGCAGTGAGGGATGCCGTCAACCTGAAGAAGGAATCCTATTGGGCCTTTTTGGCTTGTGGGACTCCGGAGGCAGCTGATGGGTATCAGCAGTCTAAGCAGAACGCGGCTTCGGTGGTGGCTAAGGCAAAAACTTGGGCATGTGAGGAGTTTGGAGAGGCCATGGAGAATGACTTCCAGATGGCTTCGAGAAGATTCTGGTCCACCATCCAGTGGCTCGGTAGGGGGAAGCAGTGTTCCGTCAACACTGTGTACAGTGAGGATGGGGGACTGCTGACCTCAACCCGGGACGTTGTGGGTCAGTGGAGGGAATACTTCAAAGACCTCCTCAATCCCACCGACACGTCTTCCGACAAGGAAGCAAAGTCAAGGGACCCTGGCCTGGGCTCTCCTATTTCTGGTCTGAGGTTGCTGAGGTGGTTATAAGCTCCTCAGTGGCAGGGCCCCGGGGGTGGATGAGATCCGCCCGGAGTTTCTTAAGGCTCTGGATGATGTAGAGCTGTCTTGGCTGACATGCCTCTGCAGCATTGCGTGGACTTCAAGGACAGTTCCCCTGGACTGGCAGACCAGGTTGGTAGTCACCCTCTTCAAAAGTGGGACCGGAGAGTGTGCTCTAACTACAGGGGGATAACACTCCTCACCCTCCCTGGTAAGGTCTATTCAGGGGTCCTGGAGAAGAGGGTCCTTTGGGTAGTTGAACTTCGGATTTAAGAGGAGAAGTGTGTTTTTCATCCTGGTTGTGGAACAGTGGATCAGATTTACACCCTCTTCATGGTCTTGGAGGGGGCATAGGAGTTTGTTCAACCAGTCTACATGTGCTTTGTGGACTTGGAGAAGGCGTTCAACCGTGTCCCCCAGGGGCTTCTGTGGGGGATGCTGCGGAAGTATGGGGTACCGGACTGCCTTGTACGAGCTGTCTGGTCCCTGTATAGCAGATTTGTTTCCAGTGAGGGATGAACTCTGCCAAGGCTGCCCTTTGTTACCGATTCTGTTCATAACTTTTATTGACAGAATTTCTAGGCGCAGCTGAGGTGTTGAGGGGATCCGGTTTGGTGGCCTCAGGATTGGATCTCTGCTCTTTGCAGATGTGGTTCTGTTGGCTTCATCGGGCCGTGATGTTCAGCTCTCGCTGGAGCGATTCAAGCCGAGTGTGAAGCAGCTGGGATGAGAATCAGCACCTCCAAATCCGAGACCATGGTCCTCAGCTGGAAAAGGGTGGAGTGCTTCCTCCTGGTTCGGAATGAGGTCCTGCCCCAAGTGGAAGAGTTCAAGTATCTTGGGGTTTTGTTTACAAGTGAGGGGAGGATGGAGCGGGATATCGACAGGTGGATCAGTGCAGTGTGTGCAGTGATGCAGAATCTGCATTGGTCTGTCGTGATGGAGAAGGAGCTGAGCCAAAAGACAAAGCTCTTGACTTACCGGTTGATCTACGTTCCTACCCTTACCTATGGTCATGAGCTGTGGGTAGTGACTGAAAGAACGAAATTGTGAATAAGCAACCAAAACGAGTTTTCTCCACCAGGTGATCGGGCTCTCCCTTAGACATAGGGTGAGAAGCTCGGTGATCTGGGAGGGGCTCAAAGTAGAGCCACTGCTCCTCCACACTGAGAGGAGCCAGATGAGGTGGCTTAGGCATCTGGTCAGAATGCCTCCTGGTCGCCTCCCTGGTGAGGTATTCTAGTAACGTCCCACCGGCATCCTATTTTTCTGAGTTTACACTGACTTTTAAACACAGTTGAGTTTATCATTTATTTCAGTGTAATCAAGTTTAATCTACTGATTCTTCTTTCTTTCTTTCTTTCTTTCTTTCTTTCTTTCTTTCTTTCTTTCTTTCTTTCTTTCTGTCTTTCTTTCTTTCTTTCTTTCTTTCTTTCTTTCTTTCATGGACAGAAAGCTAACATCACTTTAAAGTTGTCATTAGTAGCTAGAACTGGGACAATGAGGCTGTATTGGCAGGACCACAGTTTGTTTCCAATCTGGTGCTATCATTTCTACACTAACTTTAGTGGGAAATGTCTCGGTCTTTTGTTCACCATTTTCCAGTAAATAAATAAATCATACCAAGCTGATAATCTCTTCAAACTCTCAACATTTTAAGTCTTGAAAAGTATTCATAGTATTGACATTCATTGGATGTTTCTTGTAATGAGAATTTTTTCCTATTTCCTCTTACAAAGGCAAATCACATTTTTGTTTTGATTGTTGTTTCTTGCTCAACAATGGCAGAGTTGTTTTGTGCAGCCAATATCAGTGGCATGTCAACAATTCACAAAAGTTATTTGAAGAAAAAAAAAAGATTGAACCAAAAAAAAAAAAAAACCTAAACTGGCATTTAAACAAGAACAACAGTGACATGTTGAGTCTCTGTGTGGCATAACAGTTTTACATTCAGTGTATGAGATGTAAAAATTTGCAGAAATCTTAAATATTTACCTCAAGGTTGAGGTTGCATCAGAGGCTTGACTGAAAATTATAAATAGCGTTTGGAGAGGAATTCAAGTGTGTGTGAGGGTGAGATGAGGTTATAGATTAAATCAATAATTAGCAGGAGCTGCTAATGTCGTGTTTAGAGCTGGTCATGGGGTGCAGACATGCACGTCCAAGCAGACTGGGGAAGATGCAGATCTCCAGAGTGGAAATCTTACATTCATGAATTTCCCTGCAAGGGATTAATAAAGTATTTCTGATTTCTGATCTGATTTCTGATTAAATTCTTGTGAATATTGATGTGGATTTATTGAGACCCACAAATTGACAAGAGGAAAAATCTATATGGATGGATGGATGGACGGACAAATGTTAACAAATATAAGTGAAAATGGAAATCTGTGTTGTGAAACACATAGAGATAGTACAAGATCTAATGCAGTAGTCCGGAACAAGGTTACATTGATTAAACAAACAGATTGCAAGAGTTATGTGTCAATGTGCAGAGACATGGTGGTGTTTACAGTGTGGCCTCTGTACGGTCGAGCTAGAGAGAGAGGGAGAAACAGTGCAGATCTGGTCAGCGTGGTATGGAGGAGAGGGGGGACGTCGGAGCAGAAGAATTCTCTGTGAGAAACTTCCTGTTCAGTTGTGAATGTTTTCCTAACAGCTTTAGCAATAAACACCACAGAGCTCTGTTAGTTCCAGTAGAATCTAAGGTTTCCTTTACCACTGCTGGGCGTGAAGGGAGCTAATCCTGAAGCTAGCTGCTGCTTGCTGCTGGGTAAAGTGAAGGGAGCTAACCCTGAAGCTAGCTGCTGCTTGCTGCTGGGTAAAGTGAAGGGAGCTAACCCTGAAGCTAGCTGCAGCTTCACCCAGGAATAATCATCTGTCCTCCGCCCACTGACCCCGGTTTGGAGGTGGAAAGTTTAGCAGCTGTTTCTGTCGGAGTTTTCACAATAGTGGCGGCACCAGACCAGAGCAGTGCGGTTACTAAACCCTCAGAAATAAAAGATCAGATGAAAAGACGAGGAAAATAACTGGTTTTGTTGTTGCTTCAAGTTCCTGTGGGTGCAGCACACATAGCATAGCAGCCACCCCATAAACACAGCCAAACCAGACAAAAAAACAGCTAATTTAGAAGCTGATGAGACATCACAGCAAAATAATGTGACCCTTCTCATGAAAACTACAGATCTAGTCAAAACATGTCAAGATAAAAAAAAAAAGAGAGAGAGACTTGGCAGCCAGACAAGTTCATACCCAACGTCTCCTTGACCCACTTTATCATCTGCCTGCTGAACAATAAAGAACACCGGAGCCCACACAATGCTAAATATATAACTATGTAAAAACACTCGTTTATGCAACACACCCACACATTATATACACACTATATACACCCACTTATCTCAAACTAAATAACATCAGCAAGTTCTGCTTATATCACACGACATTATCTCAGCAAAAAAAACAGCGTCAGAAGAATAGGCTGCGTTACTAACAGGTAACTGTATCATTACAGTAAATGTCCGTAAAATTATTAATACATTAGTTAGGCTCACAGAAGTATTTATTGTTTAAAATGGTAATAATTTAACCATTAAAAGACTAAATGTGAGTGGGTGATTACAGAAAACAGTCCTTTTATCAGCAGGTTACTGTTTTATAGAGCAAACAGTGTCGAGCCAAAGCAGTAACACAGTAAAACAGTCTGGAGCAGAAAAAATTGTCCTGTTGGCAGAAATGCAATAAAATATTGAGAACGCCAATTTCATTCATTCATGGAAAATCACGCAGTAATTAAACAATATTTTGTTACCTTATAGCAGGCAAAATCTACAGCAAGTACCCATGGCATGTAGCATGCTGCGCTGCTTTATTTTTTACCAACAGCTGAACTAAACGCAGGATCCAGAAAGGACCTTTGACTATTTTTCCATTTGTAGCCACTATCATAGCTTGTTCTGGTTGCCATCTACAGATACATTGCCCGATGTTGTTAAATTCTACTTCAGCCATCAGACTCAAAGACAAGCTAAGATAGCATATTCAGCTTGGAAGATAAAGTTAGAAGATGTAGATGTTTTACTGCCATGATACTCATATGAAGGATGTATGTACACAGCGCTTTTCTGGTCATGTTGACCACACAAAGCTCTTTACATTGCACGTCACAGTCTCACACACACACTCATACAACACTTCTACTGTTAACTACTGAAAACTTTATTCTTCCTCCCATGTTCATAGTCCGAGAGACACATTGGGAGGCAACGTGAGGTTTAGTGTCTTGCCCAAGGACACTTCAGCAGTCAGTGGACTACAACAACAAATTCTGGCAGTCATACTTGCTTTAAATGTTCTCACAGAATATCTTCTGGTAATTACGTTCCTGCCGTCTCTGATACTTGTATGAAGAGCCATTAGTTTTAATAAGCCATAAATACCAGCTGCTCCACGTGTAAAACTGCTGGAACGTGTTAATAAAAAGAGAACCAGGAGACGCTCGTCCATGGGATTTTAAACTGAGGTCTCAGAGCTTTTTCTGACTACATGGTGTCAGATTGAAGTTTCTACAGTAAAAAACATTTCATGATTTTATAAATGGGAGGAGAGGAGAAGTGGATGTGTTCGCAGGTCATTTCTTTCATTGTACACAATCAGAATTTCATTCTAGATATTCATTGCTTTGCTGCTGCACCGCGCTCTCCTCCATCACTGCGTGCTTTGTGATTCAGCAGCCTGGGTCGCCATGCCGATGGTCGCCATGCTGTTGACCTGACAAGGAATAAGCCATTTCTGTTTCCTTTAATCTGCCCTCACTTGCTCTCACTATATTCTCCCAGTCAACCTGACACCTCTTTGTTTTCTCCAGTTTCAGGAAACACTTCATCTGTTTAGTCACAAAGGATGGCAGAAAACAGCCAGCGTCTGGTCCAGCAGCTTCTTTAATCCTGAATCCGGTCTTTCACTTGTTTTTACTCCGGACAACAAAATGTTATTTCTAATAAAGTTTTTTTTTTTTTTTTATCCTTTTTCATTAACAAAAATCTCATCTGGAGGTTGATTACACCTGCTTTTTGTGCTTTTTGGAACAGCACATGGCACCAGGAAACCCTGAGATGGCCCTGTGAACGAGGAGGTCCCACAGCTCAGAGACGCTTCTGTTTCAGGGGGTCAGAGGACAGAAAAGTCCCAGAATCCATCAGGCACTGCAGTTAGCGCCAAATGTCTTCCACGGGGCCCAGAGCACATTTCACAGCTCCTGGCTATTAAAACCAAACTAAACCAAATCAAACTGTCATCATAAATGAGGCCTTGAGACATTTAAAACTTGTCGGGAGCTTTTACTGCACTTCTAATGTGACCCCAGCAAAGAGCTTCAGTAACTCAGGGCTGTTCAACTGACAGATACCTGGCTGCGAGAATTTCTACAACTTACAACTTTTTACAACTTAAAACTTACTACACTACAAAACCCAACCTTAAACACAGATGAGAAAGTAAAGAAGTGTGTAATTTCCAACATGAACAATAAGTTAGAAGATGACACAAGTTTTAAATTAGCTCTGAAGCTCCAGTCAGACTTCGCGCCGCCCGCACCAGCAGACGCAACAAGCTGCAGCCCTGACTCGAATCCACGTCCCTGGTCTATGCAGCCACTGCTAGAGGACGACGAGCAGGGGGGGTCGTAACCCTGGAAGACACAGGTGCGCTCATTAGGCCCCGGCGCAGGTGCACCACGCTGCCTTGCTCTGTCCCGGTTCCATGCACGCACAGCTGAGCTGCGGGTGTTTCTGGGAGCTGAGTAATCGTGTCCTTTTGTGTCTGATTTCCACTCATGTTTGCTTCACGAATGCAGGCTGACAGGACGTTGACAGGATTATGAACACAAAGCTGTTTCCTGATTTTTCTCTACACAAGATGTGAAAAATAATTCAACTCTGATTTCTGTACCCTGATTACTAAACACTCAGAATATCAGTTTACAGTCTGGCTTGGTCCCTCGCTGTAGTAATAATACACTAATATACTACTTATAACGTGGATTTTAATTGTATGCAGTATTTTGTTGAGGGCTTAATCAGAAAAACTGATGAATTCTGACTGAACAGTTTTTGTGCTGATTGATTGAGGAGCTTTTTCCAGTTCAGCTGGACTTTGCCTCCGGATGCATAAAACTGTGCTTCGTTTTTATTATTTTATTCTTGTCCAAACTTTTGAGATAAATCTTGACCTTTCATCAGCGTCTGCAGGTTGGAAAATGCTGCTCTAGTCTTCAGTTTTCTTCTTCTGCTGTTTCGGTTAAATTGCAGATGCAGATGAAAATGCAGCTTCGACCAGCGGTGCAGCCTCAGGTATACATCTTATTAAGGAACAAACAGCCTGAAAGACCTGCTTTCGCTTGGCCATGTGATTAGGAAATCCGTATCTGAGAGCTGGAGAGTCCTTATTTGCTAATAATTCATCGGATTATACCTAAAACCTAAAATAAATAATCTAATAAGAAAGAAATGTAAAGGTTTTTTTTCACGTTGCATATATTGATGCATGGCATCTGGGTGAGCTCTACGTCTACTGAAACATGCCACGACGGTTCTAATGAAAGATTTATGAGGTTTAGATTTTTTTCTGTCTTCCTCCCTCTCAGATGTCAGGGCCTGGTGACTCCAGGGCTCATAGCCCGAATACCTTCAACAACAGGAAATTAATAGGATGGTGTGTCTGCATTTATATTAATAACTGTATCAGTATTCACAAATCATGGCAGCCATCTCTCATTCATTTAAAACTCTGACATTTGCATCACGGATGTGCAGCAAAATCCTGTTCCGGGTCTCCAATTAATTTATTTTCACCTATAATAAAAACTTGTTTAAAATCCCAGATAAGTTTTGATGACAACAGAACGTGTGAAGCTGCTATTTTCCCGTCTGAGCCTGAACGCAGGACATCGTCCGCTTAAAGTTAAAACTTATATTGTCTCTTAAATGATGAGAATAAGCTCAGTAGAAAAAACTCTAATTCTTCTGCCAGAAAAAGATTCTCATGAGTTCACAAAAAAAATTGAATGAGCTTGAGAGGAAATGAAGAAAAAGAAAAATCTGAGTTAGGTGGGAACTTAGTGCATCGGTCTGCTGCTCTTAAAGCCAGATGATTCTCTAGTGGCTGGAAGAAGTGGCAGAAAGGATGATAATAAAATGGTGTTGAGGTTCAGCTATTTAGACCCTGATGTTCACCAAACCAGAATAAAAATGTATTTTAGATCAAACTTGAATGTTTGGGAATAATTTTTTTAGTTACTGTTCATTTCTTTATTTATTCCTTGACAGAGTTTTACTGAAGAGGAATTCTAACGAATTATATTTGGTTTGTTTGGCCTAGATTTTTCTTTTTCTTATGTTTTTTCTCTTTGCTGACGAAGCGACAGGGAGAAAGTGTCCTTTCTGGTTTTATCTGGACACAAAGCTGTCAGAAGACGGGTTTATGTTTACAGACTTCACAGAATGAAAGACTTCTACCCCACCGGTCCGAGACAATGCTGGAGGAAACAGTTCTTATTGTTGTTGATATTTGTGAAGGATGTTTTTTTCTTCTTTCTGCAAATTCAGCACACACATGCATGTACACCAACTGCTGCTTAGAAGGCAGAGAAAGCTGTAAAATAAACATTACAGGAGAGGTAGGTAAAGCTTTTCCGTAGTCACAGCACAGAAAGCAGCGTGCTGCGGAAGCTGCAGCCCAGCTGCTGCACGCTGGGAACACACATTTACGCTGTGGAAATAAATCATCTTAACATTTTATCTGAGCGCTCGATGCATTACTGCCTCATTTATAAAGGAAATATCTCACAACCTGAAAATACAAGTTCTGCTGTGACCCTTATGTTACACATAACACTCCTTTTTCATCATTCAGATCATAAAACACACTCAAGGACTTTCAAATACAACTCTTTAAAAAATAAAGGTCAAGACCTTTTCTAGCTGTTTTATGTACAGGTGTGTCCCAGAGAAAGCAAAACACTCTAAACATGCTTGTTGTTAATTCCAGTGTTTGTGTAAACGCCCTGTGTGAGCAGATCCGGCCTGATAAGGTAGCTGCAGTCAACGTCCAGGCTCGGCTCGCCTGGATAATCCCTCCCAGGGCCAAAATCAATATTCATCAGGACTTTCTTCTTCAGGTATTGCAGATGCACCAGGCTAATTTCCAGCAGGAGCATCTTGTGGCATTTCCATCTGTCAGTGACAGCTTATCACTCCAGTGGAGTCCCAGGTTTTATTTGCAGCACTCGTCAGATCTCTGTCCTCTCCGGGCTGCTTATTGCCACCGCTGTAAAGGCTTGTGAACATTTAGAGAAGGAACAATGACATATTCTGTCCAGCTCACTGTTAATGTTCATCCCGGATCTGCTTCTCAGGCCTCTGCAGTAAGAGATCTGAACACAGAGCTCGGCTAGGAAAGCACCCCCAGGCGGTGCTTGAACCTGCAGCCGGAGTTTCATCTTTTCTTTTCCCTTCCTACCAACAAACAGCTGATTGTTGACAAAAAGAATAAAATCTATTAAAACAGCTGAGATAATAAAAAACTTGATGGATGAGTTTCATTGTTAGATCGATTGTGTTTTTAACTGATATTTGTATAATATAAAACATTAATAATTAATTAAACCAGTAGCGACGATTAAATAAAGAAATTACAGACCAGAAGAAAATTTATCTCACTAGTCAGTGCCTTTCATAATTTCATTAATATTAATATCGTTACTTTTATTTGAAGAAGTTTGAAACGAGATTGAAGATCTTTGACTTAAAGAAGCTGTGATTATAAATAAAAAGACTTTTCCATCTGCAGTTTAACTCAAACATTAATTTCTTCCCAACTTACTGAGCCTGTCTGGCTGGCTCAGAATAATGATGATAATAATAATGACAATAATAATAATAATAATAATAATAATAATAATAGTAATTATTATTATTATTATTATTATTATTATTATTATTATTATTATTATTATCATTTTATAATTATTAATATAATAATAATTATAATTATAATTATTATTGTTATTATTATATTATTACTACTTAGATGGCATTGCCATGTCTTTATTATAAAAACATTCTAAATCATATTAATTATTTACCTGACCTTTTGTTTTGTATTTTCCTTTTTATTTATGTATTTATTTGTTTGTTTTTTTGTTTGTTTGCCATCCTGAGGATTGGATATATGTTACCTGCTCTGCTTCGCTCTCCTGGACGTTAGTTTAACGTTTCATGGCTTGTGTTAATTTTTGTTGGTTTGTAAATACACACCATATCACAACAAAATAAATAAAAACACTCATTTCACCTTGAGCAAAGTATTTTTTAATGACATTTTTAGGGTAAATATGAAGTAAAAAGAAGCCTTCCTGTCAGACCGGAGACCTGAACGTCCTGATGCTTCAACATTAGGATCTAGAGGTAAATCAGGTGGTGACTGGCTGCTTTAATAAATCTGAGCTAAAATCATTTTGGAACAACAAGCAGCTTCCTCTGGATGTTAAACCGTTTCTGGCTCATTTGCTCGTTCTCTGTGTGGGAGAGACGTGTTTTTAGACGTATTTTAAAGGTCAATAAACAACAACAGTTCGGAGCAAAAACAGAAAGGAAGAAAGAAATTTTCTCCCCAACATCTTGTGCGTTTTATGCATCATGTGTTTGCTCCCTCAGCAGATCACCGAAGCATCGTCTCAGCATCAAATCGCTGATCAGTCGCTCGGACCTCCATCATCTGGCCTGCAGGGCAAACTCTGGACTCTCATCCAGGACATCATCTGGATGACAGCGCCCCCGTCCCAGCAGGATCCGCCTCAGAGACGCTTCTAGTTTAATCCCAACTTATTTACAGAAACACAAAGGACCTACTGGTTAGTCCCTCATCACCTGGTCGGTGAGGCGGGTAACTAAACCAGCTAGTTCACCTGTTGCTAAGCTCGTTACTGGCAGAGTTGGAGGGAGAGAAACTCGGACCAACTTCTCCTGCTTCTGAGCCAGACTGACTGAAGTGGCTCAGAGTCGGCTCTTCAACAACAGCCTGAGCCCGATCACCTCCCCGCAACAATCAGCCTGCTGAAGTGCCCTTCAGCAAGCAGCATCCAGGCTGCGACCCGGAGGAAAGCTTCCAGATGGAAAACAAGGGAGCATCAACCCTCATTACTGGACTACAACCACTGAGGCATCTGGATTCACACTCAATCAGCAACTTCTCAAATACACACACACATGTGCACACAGCCGTGCACACAGGATGTCCGACGGGCACGACCAGCAGCCAGCTGAGCCTCATTTACAGAAAAAGAAAGAAGAAGAAGAAAAAGTGTTTACCTTGAAGAAGAAAGCTGCGGTTGCTCCTGTCGTCTCTCCGGATGCTCCTCGTCATCCAGCCGCTCGCCTCCTCTTCTCCTCCGCCGGCAGGTGTGTGTGACACAGACTGATGGGGGTGTGTGTGTGTGTGTGAATGAAGGGGGGTTGTATGCATGTGTTGCCGGGGGGAACGTGGGCTTGACAGTTTGTGGATGTGGACTGGAGGATAATGGAGAGGGATGTGGTTAAGAGGACTGCCTCCCTCTCTCTCTTTAACCCTTGTTGAACCGGAGCCCAGGCTCAGCTGACCACATCGTCGCACCAACTTCTCCCTCTGAAACGATTCAGCCTGAAAAATAACCTGCAGGTTGTTATAGCTCCGACTTCATTCACTTCTCTTCCCTCTTTTCTTCACCATTTCTCTTCCCTTCTGCTTTTTTCTCTGCAGATGTGCAGTTTATTTCCGGTGTGCAAAGTTTGGGATAAGAAGACAACTTCCCGAGTGAAATAAGATCATGTGTTTATTTCAGTGTTTACCTAGAACCTTTTTACTGTCTTCGAAAATAATCTGATTAAATAAAAAAGCATTAATAAAGAAATGATGTCAGCAGTGTCAGGATCAATAAACAGTGTAAAGATGCGCAGACAGATGCTGAAGGGAAAGCAGTGGGTGCACCTGTCCCAGCGCCCAGGACAGCGCTCAGGTTCAGCATCCTCTTCATCCTCTTCGTCCTGCTGCTTCACTTCCCAACAGTTCTTCAGGGAGGTCCCTCTCCTCCAGTCGTGGATGAATTCATCCCCTACATCAGTTAGAGTGTTCCTTTCATTCATAGAAAACTTTAAATAATTTAATCCAAAAATCGGTGATGATTTCAGTGAATCCTGAACAGAGGCTCCAAAAGAGATTTAAAAAACATCACCATCCTTCAGTAAGTTTCACAAAATTTATGATTCGTTTTAAAATCTTTCAGATCAGATTTAAAACATTTGTGTTGAATCTGAATCAAATAAAACTCAGCAGAATCCACACGATCACTCAAAGCTGCAGAAACATGCTTTACTTATGCAAACTTTCACATTTTCATCTTCAGTATGTTCATACTCCTGTTTACTATTTTATGATTATTATTATTATTATTATTTTATTTTTATTATTATTATTATTATTATTATTATTATTTTATTTTTATTTTTATTATTATCATTATTATTATTATTATTATTATTATTATTATTATTATTATTATTATTATTATTATTATGCTACTATTACATTACTATTATTATTCTACGTGCCCAGCAGGTCCCTGAGATCAAGTGATCCGTTTGCTGGTTGCTAAGCGAAGACGGCTGAAGACAAAAGGTGACAAAGCCTTTGCAGCAGTGGCTCCTTCCCTCTGGAACTTCCTTCCTCTCAGCCTGAGATTTGCCGACTCAGTGATCTCTTTTAAAAAGCAGCTAAAAACACATTTTTTAAACTTACTTTTACTTAGTTTTATTTGTTTTTATGTTCTCTGTGTGATTGTGTTATTTTGTGTTCTGTTTTATTGTTAAACTCTTTGTGATTTTTATCTTGATAGGTGCTGTATAAATAAACTTTTATGTACTTTATACAGCACTGAATCTGTGATGTTATGTAAAATAAATGATTAAACTTGTTTATTATCTGATTAATTTATATGTTTCTCCTTCGTTTATCAGGGTGTTATCCAGCTTTTCTTCCTCTTGCTGCATTTTCAACTCTCCTAAACAATTCCAGTGAACTGAACACAGATCAAATAATCATTTTTAGTACTTTTCTCATTTTATTTGCTTTCACTGGACCTAAATTTTTTTTGTTAATTATATAAACACACACACACACACACACACACACACACACATACATATATATATATATATATACATATATATATGTATATATATATATATATATATATATATACGTGTACATGTATTAAGAATCAAATATAACATTAACCTGAAGCAGATGGATGTTTTAACCACTTTCACCTGAAACAACATCGTCATGTTCATCCAGTATGAACAGATTAAAAAAAAAAAAAAAAAAACAGAATGAGGGAAAAAAAACAAGTTTTCTGTTTAATGATTAAAATGAAATTTTGTTTTTCCATCAAATAAAATTTAAAAGCTGTTGAGAAGCAGCTTTTTTAAGCAGGTGGGCCGAGCTGCAGAGACAGATCCATGCATCCACCATCATTCCTCACCTTCGCTTCATTTCTCTTGTTTCAACACAAAGCCTGCAGAGAAAAACATGAAGGCTGATTTATTTATTACAAATGCAGCCATAACCATCATCCAAAGGTAAAAGATGCTGTTCATATGAAGCAGTTTTAGTCTCCAGCCGATCATCAAACACGCTGCAGCATGTGTGTCACGAGCCTAAGTGATCTTCAGTCTTAAATGTTATTTTCATTGTCCAGAAAACATTTATTTTTTATGTATATTCTACGATTTTATCCACAGCTGGAAGAGTTTGAGGGAATAAACCTGATCAGAAAATCAATCCTGCTGTCTGACTGTGTGGTTCAGAAACTCAGAAGAATTTTGAATTATGTCAAAACTATTTAGTGTCTTTAAAACAAATATATTTTATAGATGTTTTGGGAGTTATAGCAGAGCAAAAAGTTATTATACGAGCATCTCCAGAGACAGTGAAGAACAAGTGAAAACCATCTGATGCAGCAACTGGGATGAAGACAGCCACTGATGGTCAGAGTTTACATTTTATCTGACTTACGTTGGTTTTCCTTTAACTTTTCTTTTAAGCAGGGTCCATATTTCTACCAATGACATGTTGTTATGGAGCTCAGAAGTAAATCCCTCCTTCCACTTACATCTGTGGTTGTTATGGATAGATCACCAATTACCCATTTAACGTCTAAATCTGAGGAGATTTAGGTGAAAAAAGATCTAAAAGAAAAATATTGTTTGTGCTTGGTTTAGTTTTTGTTCATTAACTGGTGTTGTCATGTTTTATTATGCTGCTGTTATTAAGTCATCCTACCACTGTCTCCTCGTTTAAATAAATCCTACTTTGCACTGAAAGGTAATAAAAGAAAAACAAAACTAATCCGATTATTCTAACAGGAGCGGGAGGTGGAAGGAAGGTGTGGGATATTCAGAAAATTAAATGCTGAGGGTTGAATTTGTTCCTATTTATTCAAATCGCACAAATTTATAATCCGATGTTTGCTGTTAAAATAAGGATGATTTTCTTCTGATGGCCACCACAAATAAATAAACACAGAGCTTAAATTCATCTGATTTTCCACACATATATATATATATATGTATATACACACACACACACACCAAGCGAGCTGATATAAAACACTGAATAAGACAGTTACAACACAAAGATTTCAAGATATACAAAAACTTTTTAAAGAAAACAAATGTCTGAGCAAGAAAAAATCATTTATATAAAGAGAATTATATTTAAAACATTTTACTGAGTTATTTGTGTAAATTTGTGTTTGTGGTGTTAATGATAAAAGATAAAATAGCACCTGTTAATAAAACTGTATTTACAGCAATCTGCAGTACAAGATGACATTTAATGTTCATATTTATTAATTATAATAATTAAGCCAGTAAATAAGATTATTCTTTTAAAATGGGGGTTTAACTTTAGCTGCTTGACTTAATATTAATACTCATTTAAATATCTGCAGGTGTTACCTGATCTTGGCTGACAAGTGTAATTTTGCTATTAGACTCTGATAAATATGAAACAATGACAAAATTCAGACCTGCTTTAGAGCAGAAAATACTTCATTTTCTTGTATTAAATAATAGATAATTAAAAAAACAAATCATATTTTACACCTGAGATTTTACCTGATATTGTTTGAAGGACATAAAAGCATAAAGCAGGAATGAAAAGGTGTGTTCTGAGACATGCACACTAGTGTGTAGGGGAAATGTTTAATATTGTCTGGGAAGCATCGGGAGAGTAAATGGGTGCTGAGGAGGAGAAATAGCAAAGGTGGGATTTTTTCTGGCCAACAGAGAGAGAGATGGGATGCAGATCTTCTCCAAAATGTCAACATGCACAGGTTTGAGGTTTTGGAAAAAGAAAGTGTCGCTGTTACTGCACACTGATACACGGACTTAGTGCTAATGAAGGACTGTAACTCATAATTAATAAAAAGGACGCAGACTGTGATGGTCTTACACAAAGATTACTTGTGCACATAGACACAGAGTGACACTAACGGGTGAGCACACACAGAAAGTCCACGTGCACAGCAAATACTACATGTCTGTAATCAGGACTAAGTGCACCAGGGTGAGTCATTGAAAACCTCCATCCGTTCGGCTACGAGCCTCAACTGACTACAGCTGCCTGCTGCGTTTATTAAAAATATAATCGCCCCATTATACTCATTAGCTTATTGCTCTCACCAGCACAGAAGCAAAAAAAAAAAATAAATAAATAAATAAAACCATGAACAACACAAGTACAAAAAAATAAATTATAACTAAAATATCAACTATGGATCTGTAAACTTCAACCCCTGCCAGGACCTGTTTCACCAAATCTCATAATGTAAAGAGTCAGGAGAAGATGTACAGCACCAGGATTATGAACGGAAGACACAGGAATCAGCCGTTTGCTGTCCTTGTTGTTTTAATTGTCTTCTGTTTTCCTGAACGTGGTTCAGTTAAGTTTTTAGTCAGTGTTTTTCTGGTCACATGGATGTTTAACATGTCATATTCAACCAAGCATTGTACAGCAGAAGCCAGTTGTCATGGCTGCCATGGTTGCCCTGGTACCAGGAGCAACAGGAATTAAGGGTCAAGTCATCGACATAAAATCTGGCTGCATCCAGTAGTTCTGGAAGTTTAGGAAATCCAGGTACTTTGGGTTTCTTCTGTAGTTAAAGCTTTCCAATCATCGTGTCTCCTTTCACCTGTTGGAGCTGCAGATCTGCCTGAAGAGATGGACTAATCTACAGTCCGGGTGGCAGCAAGTTGACCGACATCTGATCTGAAGACGCCATCATCTACCTGCTTCAGAGAGCCCACTCTCATCCGAACCAATCAGGCAGCATGATGAGGATCATGTTCTTTATTTCTTATGGGCTGCTTTAAAAAAGATAGGGCCCCTTAGGGTCCCTTAGGAGACCTATTACTTCAAACATTTTAGCATATTAGGTGGAATTATTACATAATTCATGGAACATTGCTAACCAACGCGTTCGAAACATGAGTGTTCCTGGTGTGTTAAATAAAAGAGAACAGCGCCTCCTCTTCACTCTAAACGTGCAGCACACCAAGTTCTGAGCAACATGTCTCCTGTGTGTGTTCTTAAGTAACTAAATAATTTCACTCCATATGTGTGAGGGACATCTACATCGGCAAAGATGTCTGAAAGGAGCTTCTGTACTGCAAAAGAGACAACCGCTCCTAGATGACACTCAGCTTTTCCTTTCTTTCCCACCTGACGATACAACCGTCTCAATGTGGATATCAGCATGCCTTGCTGATATCTCCGCATGGATGAAGGATCTCCACCTCTGCAGATGATCCAGAACGCAGCAGCACGTCTGGTCTTCAACCAGCCCAAAAGAGCTCATGTCACTCCGCTGCTAATCACTCTCCACTGGCTTCCAGTTGCAGCACGCATCAAATTTAAATCTCTGCTTCTGGCTTACAAAACAATAACCCAAACGGCTCCTGTCTACCTCCGCTCCTTAATCCAAAGGTATACTCCCTCTCGACAGTTACGCTCTGCCAGCAAAAAACGCCTACTGCTCCCAACACAACGTGGTGCAAAATCAGTAGCTGTTGTTCCCCGGTGGTGGAACAATCTACCAAACTCCGTCCGATCCGCAGAGTCCTTATCCACTTTTAAGAGCAAGCTAAACACTCAGTTGTTTAAGGAGCATTTCCACACTTAGCTTAACTCTTCTACTCAACAGAATGAGTTAGAAAGATTTGTCCAGCTCTTTGGCTCAACCAAGTACTGAATAAGCTGTGTGCACTTATGCCCAAGTTGATACTGTGTGATGAAACTGTGATGCTGTATTTAAACAAAATGACTTTAAAAAATCTACAAAAAACTAGAAAAAAAAAAAATAAATAAATAACAAAAAAAAATATATATATATATATATATATATATATACATATATATATATATATGTATATATATATGCACTGCCTCTAGCACCACATGACAGCACCTGGGTCCCACTGGACTCAAAGCAGGACATCTGCAGAAGGAGATGCTGCAGCAGGCTATGAAAGAACCGTTGACCAGCTAGGAAATAACTTAAAAAGGCTGAAAAACTTTTCAGTGACCACAACACGGAGCTGAAATGTAGCAGCAACGGGAGCATTTCAGTATAGTATGTGAGAGTATTTCAGTATAGTATAAGAGAGAAAAATTCAGTATTGTATGTAAGAGGCAGTTTCAGTATAGTGTTTTAAGAGGTTGTACTATAATGTGTGAATGATTTCAGTATGATGTATGAGAGGTTACACCATAGTCTATGAATAATTTCAGTATAACATGAGAGGTTTCGGTATAATGTGTGAATGACTTAAATTTCGCATGTGTCTGTGAGAGGGTAATTCTGAATAATGTCTCAAACAGCCCCTCATACAGTTCAGTTAGGTTTATTGCAGGGAAGCATGTTGAGGGGAAGGCTAGAGAATAGTTTGTGTTGATTGTGTAGCCAAATGAGAAGCCACAGACACCGACAGCAAAGCAGCATTTTACTAGTTTTGAATGACAGTGTCCCTGCTATCATATGTGGAATCACATGGCAATTAATGAGACCAAAAAAAACCATTTCACTGGGGAGTCTGCTGAGCTCCAGCAACTGTAGGTACTGTAAATAGTTTCAGAAGGGTGTAGAGTTGATGCAGACAGGTTATAATATGAGGTTTTGTACAACTAATGTTTTATTTAAAAATATTGAAGTATTACCATCATCATTGATGCTGATGTGGGGGGATTTACATTAACGTGACAGTGTCCCTGCGGAGCCTTCAGGTTATCCAACCAGATCTGCATATGAATGCTGCTGTGACAGTGATGTTTTAGGCTCCCCTATGCCTTGTCTCAGACTTTATTTATGACTGCTTTTAATACCGAGTACCAGGGTGACACTTTCATTTTCTTCTGTTTTATTATGTTGTTTTTTGTTGTATTTGCTTTGATGTAAGTTCATTGTAGGTGTTATAATCCGACATAGTTTGACTCAGATCATGTTGATATATATATATATATCCAGAAGGCTAGAAATTTTGGGGGTACTGTGTGGGCTGCTGGGCCTTTTGGGGTTTTTCTTAGTGGCCCCATGGCTTGGTGGAGATCTGCGCTCTCTGAGTGATTCTAGTTGTTATTATGATCACATTTTCATATTCTGCAAATGCATTGGTGTTTGTGACTGAATGACAGACTTTTTTTGGTTCAGAGCTGGATGGCATGTGAGAGTCATTAACTCAGAATACTGCCACAAAGCCCTAAGCTGATTAATCAAATAGCCAACAGACCAATAATCATCATGCATACTATTGTCCCATTCATTTGATAATTACAAGGTAGTATTATGACATACATCATGTTATACTGAACCATGCAGCAATAATATTAATTGTAATAGTTTGATTAAAAAACAGTTTTTCATGACTTTCTGATGCTGAAAGGTCTCTACACACCAAGAGATGCAAAAGACTGTATGTACACACACACATGCACAACTGTACAGTAGCGGCTGAGTTTACAGTGATGCAAGTGTCTGGTTGACTTCACACTGGAAGTCCTCATTACAACACAATTATTACAAGAGTTTCACCTATTTTCACCCTGCTGACTGGTGACTATGTAATTTCAGTTTTCTTATGCATGATGCAAAACAACCATGAACATAAACATTTTTTGTTTAAATTAGTCTCATTTGAGGTGCAAAATAATGTTTTCAATTAGTTTTATTAATTATGAATGGCCCTGGTACATAAAGATATATAAAGGGAGGACTTCCATCTTTAGACCTTCTCATGCATTTAGTTTCAAGACGGGCCTTCATTGCACACTGGATACAGTGGAAAGATGGAAGAGGTAGTTCTGCAAGCTAATAGAGAGATAATGATTACAATAAAGCAGCAAATTGGAGAAACCAAAGATAATTTCCCATTTTACAGTAGTAATTATATAGAGCTTAAATAAACTTCTGCACAACCATGCTGAAAGGGCTACATCATCATGCAAATTCAGCAGATGCACAGCTTCAGTCTGTTCACTGTGGTCCCTCAGCTACCTGTTTAAGAACTACAGCTCAGCGTCTGGAGTCACACCCGATGAGCTGCAGCTGTGAGGTGGCACAGAGGAGTGACCTCACTCTGTCTAACTCATACATCATCACTAATTTACTGAATCTTTACTGGTCTGTCTCATAGGAAACAAAGACAACCCTAACACACAACCTGAATAAAACACCTTTATAGTAAAGTTATGGGTGATGCTGGACCATATCTAGGACTCATCTACAAGGGCAAACACTTTGAATTTAGTTAAACACTGAATGTATGAAACAAACATATAGTTCTACACAAAGAAAGAAATTAAAATGATCATCAAAAAGAAAACTGGACTATCAATAAATCTTATAAAAGAATAATTAAACCATTAAGTTCCTCATTTATCATTCATTAGTGGCATGAGCATTCTTACCAAGAGCAACCAAATGCAGGGTTCCAAGTTCTCTAGATGGCTATAGCACAGTACAACAAGGAAACTAAAGTCTACTGAAATTTCCCATTAAATGCATCTCTGATTCGGTGCAAAACACAGAAGCACAGTGTTGTGTTTTTAACACACTGACTCCACTTTAGTTGACAGCTTAAAATATACTTTATATCAAAGATAGGAGTAGCCAATACAAATGAAGCTGGCTATATTATGGTGCTAGCTGTTAGCATCTCAGTTGTGACATTAACATCATATCTATTTACCTCTTCTTGATTGGTAAAAAAATGCATCTGACCAGAATTTCAAAATCGACTGGGATTTTGTTCTATCTCAGCATCAAATATGTTTACATCTGATTTGCGTTGCATGTCACTGCCCACACTCGCTTGTTATCCACCCTCTCAGACAACAAGCAACGGGTAAGGGAGGGGGAGGAGGGAGCTGCAGCGCCAGTTACCTGGTAATGATATCACCTACTCTCAGCCGCTCAGAACTACAAGAAAACTGGAACGCACAGTAACTTTGTGTTTTTATAAAACGGAGTGTGTGTTGTTTCTGTGTGAGAGATTTTTTTTTACTATAACCTGACTTACAATAGTAGACACATGATGAAATTAAGACATGAATGATCATCTCCATGTCTGATGGTGACACAAGCAGACTCAGCTTGGCAATTTATTTATTTATTTATTTGTTTAATGATAAAAGCAAGAGAGAGCCAGAGATTTAATATGAGCATCCACAGATAGCGTAGGGTCAAGAGTTACCCCTAAGTTCCTGACTGAGGGCTTTATAAATGAGGCGAGTGGGCCAAGACGCTCAAGCACCTTAGGGAGAAATTTGTCAGGGCCACAAACAAAAACTTTATTTTTTGCATCATTCAGTTAAATAAAGTTGTCATTTATCCAACATCGAAACACCCCAGCAAGATAAGTATCTTAAAAATATCCTGAGGGTTAGAAGAAATATATAGGTGAATATCATCAGCATAACAATGATAAGAAATGTTTTTAAAAGAGCCTAAAACATGCTGCAGTTCCTGATACCCAACCCAGTGTTTTAGTATGTCGAGCTTGTTGTGATGATTGACAGTGTCGAATGCTGAGGTCAAGTCGAGCAACAACAACATGGAACAATGGCCTGCATCAAAATGTCGTTGGAGAGTGAGCCATGCAAAAACAAGACAAAGGCAACAATTTACTGTCAATACTATAGTAGAATCTACCGGTTGTCCACCAGTCATAGGCCCACCCTCCCCTTCCCTGGAGGGCTGGGGATCGGGTGGGAGGGGATGTCTTAAAAAGGTCAAGACTGAGGAAAATAAACTGCGGTGCAAAGTCTCAACTTATTTTTTTTTATATATATTAATATGTTTTTCTGTTTTTAAATACAAATTAATAGAAATGATTAAAAAAAAAAGACAAAAAACTACTACTATGTCCATTTTTAAGATCTTTATTGAATCTGTGAAATCAGTTTAAATGGTTTGGATTTTATGCTGTTTCAAGTATAAAAGGCCAGAAATTAATTAAAACAAGACTTTAAAAACAGAGTTTTCTCCTTTTTCTTACCTGAGATGTTCTGTGTAAAGTAAAAACCAGTAGATAACGTTAAGGTGTCCTCAGTTCACTGGCATGTTCAGTTACGATGCTTCTGAGAATAACATTTTAAGAGTGTAAAATTGATTTCATTATACTTCTGGGAAAAAAGAGCCAGACTTGCAACATTGTGACACATTATTCAGTTCATTGATGTCACTTTTCTGCAGTGCGATTAATTCTGAGACCCCCTGAGTCTAAACCCTTTATAAGAAGGAGCACGGCTCAGACCATCAATCAATCTCAGACCCAGTGGTTCAGTTGAAGATTGATGCTCCAACTTTTCTGGCTCACAGGCCTCCTTTTACCTCCCAGATGCTGTTATTGGTTCATCAACACCAAGGTGAGCCAAGTTTATTTGTATAACACACTGCATCTACACTACCAGTCAAACGTTTAGACACAGTTTTCCATTAGATTTAATAGAAAAGTGTGTCCAAACTTTGTACAAACTGGTAATGTACACGACAACTCTACTAAAGGTTTGTTTGTATAAAAACGTTTGCAAACTTATTCCACATGGAAAAAAGTGTATGAACTGATTCACTAACAGTGTTGGTAAAAACACTGGATCACTGGATCACATAAAAGTGCGTCTGCATCCAGTTCATACATCTGCCGTAATGAATATGCAATATGGGGCATTCAAAGGCAGTTTTGCATGTTGGGAGGATAAAATGTACATATATTAATTTAGCGTTATCTATCAAACCTGATAACTGCACCTTTATTTGACACGTTTCAGAGGAAGGTGCAAACGGTATGTATGCGTAATTCACATGTCTGCGGTTACTGTCACACGAATGACACATCAAGAGATGCAGAGAGTGCATTTTTCACCTTTGTGTATATATTGTTGGGATGCACGAGGAAACAATCCTTAAAACATATCGCTTATCCAGCATTGCCATTTTGGAGCTGTTGGAGGACCTCAGGATGGATTTGGAGGCAGCCACGAGGAGCAGTCATGCAATACCTGCAATGACAAAACTCCTTGAGAGTCTGCACTTTTTTGTATGTGGTTCACTCCAGCATAAGGGAGCCGTCACAGCTGCAATCTCCCAATCCCATTTTTGCTGGATTTCCCAGAGCAATAAGAGCAATTGATTGCACCCAAGTGTAGCCTGTGCACAAGTACAATTGCAAACACGTAACAGGGATAAACACAGGGGGTGGGGTTGTAAATTTGGGTATTTGTCCAGTACAAAATTTAAAATCATCAGAAGAAGCACTGTACAATAAAAACTCAAAAAGATACAATTTTAAAAAACTGCATCATGAGGAAACATGAACAGCCATCGATAAATTAAATACAACAGCCCATAAGATAGCAGACTAAAGTAAATAAAGTGTTTGCAATGCTGCTTTTGAGATAGTGTGCTAGGTAAAAATCGACATAACCAACATACTAAAGACACATCAACATAACAACATGAATCCATTCAAGAGACAATTCACAGTCCTTGGCAGCCAGGAGTCTAAAGCAGCTCAATCTAACTAATCACAAACAACCTCAAAAACCCAACAACCTCTAGACCAGAGGTTTAATTCATTTAGATGGACCAGATCATAATTAACTACATATAGAATTGCACTAGAGGTGCAGCAACTTTAGTACAAATCATTGCAGCTGATTAACAGAATAGAACCTCACATGTTATACTGGACATGATAAAGTGAATGCAGTGAATATTGTAGACAGTGAAAGTGCACATGTCTGGTTGAGATATATCTCAGCTGGATACTTATGTGATTTTTTTTATGTAATTGCTAAGTGTACATAACCTACTGTCTAACACTGTAAACAGAAACCAGTTTAAGCCTTTGCTGTATAAATGAATGAACTAGCTCACATTCAGCTTTTCAAGATTTTGTGTGACTGTATGTGTGTATGTGTGTAACTGTGTATTTGTCACTGAGTGTGTGTAACTTTGTGTGTGTGCGTGTGTGTGTGTGTAACTGACAGCGTGTCTGTGACTCACGTTCCCTCCTCATGCTGCTCGGCCTGGCTGGAGCTTCTCTTTCCGGGGAGGGGGGCAGAGAGGCTACCTGGTCCAGGTACTCCTGGTAGGCCTTCGTGTGCAGCTTTTCAAATGGACTTTCAGATTCATGGGTTTTTCCCTTCCAAATATTGTACCACCTGCTTCTTCTACAAGGCACTTTTATCTTTATCTTTAAGATGGTGAGTTTGGAGACGGTTGGCTTGTAGGTGGGTGGATTCATAAAATCCTTAGTAAATAATAAATTAAGTCTACATTAGAAAAAAGAACTTGTGTCATATTCACTTGTTTTCTTTTTTTGTTAAGGTGACAGTACATACCCACCCCTGTCCTCCTGACACATGTTCTGAACTAAGTTACAAAGCCCACATCTGCAGACAGAATCTGTTATCTGGATTGCACTGGCGGAGCACTGCCAGAAAATGTGGCCCGGATAGTAGTGACCTGCTGCATGGAACACAACATCACCAAGAAACAAGCCCATCAATGTCCCAGTGCCTAATTTGTTAAGCTCTGCAAAATCTTTTTATGGTTTCAGTCAGAAAAATTAGGCTACAGTTATAATATTTATTATCGTAAAAAACAAAGCACATATAGCCTATTTTACAAAGAAAAGATTCACAACCAATATAAGACAAGTTAAATGTTACAGTTTCATTAATCATCTGCGTTTTCTTTTTTTACGCAGGTGGATTTTGCCCACCGTGTGCACTTTAGCCTCCTCCCAGTCCGTGGCTGCCTAGCTATTGTTGTGGGACAGCAAGGCAGCCAGGAACTTTGTTGGCCTGCTTTTCCAGTCACTGAGGGCAGCCATTGCTTGCAACTTCAGATCAATGTGCTCCGGCCAAGACGAGGCTCCTCAGAGGTGGCGGTTGCTCTGGAAGGACTTACATGGGCATGGCTGGACTTCTGCTGCATATTCTACATGTAAAATAAATATCTTGGGTTGTGGATTTGACTTGAGACCATGTAACCACTAGAGGTTTATTCATTTTTTCAGTTCCTGAATAAATATCTTTTTAGAAACAAAGTGTGTCTGTGTGGTATTATGGTGCACCTACCTTGTTCTGCTGTTTCGTGCAGTGTGTCATACCCGGAAATTCTAGAGACTTGATCCTTGCAGAAAGTCATCTGCACCTGTTCCTCCATGCTGGTCAGAAGCATCTCATCCACTGTGACCCCACCTATTTAATTAACAGATGTTTATTATATGCCAATTTTTCTGTTGCTCACCTTCTAATGTTCTGTTATCGTCATGTTTTCATTTAAGTGTTTGTTGGCTTTATCAATCAACACCTCCAGTTCCATAGGGCTTCTGCATTTTCTCTCCAAACTTGCCATGCTGCAAACCATGAAAGCCTTTTTAAATAGGGTATCATGAAGCCATGGACATGAGGACCCAAGTGCAGGCAGATAAGGCAGGAGGCGGACCGGTGCATGTAAAAGGTTTTAATTAGTGCTGTTATGCTCCAGCCAATCTGCTCGATCACGTGTCGAGCATGTGACACGGAAGTGTTGCGAGCATTGTTTCTGAGCATTGATTCAGCATGCCAAAGGTCACGTGACCACGCCAACCAAGGCCTTGTTACAACATCAGTGCATATTGAGCAGCACAGCGGAATTTCAAAGGGGCGCGGCTTGTTAATCTCTCAATGATTTAAAAGGGGTTCCAAACGCTTTGGAGATCGCCGTTTTGAGAGGAGGAGATTCTGCTAGCGATTGTGCAACATTACATTTTGAAAACATTTAGGGAAAGCATAATTTAGGGAAAGCATCACATCACCCTTTGCTTTTAGTGGATGACATTTAGCTGATATACATTTATATACACAGCAACAAACACAAAGGAATAATACTACATACACTCACGTACATACACACAGCACACACACCTTCATATACATATATATATATATATATATATATATATATATATATATATATATATATATATATATAAATATATAGAATAGAATAGAATAGAATAGAATAGAATAGAAATACTTTATTAATCCCTTCAGAGAGCCCTCAGGGAAATTTGGGTACCAGCAGCAATACAACACCAACAGTAAAGCAGGACAAGCACAAGACACAATATATACAGGTACAAAGCAAATAGAGGCAAATAGAATGCAATAAATATAACAATAATAACAATAAGATAAGTTAAATAAACAATATAAACAAGCATTGCACACAGTAGAGGTGGTACAGATTCCCAGTTCACTATTGCACCTATAAGTTATTGCAACTGTTTGTATGGGTTATTGTGCATGTGTTGTATCAGGTGGACTGCAAACCTCCCTTTCCCCCCTCCTGCCTAATGCAGAGTTGTACAGTTTGATGACTCGGGGGACAAAGGAGTCTCTGAGCCGGTTGGTCCCACTCTTGGGGAGGAGCAGCCTGCTACTGGTCAGGCTTCTCTGTGCACTGATGACAGTGTGCAGAGGGTGACTGGCATCATTCATAATAGCCAGTAGTTTTTTTAGTGTTCTCCTTTCTGCCACTGTCACCAGGGAGTCCAGCTTCATGCCAACCACAGAGCCCGCTCGCCTGATGAGTTTTTCCAGCCTGTTAGCACACCTTTTTGTCATGTTACCCCCCCAGCAGACAACAGCATAAAAAAGTGTACTAGCTACCACAGACTGATAGAACATCCACAGGAGTTTCCTGCAGATGTTAAAAGATCTCAGTCTTCGCAGGAAGTACAGACGGCTTTGGCCCTTCTTGTAAAGGTGATCTGTACAGCATGTCCAGTCCGAGGTACCTGTAGTTGTCTACAATCTGTACCTTATTGTCCCTGATGGTCACTGGACATGGTTGTGGGCTGGACTTCCTGAAGTCAATAACCAGCTCCTTAGTCTTTGAGGTGTTAAGCTGGAGATGGTTCATCTGACTCCAGGAGACAAAGTCACTGACCAGATTCCTTTACTTGTCCTCTCCATCATCCCTGATACACCCCACGATGGCTGTGTCGTCTGCAAACTTCTGGATGTGACACAGCTCTGAGTTGTAACAGAAGTCTAAGGTGTAGAGTGTCAAGAGTAGGGGGGCAGCACCGTCCCCTGGGGTGCTCCTGTGCTGCTAATAACAGTGTCAGATGTGATGTCCTTTAGCCTGACGTACTGCGGTCTCTCTGTGAGGTAGTTACCAATCCAGGACACCAAGCAGGGGTCCACCTGCATCTCCCTCAGTTTGTCCAGAAGCGTCAGGGGCTGGATTGTGTTGAAGGCACTTGAAAAATCCAAGAAGAGGATCCTCACTGTGCCCCTCCCCTTATCCAGATGAACTTGGACACGGTGTAGGAGGTAGAGAATAGCATCCTCCACACCCACACCTGCGCGATAGGCAAATTGTAGGGGGTCCTGGGCCTGTTGCACTTGGGGCTTGAGGAGATTGAGGATGAGCCGCTCCATCGTCTTCATCAGCTGGGATGTACGTGCCACCGGTCTGTAATCGTTCAGCTCACCAGGACGTTTTTTCTTTGGAACAATACAGGATGTTTTCCACAGGGTAGGCACTTTCCCCAGCTGTAGACTGTGGTTGAAGACATGCTGGAGTGGTTCCCCCAGTTCAGCAGCGCAGGTCCTAAGCAGACAAGGAGGCACTCCGTCAGGGCCAGCTGCTGTACTCCATGGGTGGAGCTTCCTTAGTTCTCCCCTCACAGGAGTACAGCAGGTCTATTGTTCTGTTGTTCCTTGTGGGACAGTCTACAGCCTGGTAGAAGGAGGCCAAGGTAGAGTCCAGGGAAGCATGATTAAAATCCCCAGATATGACCATAAACGCCTCGGGGTGCTTTGTCTGCAGCCTTGCTGTTACTGTGTGTATCTTCTCACAGGCCGCTGATGCATCCGCGATCACGTGACTAAGCTCCCTCAGCAAGTGGTATGGCTGCAGACTAACGGCTAACAGTTCCAAGTCATGGCAACACAGTTCCTTTTTCACTGAGACATGTCCTGGGCAACACCAACGTTTGTTCACATATATGATGAGCCCCCCACCTCTGCTCTTACCGCAGGCGTTCATGTCTCTCACAGCAGTGAAACCCGGTAGAGCCACGTTAGCGTCCGGTATCGCATCAGTGAGCCATGTCTCTGTGAACATGTATAAGCTGCACGCGCTATAACTCCGTTGATTGTTCAGTGCCAACAGCTCGTCCATCTTGTTAGGTAGTGAGTTGACGTTCCCCATTAGTACAGAGGGGATCACTGGCTTAAAACGTCGTCGAGCAGCCTTCCTGACTTGCAGCCTCTGTACTTCCTCCTCAGCTCTGTCGGTACGTTGTGCTGCATTCCGACATTAGTCTTCCATGCAAAAAGTTCCTCTCTTGAATAAACAAGACGTGCAAGTGCCATACTAGAGTTAAAAATATTCAGTAGAATAAAAAATATGATATATACTGTATATATATATATATAAAATAAGGAATAAACGATAAGAAAGAAAGAAAGAATCACTCGGGTGCGTTAAGAGACACTGGTAAGGCAGCCGTTTCCTGCAGCGCCATTGTCATGATGCTAATAGGTTTGGACTCAAGATGACTCAGAATTCCAGGGATGGGTACAAACTTTTATTTGTTTACAATGTAAGGAATGTGCAATCCGGGTCTTCTAAGTTCAGGCTTCAGCAGAGTGAGATCCAGCGGGAGAGGGAGGAATCCTCAGGCTCAGAGCCACGGGAATCCGGGGGGGGGAAATCTGCTGCGTGCTGTAGGAGAAGCTGCTGAGCAAAAGAGGGGTTAGTATCTGGATAGGTTGAACTGCCGGCTAGGCTGACAGAGTGGGAAACGAGAATCCTCGTGGGGGTTAGGGGGAGTAGTCCGTAATCCGTAATCCAAGTCCAATAATCGATTCCAGAGGTCCAGAGCCAGGAGATCCAAACAGAGACAGGCAGAGTACCAGACAGGGGCAGGCTGAGGCAGAATCCAAATCCAAGGCAAACGGGTCAACAACAGACGGGCAAACAGGCTGAGAAATAAGGGCTGGAAGCGTACAGGGTAGAACCAAGACGATCTGGCAACTGAGAGATGAAACAGGCAGGTATATAAAGTGCTCAGCGCAGGTGGAGCGCATCAGTAATCAAGCCAGCGTGCGGGGAAGATGCCTTTAGGGTAGCTGGGAAAAACCGGCTCCAAACCACGGAGCATGACAGCCATTTAAAAAAAAATATATATATATATATATATATATATATATATATATTAAGAATAAAGAGTGTTTGAAAGGCTGAAAGAGATTTTGGGATACAAACGTCTGCGTGAGATGCCGTTGCCAGGGTAAATGCTAACCGAGCTGTATGAGACAGTGAGAACAGAGCGGGCAGTGCCTTCAACAGGTAAGCTTTATTTCCCTTTCTTCATTTAGTTGTTTTTTAAATAGCCTTGCAAAAAGTAGACTTTAAAGTTAATCATGAACTTTATCCAGAAACATCAGAGGAAACGTCTCGGTTTGCAGCTGCAGAGGAAAACCACAATCTGCAGGACCTTAGACATCCAAGCCGGTTTGTTGATCACCATCAGCAGAAAATTTTAATTTTTTTTTTTTAACTTGGTTATGTACAATTTAATTCTTGTGTTTCTTTCAGGTGCAGCCTCTCCAAAGCTGGAGAGGTAGTGTGCCAGAATAGGAGCAGACTCAAGTTTAGCACTTTTTCTTATAATACATTTTAAAACAACTGTATAAAATCAGTAACACAATTACTATCCCCACTGCACAAGCACCCCTTCCCTCATATGTTCCCATTCCCGCTACAGATGTAGCTGTGAGTAGACCACTACTGTCATTACAGATTGGTATACTTTAAATTAAACCATATTTCTGTTACCTAAACCACTGTTACCTAACAGCCTCCTTTTTTGATTTATATCAATGACAGAAAAAATATTCACTTATGGTAGAAAACATATCCTTTATTGAACACTTTGTCAACAATTAAACACAGACGTGCACTTAGGAAGCCATGTCAACAACTCAGAACACACAAGTTACCATCATCGTTCCCAGCTGTGTGGTCAACTGAACAGGTGATTGGTCAGTTGGTCGACTTACTCACTTAGCCTCCAGGTCTGGGGTATCCTGATTTTGAGCAGCCTTTGATCCTATACTGTGATTCTTCACAGGAAGGACTTGGGGTGGTGCTATATCAGAGATTGAGAGGAAAACTGGTGAGGATTGCTTATGGGTCTAGAACTCTGACTGTTCCGGAAAAGAATTACCAACTCCAATCAGGCAAGTTGAAGTTTCTTGTACTGAAGTGGGCCATATGTGAGAGGTTCAGGGATTACTTTTATTAGCCCCCTCAGTTTATTGTCTACACCAGAGGTCATTAACAAGCGGACTGCGGTCCGGTTTCGGACCCAGAACCTCCCCCCCATGGGCCCAGAGTTAAAATCTAAAATCTGACTGGATGCTTTCACTTTAACTGCTGCAACTTTACAGTCTTTACAGTAGTGGTCAGGAAACACGCGGACCAGTTGCACATAAGGTAAGCCATCCCACTTGGTTTACTCAGTCAATCAGTGTGTGATACTCCCAGCGCAGAGGCAAACTGCCCGTAGATGAAAAAAACAAGTCAGGGATAAAGACGACAGAGCTGGAGAAAGGCAGCAGAGTTGCTAAATCAGCCTGCTATCAGCTGTTGTTTTTTCTTTTAAGTCTCTTGCAAATATCGTCATTTGGGGGTTTTTGGGCTTGTTTGTTTTTGTTTTTTTTTTTCTTTTTTAGTGTAGTTGCCTTTTCGGACTGGTCCTGCTGCTGCTATGAAATCCATCTGATTCTTTCATAGCTGTCCACGATATCGAATATTATGTTAGAGACTATAAGAGGAGTGACCTTGGTCACAATTTTTGACAGCCATCAGAACGTGTACCTGCATTATAATGAACTCAGACTTAAATACAAGTTTTCAAGACCACTCATTTTCAAAGATGTACATGCAGAGGAGTAAATGATAGCTCAAACTACAGGTTGCTTCTGCTGCACGTCCTATGTCTGAGGACATGAGGGAATGCTTTCCCAAGCCCACATAGTGGCTATAAATGGTCCGGTGAATGCCTGTAATACATATTTATCACATCATTTGCATAAAGTCTTGTTAAGATTAAAAGAGTTAAGAACTGGAATTTTCCAGGGTGTGAGGCTGAGCTCCTGATGGACCACGTTGAAATACATACAAAGTTTTAATACGTGGGCATAACTTGTGTCAGAAAGGCAGAATAGTGGCAGCAGGTGGCAGATGCTGTCAGCGCAGTTTCAGAAGGCAAGACATGCCAGTTGCATCGAACTATGTGGCTGTCAGTAGGGCATCCGTATCTCATGCAGAAGGCTGAAGTTTGAAAAACAGAGTTGTGAATAAATATGTACAGATACATCTGAGATTGGTAGCAGTTTATTTAGTGTTAAATCATATTTCTTTCCAGTTGCTTGGTGTTCCAGCTGGGTGGGTGGTGCAGAGGGACACAATCACTGCTATTAACCAGGTGGATAAGGAGTTGCAGAAAATAAAGACTCTGGACAGAAATTGGGACAACAATTTTAAAAAAATGCATTGTGTACTTCTAGACCTCCAACCTCCAGGTCTGTGTCCTGCTCTGCTGAATGATTTTCACACTGACACGTTGGCAGCACCTTATTTAGCTGAATGTATTTTATAACATGTAAGTTTTGTTTTATAATGACAGAACATATTTTAGTGGTTGAGGTTCTTATTTATATCATCTTCCTTTTTCCTGAAAATCCTATTTTTGTCCTCCGAGTGTGCGCTCTTAGGAGAATTAATATGGAATGTGCGTCTTTATTTATTTCTGCAAATAGCTTTATCATCTAACATGGTGTGAAAGGTAATAGTGGATTGTGCACAAATGTCTCACATTTCACATCATTTCCTCAATTTTATTCTGTACCGTTGGTGTCGCAGTTTCCTGCTTTCCCAGATTAAGTGAGTACGCCTGGGTCAGAGTAGCCGTGGAGGTAGGAACATTTTTCCATCAAGTTTAGTTTTTATAAATCCCAAAAGTTAACTATATTTGGCGTCTGCCGGTTTTTGTACAGACGGCAGCTTTACAAATAAGGCCCCAGGTCATTCAGCTCCAAAAAGATGAGTAATGTCCTCTGACCATCTCAACAGCAGTAGCAGAACAAAGCAGCACAAAGTGAAAGTGAAAAGCTGATCTAAGACAGGCACAACTGACCAAAGGGTAGTAAACGGACCTTCAACAAGGGGGGTAGTGGTACCGTCAAGAGAAAAACAGAAACTTCACTTAGACAAGGAAGGTTTACTGTTTAAAAAATCATCTAGCTGGCCACAGCTTCTGCCTAGGAAATTTCACAAGGTTGTTTACAAAGAACCGCATGAAGACATGGGCCATTTTTGTTTCAAGAGAGTTTTGACCCTCATCCGGGACCGCTTCTACTGGTCTCACATGTAGAGAGATATTGAGGACTATGTAACAAAAAATGTAGTTGTCTGAAAAACAAACGCCCAAATAGACCTATTAAAGCACCCCTCACAAATTTCATCACCACTTACCCGTTTGAGCTGGTCTCCATTGATTTCTTACATTTAGGAAGATGTAAGGGAGCATATGAATATATCCTAGTTGTGATGGACTGCTCCATGCGGTTCACCCAGGCTAACCCCTGCAGAGACAAAAGTACCAAAACAGCTGCTGACAAAATGTTTGGAGATTTTGTCTTGAGATTTGGTTTCCCCACACACAGGGGCGCTGCCAGAGATTTTGGGCCCCATGAAAAGTTTAGAAGAGACAACAAGCTGATGTTCCACAACTTTCTATCAGACGAACTAACTGACCCACCTCGCCTCTGAAAGAACTGGATGACATACTGTCGACTCCTCTGTTCTCTCTCCAGTCTCACTTTTTTTCTTTTCTTTTTAAACATCCCGATTTTTGAGGCATCCTGCTCTCTTACCATCCACTCGCTGTCTGTTGCGCTGCTCCGCAGCTGAAGGAGCAAGTGGACTGAACCATTTAAAGGAAATATAGAGGGGGGTGGGTGTTCAGAAATGTTTCCAAACCAAAGAAACTTAATGATACCATTGCACTGTAACTAAAATGTTTGCGTGATTGTAAGTTTATCACTGAGTATTAGATAATTTTGTTAGTATTACAATTGCATTTTGGGCCCTTCTGGGCCCCTGTCAATCATGGACCCCAAGAATCCTTCCCCTTTACCCCCCCTTTTTTGGTGCCACACGACTCCATCATGACCAAGGTAGTGAGTTTAAGAAGAAATTGTTTGCCAAGCTATAGGAATACAGTGGAGTAAAAGGGTCCGGAACCACACCATACCACCCCCAGGGGAATGGTTGAGTGGATCGGTTTTATAGAACATTGCTGGCAATGCTCCGAAATCTCCCATAGACAGCTATAGCAGACTGGAAAGCATCACTGGCAAAACTGGTCCATGCTTCTAACTGTACATGCAGTGAAGACCCGAATATGCACCCTATTTTCTGTTGTTTGGGAGAAACCCCAGACTTCCCATCGACCTCATGTTTGACTTCACGGTGAAAGACCAAAGTCTGTTGCACAGAAATTATGTTAAAAGGTGGAAGGCTAGCATGAGTGATGCTTACAAACTGGCCTCTGAGAGAGCATGCAAAGAGAGCAGGCGACGCCAAACACTCTTTGACAGGAAAGTCCAGGGTGAAGAGCTGGACCCAGGATGCAGAGTACTGATCAAAAATCTAAATAAAAAAGGAGGACCAGGAAAACTGAGGTCATTCTGAGAGGACCAAGTGTTTGTGGTGAACAAAAAAAAAGTACAAGGACAGAGAATGACTGGAGCGGAGTTTCAGCGTTGCCATCAGATTACCAGGAATGATGTGTACAGCATCAACGGACCAAGGAACCAGGAAATGAACCAGAAAATGTTGCAGCAGCATCCTTGGACAATGGGCATGCATCCAGGAATTGAAAGGGATCAACATAAAGAAGATCGTGAGATACAGGAGAATGAAACCACTCAACAGGCTGACCTCAATCATCAGTCTGAAGCTGTGAGCAATGACCCAGAAAATGCTGAACAGTCACCTGTCAGAGAAAAGAAGTGTCCTTTCAGAATGAGAAAACCAAAAAGTTTACTTACGATCAGTTAGGACAGCCTATTGTAGCATCTGATTAAGCTGTGGTAGACTTAAAGAGTAAATGTGAGTTATTATAGGGAGTTCAGTCCAGAATGTTGATTATTGTTAGAACAGCAAAATCATTAAATGTTGTGTTATTTCAGTTATAGATTTGAAATATAGAATAGAATTGTGGCATCTGACCATTTATCTGCATTATATGTTAAACAGGAGGTCAGAACTATGTTAATATACCTTACTCAGAGAGGATGCGGATACCAGTGCTAGTGATGGAAGTAGCAGTGGACTGTCATTGTGCACAATGACACCAACAGCAAGCATATGGCATCAATGGGAGATATTTACCATATGAGTTACTGTGACAACAGCAATGCATTCTTATGGACATTGTTGAACTTTCACTCCTACTTAGATGTAACCTGCCTGAATGTAATAGATAATTGCTGTATAAGGTCAGTTAGTGTCATGTCGGGATGCCATTTAATTTTTGAGGTGAGAGTGTAACGGGAAAATCACCCCCCTATGATAATTTGTTGTTATATAAGTGTTGCGGTTGTAATACATTTCATTTTTCAAAAGTTGGATTTCCATACTCCTAAAGTGAGCAGGGCAAGACGGTAACCTGTCAGGGCCAGTAGTTGCATGAAACGCAGCCAGACAGGAATCTGTTTACAGGTAAGCTGCATATTGTGTACAACACAGAAGTGTAATATGAGAGTCACAAGATCCGAGGGAATATGGGGTTTGGCCTCTTACCCATATTTAGTTTGTGAATGTTGTTTTGTGATTTGTACCCATGTAAATTAGCTGCCATGCTATCAATTAGCAGCTAGAACTAATGTGCATGTTATGGCCACGTGCGGATATTGTTGCATAATTGGGAATGTGTTGGGGTTATGCCAAAATGTAACCATGGAGACATATTGGGAGTTACAGCCATGTTTTATTTTGTTCATGACTGTCAAAATGAGCAGGGCAAGATGGTAAACTGTCAAGGCCAGTTGCATGAAACACACGCAGACAGGAGTGATAAATGTGTGCCATGTCTGTCTACAGAACAGTTCCATTAAAGGGTCCATTAAAAACCCATGAGTCGGGTGCAACATTGTGTTTTTTTGCTGAATCAGCCATGGTGCTTGTTCAGAACGGCCGGTCAGTTTATGCCCGCTTGCTAGCATGTGCATAATGCTAAACTCAATTGCAACATTACGTGGCGTCCCCGAGGTAAAAGTTGTATAGTGCGATTTCTCAACCTCAGGATGTTGCTTTGTTGCCTTGAAAGATTCATAGGACATGCTGGTGGAAATTAGCTTAATTCACATGTTGTTGCTTATAAATTGCAATCTTGACAGGTAAAAATAGAAAGAAGCGATGGCTTTTAGTGCCTCATTAGCTTTAATTTAGCTTTAACATCTGGTCAGCCACCAGATAAGGAAAGATTTCCAGACCTTAAACTTGACCTGATCTGACATTTAACCAAACATTGAACCTGATCGAATCTGACCTTTAACCAACCCTTTAACTTGACCTGATGTGACCTTTAACCAACCCTTTAACCTGATCTGATCTGACCTTCAACCAACCATTGAACCAGACTGTATCTGACCTTTTACCAAACCTTGACCTGATTGGATCAGACCTTTAACCAACCCTTTAACCTGACTGGATCTGACTAACCATCCCTTTACCTGACCGGATCTGATCTTTATCAAAATCTGTAAATTCTGACATGACCCAATGCTCCTTGTTATCCCAAAGACAGGTTCACACAACACTTATTCTACAAGGAATTCTGAAGGATCCCACATCAGTTTCTAATTTGCATGACTGGAACAACCAAAAAACAAATGGCAAGACTTTTCCAGAGCTCAAGAACATGTCAACAAAACACACTCTCGTCTACAATCAGCTGCTTGGCAAACGCTGCCAGTTCGGGATGTGGATGTGACATCTCAGCTGTTTTCAGAGTTTCATAAATGCCTGTTGGAATTTTAATTATTATTATTTGTTACATTCAAAATACTTTATTAATCACTGAGGTTCAATTTAAAAGAGCAGCAGCACAATAACAAACAACAAAAACATACAAAGTGCAAAACACAATCAGTACATATCAATATATGAGCAAGTATCATCAAAAGTGCTCTTAGCGAATATGGGTTAGTAAATATTTTATATTACATCTTGGCATGCTTAATGAATTTATTCACTTTTCTTTCTTATGCAAGAGACATGCTTTTGAAATCAGTGACATTTTTTTATTATAGTTCACTAAATAACCAAGTTACAAACTCTAAATACTGTACTGTGTCATTACAGATGCAACCCTATGAATGTCTTGCCATTTACTCAAACATACTCACCTGTCCACCCACTGTCATTATGAAGAAGTTGGTCTCTCTCAGGAAGGAGTCTGTCTGCTAACAAATAAATAAATAAAGAGAAACAGCACACACTCATGCACACACTGTTTCAGCTGCTGTCTATGTTAACTATGGAGGGACCGTGAACGGCTCCGAGCTCATAAAGTGAAAATGTAACAAGGCAGACAACACCGCATGTAATAACTCAGACCATCGCCCCAGCCTGCAGAACTGCACACAGGAGGGTTGGTGTGTGTGTGTGAGTGCATGTTTGTGCGTGTGTGTGCATGGGTTGATTGGCTGAGCAGGTTGCAAAGTGGTGGCAAGAGGGAAAGGCAGTCGTCTCACCTCAAACAGAGAAAATAAAGTAGTTTTATGATTATTATTGGTATTCCCCATTCTGCTACTAGCTTGGCTAAATAAGCATAGCATAAGGAACGCACACACACACACACACACACACACACACACACACACACACACACACACACACACACACACACACACACAGTGTTCAACTGTAACTAGCACTTCTAGCATACACATTCTTTAACGACACACACACATTCACATATAAACATTTTGAAAGTAAATGAGCAGCTTATGGCACACAGTATGTCTTTCACTCTGACTCACCCTTTATGTTTCACACACACACACATACACACACACACACACCATTACGCTGAGTGTAAATGAGCACAGCTTATGACAAGCGGAGGAGACATTCACTGGAGACAATTACCATTCCTTAGTGTGTAAAAGAAGCCACATACAGTGACACAATAACAGATGCACATACACACATCATGTTCATACACACAGGAATGGACCACAACACACACACACTCACACCTACACACACACTATAAATAAGGCTGCCCAACCAGAACTAACAAAGGCCCACTACGGACAGTCCTGTCAGAACAGCAAAGGAAAGATGTTGGTGTGTGTGTCTGTGTGTGTGTTTTAGTAGGTGTGTGTGAATATCAACAGTCTTTGAATCTTTCTGCAGGGCTTTAAAGCCTCAAAGAAGGTGCTGTTTTTTCATATTTTCTAGCCTTTATGTGTCATGAGTGATAAATTATTTTCATCTTTTCAGTTTTTCTTCTTCTTCACTGCATACATGAGCTATCTAAATATGAGTAAAAAACGGTTAAATTGAGAAGATGCAGACTATAATCAAGTGAAAGGATCTGTCCATGCCATCAGATAATGACACCTGGAAAAACTTCCTGTAGACAAGTGACAAACATCTGAAAACAAGCTGTGAAACATTTATTTCAAGTCCTTTATTAAGTAAAAAAAAAACAAAAAACTTTCAAAACCAGCCTGTTAATGCTTGTTTTCTGTGTTGTTTCTTTCTCACTGTGGAAGAAAAGATCTTAAAACAATGTGAAAACAATCTCTTAATTTGAGAATAGCTTCTTATTTAAAAAGCTCAGCTTTTAAAGAAATAAGAAGTTTAGAAGAAGGGTTTTTCTTCTGAAAGAGAGCTCTGCCTCTGCCACTAAATCATTGCTTTGAATATGGAAGGTTTGAGGCAACTCTGGAAAATGGCTTTGAGGAACATTCCTCACCCCCCTATCTGTTAGTGGAGCCATTCAGAATCCGATCACCCCGGGAATCAACAATGCAATGGTGGGAGGTTGCAAACCAGCTGTGAGGCTCTGATTTTTGTTTATTGCAACTGTTTGTAAATAACATCTCATTCTTTTGTGTATATTCTACTTACAGTAAAGGATCCGTATTTCTCATTGTATCTTATTTTTAATCTAAGCCGACATCTCAAACAGCCCATCAATTTTAGTTTAGTCGGATTCAGAAACTTGGAGACAAACTTCATTCTCTTGGACATTAATTAGTTAATTAATTAAGTAACTAACACCACAATTAAATTAATTAAAGCTTCATATTCCTACATTTTTACAGGTCTTCACAATACAAACTTTGGTTGAACATAAAATTTACATATTTTCTGTTTATGCTTTAAATGTTCATATTTATCTTTTGTAGATTGTTAAATTATTAAAATATTTTAACTGGTCGCTGGTGAGACTGATTTATTCATATTAACAGTGATTTCTTTGCTTCATTACAGTAACAGAAAAACAAAAACTCCCACTCAGCGTGTGTGTGTGTGGTCACCTCCTGTTTGCTTTTAGAAAATGGTATACACACTATGTCAACTGGAAATATTTGGTACTTTTACAACTTACATTTTTAATTCAGTGTCAGTCCTGATCCAGAGCCCTGAATTTTCAATAAATTAATTCCATTATTGCCACTAACTTTTCTGGGACTACAAAGAGAAAGGTGTCTTTTTTTTTTTTACCTTAGAATTGTTATTTTGTCAGTAACAGTGACAAAGTTTCTTTCTTTCTTTCTTTCTTTCTTTCTTTCTTTCTTTCTTTCTTTCTTTCTTTCTTTCTTTCTTTTCTTTCTTTCTTTCTTTCTTTCTTTCTTTCTTTTCTGTTGCATGCTAGGAGTTTGGTGGTGGAGGAGTGTGCAGTGAATTTGAATGAGAGTTTCTTTTTTCTCTCTCTCTCTTCTCTCCTTTTGGTTTTCTACCTGGTATTTATTTTCTGGCTGACACGCATTATTTGTGACGGTTGCTAGTGGGTTTGTGGTCAGTGGGTGGCCAGCAGGCCGTGTGTCTTGGCGGAGATGGCGTCTTTTCAGCCCGACCCTACGGTCCCGTTGGAAACTGTTCTCCCGGCTGTGGGGGACTGTGTGGGACATGCCAACCTGTCCTATGCTTCTAGGATGAATAAAGGTGTGGTGGTTTTCTTAAAGGAGGAGAATATGGTGGCGGGGTTGATTGCGAGCGGCGTTACAGTGGATGGTGTTTACTTGCAGGTTTCACCGCTTGCAGTGTCCGCCTCCCTTGTTACTGTGCCGGGTGTTCCCCCGTTTGTCCCAAATGACGTTCTGGGGAAAGAGCTGCAGCGGTTTGGGAAGCTGGCAAGCAATTTTCAGACCGTGGGGCTAGGCTGTAAAAGTGAGAAGCTTAAGCACATGCAGTCTTTTAGGAGGCAGTTGTTTATGTTTCTGAGCTGTCAGACACAGACCCTCGATGTGTCCTTCAAGGTGAAGCATGAAGAGGGATATTACGTCAGCATTGAGAACATGAAGTGCTTTGACTGTGGTGTTGTGGGACACAAACGGATAAATTGTTCTCACAGGCAGGCTGGAGGTGTTGCTGAGCCGGGAGCCGATAGCAAGGGACTGGGACTGGGAAGGGTCGGGATGGTACCGCTACTACACCAGCTGACGCCGGCCCACGGGGGACTGACGTCGCAGGGGCGGGATCCGTTTCTGATGGGGGAGAAGGGTGTAGTGGAATGGCGGGTAGGCAGGTTGGAGAACGGCAGGATCAGGTGGGTGTTACTGGGTTATCTGGTGTCCCCGACGAGATAGCTGTGAAGGTAAGCAGGGCGGGGGTGGAGTCGGCTCCGGGAGGAGTGTTGAGTCTAGTCAGGGAGGGCTGTGGTGAGAGACCTGGGGTTGTGGTGCTTAAATGTATGCCAGGTGGGGATGAGCAGGATGGAGGGCAGCGGGGTGTAGAGGGGCCTACCGTAGATGAGGGGGAGAAGATGGAGGATGATTCGGACGGTTGAAACCTAGTACGTAAAGAGCTGGTGGAGATACTTCACTGGGTGTTTCTCCTCATGTTTTCCTTGACTGTTCGCTCTTTTATTCTCTCCCTTGTTAGTATGGGTAAGGTGAGGATGGGCATTTTAAATATTAATGGAGGGAGGGATCAGCAGAAGAGAGCAGTTATTTCTGAGATGATCTCTCAGAAAAGGTTAAACGTGGTTTTCCTACAAGAAACACATAGTGATAAAAGTAATGAGCTGGACTGGGAGTTGTGGTGGAAGGGGCAGTGTGTTTTCTCTCATGGCACGAACATCTCTGCTGGGGTAGCCTGCCTCTTTTCTCCTGGGCTGGATATTACCATTACGTCCACAGTGGAGTTGGTGGCTGGTAGGGCTCTGGTTGTCAGGGCAGAAATACACGGCATCCATTTCTGTTTCTTTAATATTTATGCTCCTACTTTGGGCTCAGACAGGCTGGATTTATTCCAGAAATTAAAGGATTTTCTTAAATCTTGTGGCCACACTGAGTGTGTGGTGATGGGGGGGGGGGACTGCACCACAGGGTTTGTACTAGATAGGACTGGACAGGAACCCCAAATGAGGTCATCTGCCACTTTAACCCAGATAATCTCGGGGTCTGATCTAGTGGATGTATGGAGGGTTCACCATCCCCGGGGCAGGCAGTACACGTGGGTTAGAGTGGTGGACGGAGGTGTGAGTGCAGCCAGGTTAGATAGGATTTACCTGTCTAACAGTTTCTGTAATAGACTGGTGAGTAGTCACTTTACCCAGTAGGGTACACAGATCATCATTTAGTCACACTGGATCTTCACATTTCGCAAACTATCAAGTGTAGCTCTTATTGGCACTTTAACATTAAACTGCTGAGGATTTTTGGTCTTGTGGCGGTCTAGAAAGAGGGAGTTTATCCCTCTGAGTCAATGGTGGGAAGTGGGAAAGCCACATATACAGATTTTTTGTCAGCAGTACACCAGCCATTCTACTTTTCGAGTTAAATCTGTGATCCAGCTTTTAGAAGGAGAAATCAAGGATCTGGAGGACACATTGTGTCCAGGTGGCAGTTCAGACGGCTGCAGACTACAGCAGAAAAAGAATTAATTGAATTCTTTTTCAAGGGAAAGAGTCAAGGGTGCTTTAGTTAGGACCCGGTTTGTCAGCATGCGGGACACGGACGCTCCCACTGCATTTTTTTTATCTGGAGAAGTCTGTTTCTCTAGCCAAGCAAGTGTGTCTCCGCCTCCCTGATGGTACTGTGACGACTGACCCTGCTGAGATGAGACGACATGCTGTGGAGTTTTACAGCGACCTCTTCAGGGAGGAGGCCTGTGACCAGCAGTGTGTGGCCGAGCTGCTGAAGGGGCTGCCTCGGCTGAACCCCGCGGACAGAGACACGCTTGACGCTTCCGTCTCCTTGGAGGAGCTTACTGCTGCTGTTGGTCAGATGGCGTCTGGTCATGCTCCTGGGCTGGATGGGCTGCCGGTGGATTTCTATGAGCACTTCTGGACGAGTATTGGCATGGATTTGTGGGAGGTGTTGCAGTAATGTTCAGCCTTGGGTCTGTTGCCGGTGTCCAGCAGACATGCAGTTCTCTCTCTCTTGCCAAAGAAGGGGGACTTGGCTTTGCTCAGGAACTGGTGGCCGGTGGCCTTGCTATGCACAGACTACAAACTTTTTTCCAAGATGCTGGCTAACCGGCTAAAAAGGGTGCTGGAGTTCAATCGTACTGTGTACCTGATCAATCCATGATGGATAATTAGTTTCTGATGAGAGACTTATTGGATGTTTGTAAGATTTATGGTATTAATATTGGCATCATTTCCTTGGATCAGGAAAAAGCTTTTGATGGGGTGGATCATGGTTTTCTTATTTCTGCGTTACATGCTTTTGGTTTTGGGGTTGGGTTTATTTCTCAGGTGAGGCTGCTATATAAGGAGGCATTTTGTCTCCTGAAAGTAGTGGGTGGTTTGAGCTGTCCAGTGCAGTTTCAGAGGGGTATTAGACAGGGCTGCCCCATCTCTGGAATCCTGTACTCTATAGTTCTTGAGCCTCTTTTAACTAAGATAAGGGCCAGACTGTCAGGTCTTCTGCTGCCAGGGATGCCTCGGCGTCCTCCGCTGATTGTGTCTGCCTACACAGATGATGCCACAGTTATTGTACGGAATCAGCGAGATGTAGAGCAGCTGAGCAGTAGTTTGAAGCTGTACCAGAGGGCCTCTTCAGCTAAAGTTAATTGGGGGAAGAGTGAGGCCTTACAGGTAGGGCCGTGGGTGGACCAGGGTGTTCCTAATTTACTGGGGAACCTTTGTTGGGGACGACAGGGGTTCAAGAGCTTGGGTGCGTTTTTGGGTACAGAGGAGTTTCAGGAGCAGAACTGGGAGGGTGTTGTGGATGGAGTGTGTGTCAGACTGTCCAAGTGGAAATGGCGGCTACCTCAGCTTTCCTACAGGGGGCGAGCCCTTATTGTCAATAACCTCGCGGCCTCGACCCTGTGGCATCAGCTGATGACCCCACCGAGGGGCCTGGTGGAGGACCTTCTGAGGGCTGTCGTGGATTTTTTCTGGTCTGGGATGCACTGGGTGAGGACAGCAGTACTGTACCTGCCAGTGCAGGAAGGAGGACAGGGCCTGGTGGACATTGCATCTCGTATCAAGGCCTATAGGTTGAAAACGGCTCAGCGGTTGCTGTACCATTCTGGACTGCCATGTACTGATACTGCCTGTGTACTGCTGAGGCAGGCCAGAGGCTGGGGATATGATAAACATCTTTTTCTGCTTCAACCGGGGTCCATAAATTTGCCTGGTCTGACTCCTTTCTACAGGTCTGTCCTGCAGGCGTGACAAGTTTTTATCTTCCATCGGAAGGAGTCTTTGACGGTAGGGATGTGGGTCCTGGAGGAGCCTCTGGTTGGTAATAGCCTCATCACTTCTCAGGCTCTGGTCTCCGAAAGCCTGAGATTCAGACGAAGGGAGGGGGGCTGTGTGAAGCTTGGTGATCTGCTATCTGGACTTCTATTACACAATTGTCCGGGATGCTCAACATCAAATCCTGCAGACTGTTGACCAGGTTGGTGGAGGAGGTTCGTGCGTCACTACCAGGACCCCTCAGAGTGTTTGCTGAGGACAGGGCTGTTATGGATCGGTGGGCAGCTGGTTTGGACTACCTGTTTCCATCCCTGACTGTCTCTCCTGCCATTGGTCAGTGGCGGGATGATGAGGACATCTTATTGGCTTTTTGGACCCCGGTTTCAAGGGACTTTGAAACTTTGGGAAGGACGGTGCTGTATCATTTCAGTTTTGAAAGTTTCAAATCTCCGCTCCTTGGTGGGGGTAAAGGTGTCGACATCGATAAACGGATGGGAGACTCCAGTGGAGGGTTATACATGGGGCCATAAGCCTGGCGCACACGAGAGCTCTCTGCTGAGCTAAAAGTCATTCGAGACCGTTTGCTCAGCAGAAAGCTCACCGTCTGCGCCTCATTTTCCGTGAGTTTTCCGCCTCACGAGGTCTTGAGGTGAAAATCAAACACGTTTGATATTTTTTGCCTCGCGAGGTGAAAAACTCACCGTGTGCGGCGCTGCCTGAGCTACCTGCTGAGGGCAGAAATTCAACTGACCAATCAACACGCGTCTTTCGCTCACATGATTCGCTGACGGGATTCCAAGATGACAGCACACGGCGAAGTTTTCAATGACTATATTTTGGAGGATAAATTGGTGGAAATGTGGCCAGAATATCCGTGTCTATATGATGTCACATCATCCGACTTCAAAAACAGGGACAAGCGCGAGCAAGCATACCAGGAGATGGCAGCAAAACTGGACCAGACAGGTACTTGCTCTAAACGAGATTGGCTCTAGCCATAGACATATTAACGGGCACCAGTTAGGATTTCCAACGGTCCTGTATTAGCTTTTAGCAAGGTGGTTCCACACGTTATCACTTCAGTGAGACCAGTGAGAGTACATCATCTTCGTCTGTCATGTAATCATCTTCAAAATTAGTTGCCATTAGCCCCTTCGCAGTTTGTAAACAATGTGAGTATTTCGATGGGCGGGGCTTAGCTTTTGTTATAATAATAATTAAGTATAGGAACAATTTATGTCTGTCACAATGTATTTTTCATGCTAAACAAACGTTCAATGGTGCTAGATATATTCACAACAAATACACTGCATTTTCAACTATTACTTATCCCTTTCAGTGGAGTGGGTGAAAATAAAAATAAGATTGCTGCGAAACAGCTACACAAAGGCCAGAAAACCCCAAACAAGTGGAAGTGCCAGGAAAGTCTTGACCAAACGTTCTAAATGGCTTTTGGAAAAACTGCAATTTCTTGCTCCATACATCGCTGCTCGGCCATCAATAACAAACTTGGATGCGGTAAGTATTTCCCCAAAAATTTATTTATTGATCACAAAATTGCAATATATGTGTACATGAAAACTATAGTTGAAAGATTCACAATATTAAATGTATAGTGTCTATTCACAAAGACGTATTGATGAAGAGCTGGCAGCTATAACCATTTTTATGGGAATATTTGGAGGAGGCAGATGACATTTGATTAATCATATTTAAATTACACTACCTCACTTTTGATATACTGTGTCCTTTATACCATCACTTACTAAAAATGTCATTCTGCCATGGCACAGCTCCACAGTCAGAATTGAAATACTCAGTCAGGAGCTGCCTTTGTAACTTTGCATCAACTTTAGGGTTTCGATCAGTAGTTGGCTGCTGTCCTGTCAAGGGGTGATCCTTCCTCCATAATCCAGCTGTCAGGGTGTGGTTAGTGTCTTCACTATCACAAATGCTGATGTAGGCAATCTTGTTGTTTTCAACCATATAGTTATGTAAACAACAGGCTGCCAAAATCACATGTTGCACTTTATCAGGCCTGAGATTGATTGTTGTCAAAAACACCCTGAACCTGTTGGAGAGAATGCCAAATGCATTCTCGACTACTTGTCTAGCTCTGGATAACCGATAGTTAAAAATTTGTTTTGGTTGGTCCAGATTTCTGTGTGGGTACGGTTTCATCAGTTTTAGAGACAGCGGGAACGCATCATCACCAACTATGTGGTAGTTTATTTTGCTTGGTGATATTCCATCTATCGCTTCAGCTGGTGGCAAATTCAGAGAGTTTTCACTCAGGGCTTTCTTTAACGCTGAGTTAGCAAATATGCCAGCATCTCCTGCACGACCAGCTGCCCCCACATCTACATATATGAACTTGTAATTTGCATTTACAAGAGCTAAGAGTACAACACTGAAAAAATGTTTGTAGTTGAAATACTCTGAACCACTGTTTTCTGGCTGTTGGATTGCAATGTGTTTGCCATCAATTGCACCGATGCAACAAGGGTAGTTCCACCTCTCGTTGAATTCCATGGCAATTTCCATCCATTCTTCTGTTGTTGTTGGGACCTGAAAAAAAAAGTTAATTAATATTTGCTTTTAATTCCATACTTTCAGCCATCACCATCTGATACAACTGGCAGTGAAGACACCATTGATATGCAAGATGATGGCCAAACTGAAGAGGGCAATGATGCATCATCTGTCTTCGAAAGTGAAGCTGATGAAGGAGAAAGTACCGCAAGCACATCTTCCATAAAATCAACAAAACAACCCATCCTTCGACCAAACAATCTAAAGCGGCAACGAGATGCAGAGGAGTATATGTTAATAAAAGGGTTGGCTGAATCAATAACTCAGCGTAACAAGGCACAAAAAAATTCAGTCGAAGATAACGCAGTAGCTGCATTTGGTCAGTATGTCACAAAAACATTGTCTGATTTTGATCCATACACAAGAAGCATGGCCCAATTCCAGATTAATAATATTTTATTTCAGGCACAAATGGGAACACTTGGCCAAAACACACAGCCCATTAACCCGAGACCACCATCAATGTTTAACAATCATCCACAGCCATTTTATCCCCAACGTCATGAGTGGGTCAGTCCCCAACAAGCACACAGCCATGCTTATGAAAATCATGGCTCAGTTGACAACGTCCAAGTGTATGAAAAAATTTAATGTCATTGAGAATGTAATGTATGAATACAAAGTTTATTTTTTTACTTTGAGTTTTGACATTTGGGATGCAGAGTGTTTTTTGCCATGTTTGAATAGGTTCAGCTATTTGTACCACCACAACTTATGTACACGCGAGGCACAACCTCCTCACCAGTGTCAGTGTGTATGTATTATTACTTGATCCACTTCAGCTTTTATGTCAAAGGATAAGTTTGTTTTTTTCAACCTTGACTTATTTTCTAGCATGAAATACGATCATTTACTCACGCAGACAGTCCTGGTGTAACTCAAACTCCTTCGGAAGATATTTAGATCCACACGCGATCAGCGTACATCAAATGTAATTGTTAACTGCATTATTTAATAACTTGTTGCATCTTTAGTGCATACTGTTATGTGTTTTTTGAATAAAATGCAATTACCCTCATGTACTGCTCCTTCATTGTGCTGTACAATGCCTGGCATGTCTCATCAACAATATTTGAGACTGTTCTTTCCCCAATCCGGAACTGAAATGCCAGACTTCGAAATGTTTCACCTGAAATACAAAAATTTTAATGTTATGAACTTAACAAAGACAATGAATTAAAAAACTTAACCAGACTTGTACTATTAATGGTAGAAAGGGAGGCAAACAGTATATTTGTGTTGGCCTTCCTTTTGCAAACAAAATTTACATTAATCTTTTCGATAGAGGTAGCTAAATGTAAACAGTGTAGCTAGGACCAGCCATACAATTATCCTATAGACTCCTTCGCAGTTTGTAAACAATGTGACGTATTTCGGTGGGCGGGGCTTAGCTGCAGGCAAAACATCTCAACGGCCCTAGCTTGTAAACGCCGGTTATTCTCTGTTTAAAGCAAGTATTTGTTTATTTACGTTATCCAGGATGAAACTGATGATGGGTTACATATAAATCTAACTTGATATTTTGCCTCCAGTTGATCAAGTGACTTTCACTTACCTGTAGCTAGGAATCTAAGCGTGATGGCAAGCCTCTCTCCGGGACTGATACTCGTTCGCATTGAGGTATCAACCTTGCGGATCGATGGGCCCACCGTTTCCAACACCCTCTCGAAGGATTCTCTGTCCAGGCGGTGGTACTGTCGGAAGGATTCCGGATCTTCGAGCCGTATCTCTTGGAGAAGATTGCCATAAACTCCTTTCCCAGTCCTTCTCTGTAGCCATGACCTCACCCATGTTCGTCTGACTTTAGAACGGCGAGAACGGCGGCGCCTCATCAACAAAAAAAGCAACAGCGTTTCCTCCTCCATCTCTGTGTCTGTTTTTGTTACCAGGCGAGAGAGTGCTGTCATCTTGGAATCCCGTCAGCGAATCATGTGAGCGAAAGACGCGTGTTGATTGGTCAGTTGAATTTCTGCCCTCAGCAGGTAGCTCAGGCAGCACCGCACACGGTGAGTTTTTCACCTCGCGAGGCAAAAAATATCAAACGCGTTTGATTTTCACCTCAAGACCTCGTGAGGCGGAAAACTCACGGAAAATGAGGCGCAGACGGTGAGCTTTCTGCTGAGCAAACGGTCTCGAATGACTTTTAGCTCAGCAGAGAGCTCTCGTGTGCGCCAGGCTATAGCTACAAACGGGTATCTGGTGCACCTCAGTCCTGACACGGGGGTGGGTTGTCCTTTCTGTTTGCAGCCTAAAACGGTCCATCATGTGTTTACTCGGTGTGGTAGACTGGCTGGGCTCTTTAGGCTTTTGGGGACTTGGTTTCAGGGACTAGGGGTACAGTTTTCATTTTGTTTGTTTATTTATGGTCCACGCTATTCTGCGAGGAACAAAGAGGTGCACACACTTGTTAACTTCCTTTCAGGTCAGGCAAAGCTAGCTGTCTGGAAAACCAGGAAGAACCGTGTGAGGGGTGTGGGGACGGTGGACATGGTGATGATGTTGACAGGGATGCTGGTGGCTTGACTCAGGCTGGAGTTTGAGTTTTATAGACTTACTGAAAGGATTGATGCATTTGTGGGAATCTGGGGGTGGGGGATGTGCTGTGTACGGTGAGAGAGGACTGTTTGTTTTTGCATTTTTGAGGGTTGTTGGTTATGGTTCTGTAGTTTCTAAGTACTGTTAGGTGTGGATGGTTTGAAATTTTGTTTATTAATGATTTGTATTTTGTATTTTGTGTTTATTTTTTTTTTTTTGTTTTAAGTTTCTTTTCTTTTGCTTTGTTGTTGTGGTCATTTTAATTAAAGTGTTTTTGGAACTCTTTCTTTCTTTCTTTCTTTCTTTCTTATTAAAAAGTTTTATTTGAACATAATGACAAATATAAAACAAAAATAAAATAAAATACATGATCCAAAAAAAAAGAAAACACCAAAAGTTCAAGATCGTCAGAGGGACTGGAGAAGTCACACCACGCCGCAGATCTCCTGGTAGACTGGGAAGGCCACACCATATCACAGTCTGTCAAATCATTTTCTGATCACAGCAGTACATCCATGTTGTTGTCAATTTGAAGGCAGTAAAAATAGTCAGTTGGGATGAAACCAACAATGTGATCCATGCTGGTTTGTACTGAAAAATGAGGGGCTGTAGTGAACCAGCGATGGAGGGTCTGCAGACACATGCTTCTCTAGCTCACAGCACAGATCTTCTGTTCAGCACTGCTCATGTCCTATAGTTGTTACACATTTCTATTTTTTTTACTGTATGTTAAAATTATAAATGGTTTATTGTTACCTGTGTGATTTCTGACATCAGGGACACAGTCACAGTACACCGTCAGAGTGATGTTATGTAAAGTGTACACCTATATTTGTTCATGAATGAGGGAGCATGTGACAGACAGCACAGGAGTCTTTAATCCTACGCTATGTGCACACACAGTGTACATATCTGATTACACAGAGGACAAGGTGTCATAAGATGATATGTAGCTTAACAAGCGTTTCACTTATTTCTGTGTTGTTCAAACAAATGTTCTTTATGAGTTCACCTCTAACTAATTGTGTCAGGGAATAAACGCTGATTTAACAATTGCATTAGTACCCTGCATCACCCCCCTCCAGAGCCGCAGCAGGTCAGATCCGTAGCAGGAACTCTGCAAGTTGAGAGGAAAGTTTAAACGCTGTTTTATTGGGAATTGGGAAGACAATGAAACTTCTTCTACCTTTTCCTTTAGCAGATATTTCCCTTGGCTCTCTTGGAATGTATTATTCATACCAGCCGCACATTTTAGACTAATATAAGCCTGAGGTGAAATTAGAACCTTAGTTAAACAGTTATTATAATGAGTGATAATAGTCTGAAATTATGTCATTAATTTTTCTTCCCCTTCAAAAAGTATAAAAGCAACAAGCTTACACATTTTTCTTTGTTGATGGACTTATTTTTCCTTACATAAAAACAGCATTTCAACTGCATGCACCTTTTTATTTATCTGACCTTCAATTATCTAAAGGATATAGCTGGTTATTTGAGACAGGAGGAAATATGATCAATGAGCTGCAATAAAAACAGAAATCAGTTTTACTTTCGTCTCCTCATTTTACAGGAGGTACAGAACTGATCAGATATGCATTTAGTGCTCTGATTAGCAGACCAGCATCCATCACGGGTTTTTTGTAAGAATGATGAATTTATGAATAAAAAGATCAACGCATTAAAAGCCTGAATGATGTTTCATTTTCAGCCAATAATCTTTTACAAGAATAAAGTTAATGGACCTCATTCACTAACGGTTCTTATGAACAAATTTGTTTTTAAATCATACTTAGGAACGTTTTATTAACTGTTGCATTCACCAAAATCTTTTTATCTCAAACAAGTACTCTTACAAACATCTGAAAGGCGACACATTCGAACAAAATCAGCATTTGTGTTGTTTTCTGCTGTTCTGTTCATTAAAATAAAACGACAGTAATGTTTTTGTCAGATTTCTTAACGTTGGCGAAGTACAAAGCATTGTGTAATTTAAGATGAACATCAGTATTGCAGATCCATGCATTATAATTTTCCTGAAGGGAAAATTAACTGTTTTTTATCCATTTCATTCAAGAAAAAGTTGCTATCAAGACGGATCTAATTCTATTGCTGGTCTTCCTGAGACTGCACATCCTGCAAAAATCCGTTACCTAAACCACAAGAATTTCATCCAGAAATGTCCAAGTCACCTGTGACTCCCAGATCGACCTGCTGAAGGCGCAGTAGTGTATATAATGAAGTCTTATCTACATTGTACCACTTCAGCCACAGCTGAACATGAGGATGTTCATCTTGGGACTAGGATGAGCCCATGGGACAAGACTGCAGGCTTTTGTCCAGGTTCAGGAGTAATTAATGACCCGTTTGTGTATGAAGCTTTTTTTATATTATTTGAAGCTCACCTTGTGATTTATGATCAAATAAATACATAAAAATGAGGAAAATTAGGGTTATTGCAAATCTTTCTTATTCTTTTTTTGTGTCCTTTTTATGGGCATTTTTTGGGCATTTACCTGCAAAGTAGGACGGGCTGGTTCGCTGTTTCAACATTGGAGAGACTGGTATTCACCAATCTCAGAAGAAACAGTTTCACGCTCTACTAACACGTTCATGAATCTGATGGAGGGTTTTCATTAAAAACCTTCTCAAGCACAACTTAAAGATTTAAGGAGCACAAGTGTTGGGATGGGCAGCAAATGCTCATTATGTCCCGATTATTGCAACTCTATGTATTATTGTGTTGACCAGTCATTTCTGCACCGATTGCAGCTACAATGCTGCTGCTCGGTTTCTTACAGGGACGAGTCGACGTGATCACCCCTGTACTTGCCTCTTTGCATTGGCTTCCTGTTAGTTTTAGGACCCAGTACAAGATTTTATAACTTGTTTTTAAAGCCTTAAATGGTTTAGCTCCCATGTATTCGTCAGAGTTGCTACACCAGCATGCTCTAGCCAGGACTCTGAGGTCCTCTTCACAGCTCTTGCTGAAGGTCCGGTCTGCTAGACTCAAGTCCAGGGGTGACAGAGCTCCCAGCTGCTGCTCCAAAGATGTGGAACAGCTTCACATCAGAGCTGCTCAGTCTGTCTCTGGTTTAAGAGTCTACTCAAGACCCACCTCTTCGCACTGGCGTTTGAACTTAATTGAGCCTGACGTTCACGTTTTTACTTTTTATCCCAGTTTTATAATTTTATTTTTATTGGTTTTTATTGACTTATTGTCTAGTGTTTTATTTTCAGCTGTGGAGTGTTCAATCCATTCTATCATTCAGAACTTTGGGCAACTGCTGTTGCAGAAATGTGCTATATAAATAAAGTTGAACCTAAACTTGAACTTGAACTATTTAAGAGGATTTTATTTTATTATTTTATTTAATCATTTCACGTCTTTGTAACCCATTCTTCAGACTGTGGTCATGTTTTAAATTTACATCTATAAGCCACATTTATATGCCGAAATGCAGACACAACACAAGCAGTCACACAAACAAAAATACAACTGTTGAATATGACATAGCCTACCAGCTATCAGGGTGTGGAGCCATATGGAATAGCAGCCTGGTTTGGAAACAGCACCAAACAGGACAGGTAAGCTCTCCAGAGGGTGGTGCGATCAGCAGAATGTACCATCCATATCGAGCTTCCTGACCTAGGCACTATATACAGCAAGCTGTGCTGAACCAAGGCCAGGAAGATAATGAAGGACCTCAGCCATCCCAACAATGGACTTTTTTCTCTGTTGCGGTCCGTTCCTTGAAGGCAAACACAGAGAGAATGAGGAGGAGCTTCTTCCTGCAGGCCATTCAGGCCCTCAACCAGAACACCTAGTACTTGGACTTCCTACACCTACCCTACACATGAACATTACATTACATTCCACCTCAGCCGATTGTTGCACACACATATTGAACTCTCTGCATACTTTGCACCACTCCGCACACACAACAGCCACACTTATTGGACATCTTTGTGTGCTGCACCGACACTTTACACACCCTACATAGTATATTATTTATTATTTATTATCATCACTCATTTACATTTATATTTATATTTGACTTTTCTTCTCATAATAGTTAGTGAAAGATTGTAGATATTGATATTCTTTTATTCTTCTTATTGATATTAACAGTTTTCATTCTTTTTCAAATATAGTTTTTCATTTTCCTTCAAGTATAGGACAGTTGTAATAAGCATTTCACTACATATTGTACTCTGTATGATTTTCTATGACACAAATAAAACTTGAATTTACATTTTGAGTCATAAGCTTTCTGGTAATCAGTCCAGGCAGTAAACAGGTTCGTCTGTCCGGTTTTAAAGTCTCGGGCGACAGTTTTGTCAAAAGAGCTGCATGTTTTTTAAATATCTGTGTAACACCTAAAAATGTGTTCAGTGGAGTTAGAAACTTATTTAATTTTCAGTACCTATGAGATTTTTTTTTCTTAATTCAAATTAAAGAAGCATCAGTAGAAATGGGTAAATTTAATTTATTTATATCTTTTTCAAAATAAACAAACTCTCACATATATATAATTTATTTACATCATATTCAATCACATGGATACAAATGGTACATATGATCTAACATAGATAATTGGAAAAAAATTATCCATTTACAGGTACTTTCAGCTTTCATTTATATGCATTTAAGTTTTTTGTGAATCATTGCCGGTTTTTAGAAGACCGTGCAAAATGATTGTGTTTAGGATGTGTCTTCACACACATGTTGAAATGCTATAGAAAACAGCTGCTGTGGCTTTGAATGAGAACAGCAGCTCATCAAATGAATAAATAAATAAAACACCAATTAAGGCTTAAAAATGTCATAAAGAAGTAAATTTGACCAGTCTGTGATTGTATATTTTTTTATAAAACTTTACCTACTGAAGGTATAAAGTTTTATATGAGGAGTACACACTCTTGTAATGTTTGTAATGCAAAGAAATGTAATAAATGTAACATTGGCTTTACTAGAATTTATTCATTGTATACAACTTCATTTAATTGAGCTGTTGTTAATAATATGGTTGAATAAGTCATAAACTTTGGGGAAAAAAAAGTTGAATAATTTAATGTATTTAAGTTTAATTAAATGTAAATAAAATAAGTACATAAAAATGTTGCACAGTGCTCTTGACATCTGATTAAAGACATCAGATCAGATGTAATTTATGCAACTTGTTTACTGCTCGATCATCAGGCCTCCACACCGAGCTTATTATTCGTTTAGTTTTCTGTATTCTGACCAAACATTTCCTCTGTGGTCTGGTTTGTACAGAGGATCTTGTTCCAGAAGTCTGGTGCTTTGCTCAGATGCAGCTTTGCCAGCTTAAGCTGTGCAGCCAAGTTCTTTTTGTCTCCTGCAACCTTCACAAAAAGCCACACTGGTTCAGTCACTGGTTCAGTCTGTTTCTAACTGGGCTGTCACGAATTTTAACATCTAACAGGCAACATGAGGACTTTTTAAAAACTTTTTTTAAGAAGAAAGAGATTTTGTGGGCATTAGTGGCTTTTATTAAGTGGTTGGTTAATAGTAACCTGGGCCAGCTGTGTTGATGAGCTGTAGTCTCTGTGTAAGGGCGGCTGCTCTACCAAGTTTGGCCTGCCCCACCCCCACTAATTATTTAATTCTACAAAATAAACAGCTGTTTTAGTGACCTGGGTTGTAAAATCTTAGCTTTGTAAGGGGGTCATGTTTTATCGTGACTGATCCTGATTAAAGGTATTTGTATCATTAATGTCAACTCCCAGCCTTTTTTTGTTTTTCAGTATCATTCAAAACAAAAACAGTAAAAAAAAAAGTGGTGCTGCAGGTCCAGCAGAACTAAACATTAGGTGGGGAACAAGAAAAAAGATAAACACGAACAAAACCCACACATTGGGATTTGTGTGTTTTTCTTTTTGCCTCAGGTCAGTTATCTCATTGGCCTTCTCGCTCCCCTGGATGCTGGACCTGCCAGCTCTGTACAATTCCCTCGCCCAGCCACCAATCCTGGAGCATGAACTGTGGATTGTATGGTTTATTCACACTTTCCAGTCATGTAAAACATGACATAAATACTGTAACTGTGTGTTTGCTGTGTGTGTTGAATATGTTGTCATGAGAGCATCTTTTTTAAACAGAGATGAGTAATTTAGTTTAGTCAAAAGCAAAGTTGGTAATGGGCAATAAAGTTTGAACATCATACATGTAAGTACTGTTATTTGTGTTTGATCATTAACACATTACCTTCTGGTTTTATAATTATTTACTGTGTATTTTTCTTCATAATACATGCATTAACAAACCAATCATCATGTCACACATTATGTAGGGCTCTGTGTTTGGGAATCTTTAACGCATAAAGCTGGTATTTGAACTACCATCTTTCCAGCTGAAGGTGAAACGGTCTTTCACCCGGCCCCCGGAGTTAGTTCTTCACCAGTTGAGGAAAACTTGACCAGCGTTCCAGCAGCACAGTATATGTCTGTGATGGATTTAGATTGTGTTTTATTTACATATTTTTCACATTTCTCTGTTGTTTGCTGCTGTGCAAAAAATATTAATTTATCGGGTTGAGAACATTTTAAAATGACTGAAACGTGTTAAATAGCACCACATCTGTTCTGTTTTACATCTTTCAGTCCTGAACTCTGCATGTTTTCCCCAGAAGACCATCGTCTATGCATGGCATGGCACATGCACCGTATGCGTCCATGTTTGCATGTGCACGTGCATGTGTGGGCTGCACTGTGGTGAGGAGAGCTTGTTATACTTTGACAGGGTGAAACCATTGGAGTGAAATGCATGATGGGATTTTGTGATAAGTAGTAAGAGTTTGAATAAACAAGGTTGATTTCAGCTCACCGCTCTGTATGTGTGTTTGTGTGTGTGTGTGTGTGTGTGTGTGTGTGTGTGTGTGTGAGAGAGAGAGAGAGAGAGAGAGAGAGAGAGAGAGAGAGAAAGACAGAGAGAGACCATCAGGCCTGTCTCTGCTGTGTTCGCTGAAGCTTTTTATTGAAGCCCTCATGAATCTTTTTCCTTCTCAAATATTCAGTCTTTCCTTTCCACTCCCCCCCCCCCCATGCTGACTTATTGTCTTCTTTTCTTAGGCTGCTCTTCATATGCCATCCCTCATTCCGTCTCACCTCTCCACTGCTCTCTCCATCTTTATGTTTTTTACATTGAATCATTATCTTTATGACATTTCCTTTTTTGTATTTAGTTTTTTCATTGGCAACAGGATGCTGTTTCTACCTTATTGTGCTTATAGTGGAGGAGAGAACCAGTTTGCACCACAATCTCTTTCCATTTCCAAAAACAGGGAAACATTTAGGAACAACTTTCTTTGTTATTTTAACAACAGATGAACTGTAATGATGCAGAAATGAGGAAAACTTGAATGTTTAATTTCCATTTCAAACTTCTCATATACTGAAAAGACAGAGATAAAAGCAGCTTCATGTACACAAGGGTGATTAATAATTCTTGGACGTTGACAGCGGCCTGCAGTCTGGTCCCACAAGGAAGCAGGAATAACATCCTGGTGGTGTCATGGCTAAAGAGGAAAGTAATAGAATAGTAGACTATTCTACCCTACATAATCCGGAATCAACAGTCTTTTCTTCAAATGCAGAAAAAGAATTTGACCAAGTAAACTGGAAATTTTTATTTGCAACATTAAACAAATTTGGGTTTGGGTCATCTTTCATAGACTGGATAAAAATATTATATAAAAACCAATTATTATTGAACCCTTAGCAGCTGCAATAAGACAAAAAAGAAATTAAAGGAATCCATGCCAAAAAATATAGAACATAAGATAAGTCTTTATGCTGATGATGTATTACTTTTCCTCCAGAACTCACAACATCTCTATCCTAGACAATCACACTCATTAACACATTCTTATCAATATCCGACTACTCTATTAACTGTTCTAAGACTATAGTTATGCCAATTAACTGTGACAAAACATACCCAATACTACAATACAGTCTGGAAACATTAGATATTTAGACAAAAACATTTCTCCTAGGTTATCAGAACTAACAATGGCAAATAATGTCCTGCTACTTAAAACAATAGAGGAAGCGCTTACCCATATCACTAATGGGGAGGGTGGCCACAATTAAAATGATGGTTCTACCTAAAGTCAACAACCAGTTTTTAATGATACCAACTAAACCATTCTCCAGCTGGTTTAAGTCACTGGACTCACATATATCTAAATTTCTATGGAAAAACAAACCATCACGTATCAGTCTAAAAACTTTATAACAGACTAAAGACAGCGGTGGATGGAACCTACCCAACTTTAATCACTATTTCTTGGCTAACAAGCTGCAATATAAATCCAAAATGTGTGAATGAACCATGGTTAGATGTAGAGCAAGCATTGTGTGAGGATCTAGTTATCTCTGACCTGCCATTTATCAGCTCAGCCATCAAACCACATAAGTGTTTTAAAAACATTAATATCAGTTCCTCTTTAATGGCTTGTTGGGAAATTTTTAAAGTGGACATATCATGCTTTTAAATCCTTACTCTTTACATTTAAATCATTAATTTATGGTCTATATAAAGTAGAACCGCAATGTTGTGGTCTGAATTCCTGGTTATTCTAGCTCCACACACCCCTTGTTAACCCCTGTTCTGAGGCGTGTCTTTACAGTGACTTGTTTTAGTGTGGTCTCTTTAAATGTGAATCTCTCCAGGTCACAGAGAGTTCCACTCCACCCCATTTGGCCATGTTTGTAGTTTGATAGCAGTGATACGATTATCTACCAGCAGAGAAACTTTTTATTAGCAAGTTTACTAGAAATGTCAACAACTGAAAACATGTCTATCCAGCCTTACATGTTCAAGCCAGAAAATGACCCAGAGCAGGAGAATGAAGACAACGAACCTGCAGAACCATGCCTTCAAATGAATGCATTACAGTGGTGTGTTATCACAGTATTTACATCCTCTCCATCCATTTCAACTACTACAATATGGAGCATAGTTTAACTATGGTGTCCATACATTAGAAACTTGCTAACACCCACAAAATGATACTCATACTCGCTATACACAATTAATCTCAAAGTTCTGATGCACACTAAAATGCGTATGACAACTTTACGTTGACATGTTTTGGTTTTTTTTTGTTTTTGTTTTTCTTGGGGTTTTTTTAATAGCTTTCTATTCTAAACAAATGTTTGTCTTTATCCAATTTATGCATTTAGGTGTACCCGTGGTAACTATTCTAAAATGCCAACAGAAATTGAAAACCTATGCTGTACAGAAATTCCCATGGTAAGTGTGGTTTGCTAATACATAGACTGTCTATTATTCAATCATTTCTGCATAATTTAAATACCACTTAAGCACAATGTGTCATTGTGTATGCATGAAATGTTTGGTGGCAAAAAAAATTTCACCTTTAGGGGATGAATAAAGCTTATCTACCTATCTAGGTTGTTGCCAGAATGGAGGAAATACCCAGGAGAGGGCGTGACAGTTGCTTTGAATGCTGAGATGAGAGGGTTGGTGGGATGTGGATCTTTTCAACTTCTTCTAAATATGGAGTTTGGTCATGGAAAACCTTTTTAAAGACCAGTTCCATGATGTCATCCACATAATCTGCAGTAACAGATAATAAGGTTAACAACTTAACTTTTCAAGAGACTTTCGGAAAGTTGTTTTTTCACAATGCTGTTTATAGTGATGTTACACTTATTTATTTGTGTTGTTAATGTTTTAATGCAGCTTTGCTTCATGTTTGTTCCTCTGCATAAGAATTTGACTTTGTTATTGTGGTGTAAAAAAATTAAACTATTAACACCAATATCACCAATATCATTTTGATTTATTGAAATCACGTTAGCATACTAATGTCACGGTTATGGACTTTATGTTTGTTTATGGATTTCTGGCCATATTTAGTTAGTTTTCCCTTGTGTGCTGTGGTTTTCTGTTCCTGCCTCGTTAGTTCACCTGGTCTGATTAGTCATCCACTTCACCTGTGTCTTGTTACTCCCTCTGTGTATAAGTACTCCTGCTTTTCTGTTATTCCTGGTCGGATCCTCACCAGTCATGGATGCCTGTTCCCTCTGGTTTCTGTTTTTCTGTTTTGGACTCTGGAAATAAACCATTTAGCTGCACCGATTCTGCCTCCTGCCTGACTGCCTGCAATTGGGTCCTCACCTCCTCCGACGCCCGCCATTCGTGACATACTAATAATGCTAACATGGACTGGCTCATGGTGTGGATGGATATTGTTTCCTCACAGCAGCATCAAGCCAGATGTTTATTACTTTTGTGTTTTACTACTTTCAGAGGCAGAAATCAAGGAGTCATGTTTGTGCAGAATGGGGGCAGGGGGTAGGGCTGCTGCTTTGTGTGTATGAATGCATGTTTGTGCGTGCAACTGTATGAAAGACTTTTTTTTTTAAATGTAGTCTCTTTTGATGTGTACAAAGGCTCATTTTGTTTTCAATATGCATGAATAAATTTTTTTATGTAAAGCACTTTGCGTTGCCCCAGCATGAAAAGTGCTTAATAAATAAAGTTTGATTTGATTTGAATAATGAATAATGCAGTAAGACTTACTTAGTTTTGATAGGCTTAGCTGTTCCTTCTCCCTTCTTGAACTCGGGGAAAGACGTTCTGAACATGGATTCTCCAGATGCAGTAGTAGCTTGCAGACGTTGAGCATTTTCATTGAAATGAAGCTCTGTCAAGTAAAGCCTGATAAAATGAAGTGGAAGCAAATTGTATTTTTGTATTTGTTAGTTTGAAGTGGCAAACTTAAAACTCATCTAACAGACACAATATTTTGAATCTGGGGAAAAAAGTCATTCAAATATAGAGGGATTAGAACCTTACGCTACACAGCTATGCTCAGCATTCTCAGGAAATGACAGTTTGAGGATTTTGGTGCAAAGTGCAGAATGCCACTGTGGAAAGCTTCCACAGTTGCATACATAAGATATAATTAAAAAGTTTGCATGAATAAACTAAATAGTTAACATAATAAAATAAATCACCTGGTCTTAACCATTTGCTTTTATCCTTTGAAGTGCATAGTGGATGTAAACACTGGGGTAAAGCAGGATCATCATCAGGTCTTTTTTGCAGAGTCGTGGATGAAGCAGCAATACAGTAGATGTGATTCTTTAGACTGCAAACCCACTTGCTCAGTATTGTATCTTTGTCTTTTTGCTATCTTCACCATCTTTTTGGATATAGCCCTAAAGAACAAACAGTAATGAAATTCACTAAACTATTCACTGAATACAGTTTGACGTGTTAATAACACTTCCCATACAAGTACTACTAAAAATAAAACTACATTTTCATCATATTCATTGTTAAAACATAAAATACCTTTTTCTATGTGCCAGTCATCATAGTAGTGGGTGATATCAGTTTGTTCTCTTAGGTATTTTTAGACCTGTGGATGACAGTCTGTCACAGTACAGTCCAAAGCTAAACTGTATTCAGTCAGGAGAGCAATGCATGTATTGAACACTCGAGCTCCATGCAGTAACTTCCACCCACTTCATTTCTCTGCAAGTGCAAAAAACATTTTAGATGTCTTTTAATGCTGTTGCCAGCGGCACATCTTCTGAACGAAACTTTGCCTCCATCTAAGTGGCCTCATTGACTGCACCCTGTGGCAGCTCGCCTTTCAGTTTTAATTACACTGAGACATCAAAACAGAAGAACACAACACAAAAAACTTCTGGGGAGCTTGCCATGTAGTGCTTGGTGGGCGGGGCTGCTTGTGCAGTCATGAGCAGGGAAGGTGAGGGCAATGGAATCCTCTAACAACCTTATTTCCTGGGCGCCACTGGGGACAGGCAAAGGGAGATGGTTGCTGGGACTTGCTTGTTGCTGGTATCCAGGCTGGCTGTGCTGGTGGGAGGGGTGCTGGCCCTGGGGGGTGCCCGGTCTACTGCATCTGGGTGGGGTGTGGTGGGGGTGGTGGTAGGGGTCAGATTTGGGGCTCGCAGTCCTCTGGTGGGGTGGCTTGGGTTGGTGCTCCAGGATTGCTGATGATGGCCCGGGTCTCTGGGCCACCCTAGTCTGCCTCTAGCCTCCATGGAGGCGTGGTCACATTTGCAGGATCGCACTCATCTCTGATCACTTCTCATTCCTCATTCTCTGCATGCTGACATAGTCACTGAGGTGTCCAGTGGGTTTATACACTAAGACAGAGGTCCCCAACCCTGGTCCTCAAGGCCCACTATCCTGCAGGTCTTAGATGTCTCCCTGCTTCAACACACCTGATTTAAATAAGTGGCTTGTTAGCAGACTTGTGCAGAGCTTTTCATATGCCATTAATTTGAATCAGGTGTGTTGCAGCAGGGAGACATCTAAGACCTGCAGGATAGTGGGCCTTGAGGACCTGGGTTGGGGACCTCTGCACTAAGAGATGCTTTGGTTCTGTCCTAGTTGCTGCTCTGCTGTGCAGCTCTGCAACCAAGCTCATCTGCTCCACCTGCCCTGATTGCACACTCTCCTCACCTGCTCCCCGCCCTATTTAAGCACTCTCCAGTCTCTGCTTCCCTGTCAGATGGTCAGCAATACTAACCTTGTTGAGAGCCAGCGGTTTTCTTGTGTTTCAGACCTCCTGTTATCGACCCTGTCACGTCCTTGGATTTCTCTTGCCTGACCCACACTGGATTTATTCTTGTCAAGTGCCTATCTGGATATTGACCACTGCTTGGAATGACCACTGAGATTTGCCCACCCCACCTTGATAAGTAGCCTCATTCTGCCTTTTTGTGTATGAACGTTGCCTGTCCTTGACCACGCATTTTTGAATAAGTGGACCCATAATTAATGTCTGGAGTCGTTTCAGGATTCTTCAACACGCAGTCTCTCAGGATTTCCCCGCCACTCCTTAGTGAACTACATCTGGTTTCTCCCCACCATTCTACTGGTTTCAATAAACCTTACTCTGTTCAAACCTTTACCCTCTGTGTGTGTGTGGCTGAATTTCTGGGTCCTCAGGAGCTAATATGACAGGTTCAGGTTTGTGTGTTTCTGGTACTTTGGTGGTTGTTGTGATACATGTTGTTGCTGTCTTGGTTATTTTTTAGGAACTCCTGATGACTGTCAGCTTAGTTTACCTGTAAAAGCAGTAGATAGGAAAGTCTCTGTTGTTTCTGTAAAGGTGTAGCAGCTGGTTGTCTGGTGTTAGGTTGGATTGAAGCTTATTGCTTCTATCTGCTGGTTCTTTGTCTTCTACTTTTTTTTACTATATAATTTTTTTTTTTTTTTTTGTACCCTCCAGTCAGTTCCAGCAAGATTACATAAATTCAATAAATCCAAATAAGATCAAACAATATATTATAGAAATAAAAAAAAAATCAGATTATCAAGAGGAGCCTATAGCTCCCCTTGGTAAGGCAGATTTGTTCGGCACAACACAGCAGCCAGACCATCATTCTGCTGCCACCATGCTGGACAGGATAAGGTTAAGAAAAAGGAAAACAATAAAGAGGAAAGTGGTACATGGAAGAATAAATGTTCATCTCTCAACCAGGAGGTTAATATGTAATATGTCTGTAAGTCTATCTGTTAAAAACTTACAGGGATGAGCATGCTGCTATAACGTGGTCATTTCCTGTGATACAGAGAACTTCAGTCAATGTGTAAAAGATGTTTCAGAAGTGTTGATGCTGAACTCAACCTCAGCCTCAGTGCTGTCTGACTGTGCAGAGCAAAGGAAGAAATTATCATATTCACTTCCTCAAATATCAGAAAATTGACCAACACTGCCAAGCAATGCAAATGTGATGCAGAATAAAAGATTTAATAAGTTAAAGTTTAGAGAACATTCCTGTCATTTTCTCTCTGAGCTCTCATTTCTTTTCAAAACTTTATCTGTGGTGGTAAAACTGACAACAGAGTGAGACGCTTACATCCTACACAATTCTTTTGAATCTGAGCTGATGAGTAACAATGGCTCTGTCACTATGAACGGTGACAGTGATGGTAAATTTTAAAAAGCCACATTAGTGAACAGGGTCACAATTTAGGAATTATGTGTCAGTTCAGAGGGTGCAGTAAAATGCTGATCTGTACTACATGTGTTAAAATGTCTCTCTTAGTTTAATTATTTTCTTTTCATGCCAAAATAACTAATTAATATAACAACAAAGTAAAGTAACTAAGAAGCCTCATTCCAGCTACATCTCCCTGCCTGGGTAAAGAATTAATCCTGCATATTAACTTTGGATTTCTCTCAGATGGAAAAGGCTACAGGACTTCTTCCTTGACCTGGACCATGTTATAAAAATGCTTTTGAACATTTCTTTTCAACCTGAGCAGAGAGTTTAGAAACCAGGAAAAAACACTCAGCTAGCTTTGACTTCCAGCTGTGCTTCAGCAGAACAGCTGCTGTTTGTTTGGGACAGAAATAAAACTACAATAGTGAAAATAAATAAGTGTTGTTAAGTGTTTCTCTGCTGGGCTCCAGAAATGAACATAATAGGCATCACTGTACCATCAAAAGTGTCTGGAACGTGAAGTTTTAAGGACAGAAAGTTACGTGGTGCATCTCTTACAGAACTTCTTACACAGGGCTGTTTTTCTTACTTGGACTCAATGTGTCTCAGATTGGCAGATGCCCCCTCGTCTTTCTGAGCTACAGCTGCACCCCATCATATTCTCCACCAGAAACAGCTGTCTTCTTTCATTTTTACTTTAAATGTGGTCATATTTGCATTAGTATTATCAACTGAAATGATCATGATGTGCCAGTTACTTCAACTCTGAGTATGATATATTACATTCCAATAAGCAGGAAAAGGTTATTGCCCTTGTCCTCTGATTGATTTCAGATTTCTTCTTTTAGCATTCACCCCAGGAAAAATATTAAATGGATTATTTAATGTGCTTTTATATTGTGAAAGTTAATTGTATGATCACAAATAAATCAGCTGATACTGATGTGTGTCTGTGAGTAATCGGTGAGATTTAGAATAAAATAATTATTTGTCCCTCAACAACATTGAGGCCATGATATATTAGAGTTGAAGATAAGCCAGTCAAAGGTTATTGCCCTTATGACACTTCCATTATGACTTCAATATGGTTAAATTTCCTCTTTAACTACGAAGAAACAATAAAAACTTTCAATAATAAAAGTCATTTTGCTTTCAGGTGGCGGCTGTGTGAGGAGAAGCTGCAGCATTCCTCCAGGCTACAAATATGTCTGGAAAGAAGATGTTTCTGAGACTTGGTCATTGTGCCAGTAATGTGGAAAGCACCCATCCTGTGTTCATCTAGGAAACTGCATCCATCAGCCAACTGCAGTTTGCCTACCAGGCCAAGGCTGGAGTACAAGACGAAACATGTACCTGTTTCAGCAGGATTGCTGTCATCTGGACCTGGAGCACAGTGAGGATCATGTTTGATTTCTTTCAGTCTCCGGCCTGTGTGATGTTGTCAGGATGTAAAAATGAATGAAGGAAAGACAGGACAAGCTACTGAAAGTTTTGGTTAAATGTTAAAGATGGAGTCTTTACTAAGCCATTAAAGATTCGTAGAAGAAGAGTATCACTCATCGAACGTCAAATAAGAAGGAAGAAGGGAAAATTAGTAGTTATTAGAACATGCACCTGCGACATGAATTTGACACATGCAGAGGTAGAAAACAAGAAAAAAACCATTGCAAGAAGAAGAAAAATGTGTGGATTTAAACTGAAGTTGTTTCTTTTATTCTTGGCAGATAATTTAGTCTACGATACAGATGCCAGACAGGGGGTGGACATCATTGCGATGGTTGCTGTCTCTAACTTGGCTACAAAATGTCAATAATTTTTATATACTGCCACTCTAAACACAAATCCATTGTCAAAATGTGTTGCGTATTGGATGCAGAGACACCAGTATATGACTATTTTAATACTATTTTAGCAGTAAATTAAATATTTAATTAAAATTCACATTTTTTTCCCAAGTCACAAAAGATGGCTGCCATTAAGCCCCTCCCCTAGATGCCTCTATAATGAACAAATATAGACCGGTCTCTGACCTCTTTTATATCCAAGATTACTGAGAAAGTTGTATTTCACCAGCTTTATGACTTTTTAAATGAAAGTGGAAATCTGGACAAATTTCAGTCCGGCCTCCGACCTCATCATAGCACTGAAACAGCTCTAGTCAAAGTGGTAAATGACTGATTCTGGTCTAGTATCAGTCCTGGTTCTGCTGGTTCTCAGTGCTGTGTTTGATACTGAATCACACAGAATCCTGTTGCACAGGCTAGAAAACTGGGTTGGAGTTATTGGAGTGGTCCTTAACTGGTTCAAGTTCTACAAGTCAGAGTTATTTTGGTATGATCTACAGCTGTGAATCTGAGCGAGTGGCCATGACTCGTGGAGTCCCCCAGGGGTCAGTCCTTGCATCTCTTCTGGTCAACTTGTATCTGCTCCCTTTGGGTCAAATATTACAGATATTTAACATTATTTATCCTAGTTATGCTGATGGTACACAACCTTATGTGTCTCTGTCACCAGGGGCTTCATTTATAAAGCTGGCGTAGGAACAAAAACGCCAAATATAGTGAACTTTTGGAATTTATAAAAACCAAACTTTCCAGGAAAATGTTCCTACCTTCATGGCAACTCTGAACCAGGCGTAGGCACAAAATCTAGGAAACGGGAAACTGCGACACCAATGGTACAGAATAAAATCATGGAAATGATGAGGTGGAGAGTCTGCTGCCAACATTTACCAGCCAGTAAAAGAAAATACGAAAAATAAACTTTAGTCATTTATTCTGCGATCCAGCAGGGTGGGACAGACTGGAGGTCTAGAAGTGATGCAACGCTTATGAAACACACAAGAGGTGGATTTCCTTTATTTACTTATTTATTCTTACACAATCTTTTTGTAATTGTCCCAGTTTCTGTCAAGACGGTCTCCATTTCCCACAACTCCTTGGCCACATTGTTAATAGCGGTGATGGTGTCCCTCTGCACGTGCAACACTTCCTCTGAGGACACGGCTGCTGCGATGCTGGGTGGAGTCTCTGGCCTCACCCTCCCCAATCACAGCTGCAGCACTGCCCACCCAGCTGGAGCACCAGGAACTAGAAAAAAATATTATTTGACACTAAATAAACTGCTACCAATCTCAGATGTGTCTGTACATATTTATTTTATACATTAAAACAATAGAATACATTACTGGCATCTTCACTGTCACTTAGCAGATGCTTTTCTCTAAAACGATTTACTGTGGGCTGTGGAGTCTTGCCTAAGGCCCCAACTGGAAGGTTGACTGTTCACCCAAGTGGGAATCGAACTTCGATCTCATGGCAGACAGATGTTCTACCGACAGATATTCAGCTGCACGTTCCAATGCCTCTGGCATGTCTTCCCTTCTGACACGGCGATGACAGCATCTGCCACCTGCTACCACTATTCTGCCTTTCTTACACAAGTAATGCCCATGCCATGCCCATCAATTAAACATTTTTATGTTTTTCAATGTAATCCATCAGTATCTCTGTCTCACACCCTGAAAAATTCCACTTTTTTCCTCTTTTTCCTTCCTGAGCCACCATGGAAATAATGTGATGAATATTTATTACAGGCATCCACCCGACCATTTATAGCCACCATGTGGGCGGGGTAAGAGGTTCCCTCGCATGCGCCCGCTTTAGAGTTGATTCTGATTTATAAATGGAAACAGGCGAAGGAGGTGTGTGCGCATGCTTTTATAAATCTGAAAGTTTTTGTGCGCCTCATTTCCTTTCCGCTGCAGACACCACCTGTAGTTTGCTTTGCTACTCACAGTTTTATAAATGAGGCACCAGATGACTGCAGTCCAACAGACTTACTGTGCCAGTGTCTGGGGCAAATAAACACCTGGATGAGAGAGAATTTTCTACAATTAAATGAAGAACATACTGAGATTATTCTCTTTGGTAGCAAAGAGAAGAGGGTCAGCATTGGTAAACACCTGGAGACTCGGGCTCTTAAAACCACCGGACAAGTTGGTAACCTTCAGCAGCCGCATCAAAGCTTCACTAAGAAGCTTTTTACCAGCTCAGAAACATCAACAGAATTAAAAGTTTAGTCTCCCAGTAAGACCAGGAGAAACACCTCCATGCATCCATCTCCAGTAGGCTGGATTACTGTAATGGTCTTTAACAGAATTTTCTAAAAAGTGCATTGCTGCTAGAGTTTTAACCAGGACTAAGAGATCTGAACACATCACACCAGTTATAAAATATTTACACTGGTTTCGAGTTTATACTGGTTTCCAGTCAGAATAGATGTTAAACCCTTTTGATGGTTTACATCCCAGAATGGTTTAGGCCCAGAATCCATCTTTGATATGTTCAGAGAATATAAACCTAGCAGAGCTCTGAGATCCAAAGACTTAACTAGTCCAGACCAGAGCCCAGACCAGAGTCCAGACTAAACATGGAGAAGCATACTGTACAAAGCCAGTCAGGCAGGAGAACAGAGAGACATCATTTCCCCTGTGGACACGATGAAAGCATCTGGTTGCTGTTTCTGTATCATAGCAACCGCAACCTGTATGATGTCACATGCTCTAGGGGAAACATTAACAACAATAACGACTATGAAGGCTCAACCACATCACCAATACTCAACACAAACACTGGAGCTCCACAAGGCTGCGTGTTGAGTCCTTTCCTGTACATGCTCTACACTTATGACTGTATAAGCCCATCCTCAAGGACTCATCTACATATTCAGATGACACAGCCATCCTTGCTCTGCTCACAGATAACCAGGGTGTCCTGGAATAACACCAGACACTTCACCCAGTGGTGTGACAGCAATCATTTTCACCTCAATGCGACTAAAACAAAAGAATTAATAATCAGCCCTCCCACCCCCCAGCACCCAATTTTTATCAATAACTGAACAGTAGAAACACTTTCAAATACCTTAGAGTGGACAATAAACTTTCCTTTGATAAGCGCATTACAGATTTTCACAAACGGAGTCACCAGAGATTATCAGCCATCCATAAACTTAGAGGAATTCATGTTGCGCCACATCTCCTTCTGTCACTGTATCAAAGTATCATCCAATCCATCCTAGTGTACTGCTCCACCTGTTTTTATAGCACGCTCTCTGTTAGGAACCAGACTAACACACATAACCAGCACTGCTGCAAAAATCATTGCTCTGACCTCATGCAACCTCACTAAACTCAACAAGCCACCACATGCATCGCAATTTCAAATGCACCAGACTCTACAGATCATACTACACATCTGTTCCATTGCCCTCAGGGCGTAAGTAAAGGACACTGCAGTGCAGAAAGGCTTGTTTTGGAAAAAGCCTGATCCCCGGAGTTAAAACTTCCCTAAACCACAGGCCCCATTGAGTTATGTTGTGTTCTGTGCAGAATTATATTGTGCTAAGTTCTGCAGTATGGAGTGATGTGTTCTCGGCATTACTGCCTACATGGTGTTGGGAGTCCAGGGGCTCATCTGTGGAATTTCAACTTGGAGACAATAAAGCCCAAGTCTTAAGTCTATGTGTGGAATCTCCTGTGGCATGTCTATGCTCAGAAACCAAGTGAAAGCATTTCAATGTCCGGACAGCCTACGCTCTCCTTAACAGTCACTTAGGGGGATTAAGAAATAATGCTCCCACCTTTCCACCTCCCACTCCCCTTCAGATCTCTATTTGCTCTTACAGCTGTGAAGCATGCTATAGACTCATGCATAGTATATCCATGCATGAGTCTGGTGTCATTTAGTCAGGACACTGATAGACAAATCCAACTGCACTGCCCGTACAGACACTGACTCCAGTTCATCACAGTTCTTATTGTTCATCGTAGCCTTTATTTTAGCCCCAGCTCTGCATCCACAGTGCAGCCAACTCGATTTCTCCCCAGTCTGCACTGCTCTATCAGAGGCAGCACACATAGCTATGAAGGAAACATGAAAGATGACAGGAAAAATAAGCAAAAAGATGCAAAACAGCAGTTTTAACAAAAGAGTTTTAAAAAGTTTTGTAAACTACAAAAAACAATAAAGCAGCACAGCTACTGGGACTTGCTGTCTCTAGACCGGCGCATAGAAACCATATTAACATGTCATCTGATGTGGAAATCATCCGTCTCATGAAATATCTATATTTATGTATGAAAACTGAACAGGAGCTGGCATTTAAAATATTAAATTGCAATATTTATCAGAAAAATCATTTAGTCTGGGTGCTGGGGTGTGACGCGGTGGCGTAAAGCAACAGTCAGCTGTCACACGGTGTCTCAGGAAGCTGCATGGCAACGACAGTCAAACAATCAAATCAAGTCAGAACAGTTTTAAGATCTGACACTTACTGTATGTAATGTTTTAATTCTAATAATCTGCAATATAACATTTTTAAAATAAATTAATTTAATTTAAATTAATGTCTTTACTTGCAAATTAATTTCTCACATTTCAGGTACATTGTTGAAGAAATAATTTCAGTCTCACTCATTTGGAGTTTGGACAAATTCAGATTCCCAGCTTTCAGTCTAACTGTGGTCCAGTAACTTCCAAATTCATTCATTCTGTAATACCTGCCAGACATCTCTGCTTCTTTGTGTTCACCGTCCATTCCTGGCCTGGTGATGGAGGTTCTATACAACAGGGATCTTGGCAGAGCTGTTTCGCAGGCTGTGAAGTACAGGTGCAAAGACAATCCTGCAGGAACGGGTGCATTTAGTCACATGTTCATCTTCTTTTCTTGTGTTTGATGGCATTAAGCTCATTCTGGCTCACTCTCTCATACAGTGCTAGGCATTTTGCTTTTCAATTCAACTAAATTCATTTTGTTTTTATATTGTGCCTCTCCACTGCAAGTCTAAAAATATAAATTAGTAAAAAATTAAGCTCAATCCAATTCAATTCAACTAACTCTAAATGTAATGTATGGGTGAAGAATGTTGATCTCAGCCAGAAATAAGACAAACAAAAAACTTTTTTTTTTCTTTAAATCGCAGTTGACACCAAAAGGAATTAAAAAACAGAAAGTCAAAGTTAAAGTCAGCTTTTTTGTCAATTTCTTTACAGGTACAAGACATACAAAGGAATCAAAATGATGTTTGCCACTGTCCCACGGTGAAGACAGGACAGGACATTTCAACACTGAAGTAACCATTAAAAATAAAAAAGTGCACAGGCACAACAAATATCTGACATTGCACAGTGATAACTAATAAAATGTAGAGATTTAAGGCATGAACTGATCCTAAAGCTAACTGTAACAATAACAATAAGGGGTTCACAGTGTTGTGAAAGCAGCAGCAAAGTTGTATGTATGCAAGTTGTGGTACTTCATACAAGCAAAGAGTTGTATGTATAAGTTGTCGTACTATGTACAAGCAAAGAGTTGTATGTATATTTTATGTATAGTAGTGCAAAGGCATCAGTAGTAGTAGCAGAGGTGTGCAAGGTAGCATAGTGCAAGACAGTCATTAAAGGGTTTCAGAGTCCATAGTGCCTTTTTTTGTAGGCAGCATCCTGACCGCCTGGTGGATGAAGCTGTTGGTGAGTCTGGTGATATGGGAACGGAGGCTCCTATAACACTTACCAGAGGGTGGGAGGCTGAACAGGTTGTGTGCAGGGTTGCAGCCCTGAGTACCTGTCTTTCAAAGCGCTCAACTCTAAACAAGACTGCTCAGTGTTGAGAGTGATCAGAAGCAGAACAAAAAGCCCTACAACCATTTTAATGTAAGAAATGCATATATTTTAAAAATAAACATTTTCCCTATATATTTATTTATGAATATATTTATTAACTGTTTACATCCTTAAAAAATATGTTTTAAATGGCAATATATGGTATTTTTATTGACTAATACTACTGCATAATAAAAAAGATCATTCATTCAACTTACTCATAAACTAAATTTAAAACTCACATCCTACGCAATCTATTAGACCAATAGTGTAGGCTACTAAAATGTATATTGGGAATTACACCTGTTACAATCTCACCTGACCAGGGCTGGTAGTCCTCCGGCAGTTCATCTCAGATTCTCCACACCTGGTCCTGATCTGCTCATCATAATCAATTCCAATCAGTCACACCTTTCCTCCAGTCCTTATAATCCCCGGTTCTGCTCTCAGTCCTCGTCGGACCTTAAACCTACACACTTCATGGACTCACCCCTTCTCTGTTCCTGGTTCCTGTCCCTCCAACCGACTCGTTCAGTTTTGTCTAAGTCAGACCTTTACCTTGTGTTAATGGTTGATAATAAAGAGTAGTTAACCTGCCCTTGTCTCCATGGAGTCCCTGCGTAACAACACGTATGCTCTCTGACATCTTCTAGTAAGAGCATAACCACATGGGAAACTGAATCAGTGATGACATAATATCCCATACCGTATCAGTTTCAGGAGGTGATTGGGGTAGAACTGGGACACTGATACTTTGGTCTTCTGTGTTCTTGTGTGTCTGCTGTGTTGCTCTCCTCATGCATGCTGTTTGATGTAGTGCGTGACTGAAAACACTCGCCGACACATTGTACAATTTGCCTTGTAAGCATCTTCACTGGCACTGCCCAGCCAAGGATGCATCTCTTCCCACTCACATCTGTATTTTTACAAGCGCCTTTGCTTTTGAGGATGTACCGGGTATAGTAGACATTTTTAAAAGGCGCGGGTCTTGTGAGGAGTGTGGATGAGTAACATCTGGGCAACACACAGGCACAGAAAGGAGGGGGCTGGGGCCTGCAAAGATCTTTTTGCTGGCTGTTGTATTTCCTGTGTTTTATTTTGTTAATTATTTTTAAATTCAGTGTTGATGTGTGTGACCGATATGCATAAGCTATTGGACATTTATGAAAATATGAAACAAAGCACATCCCATATTGGTTCAATCAGGGACGCAACATTTATTTGTCAATTAAAGGACAATTCTGTATTTTACGGGACGGGTGACAACACTAGCAGCAAGATTTTTACAAACGCAAGCAGATCTCTTTGTTCACTGCCTTTCAGTAATCGGAATATTGAAATATTGTTTTTCCTCAGCCATTATTGTAGGTCATCACAAACCGCTGCAAGTTATTTGTTGCCTTGTGGTAGGAACCGGAGCACTTGGTGCTACCTCGCTATCATATCTTTAACCCCACTCACTCTCCCTTCCAAATCGCAAATCCTCTGTTGGTGGTCACCCAGCTGTCCCTTAATTTCAGTCACAGCCTTTTCCAAGCACTCCAGGGTATGTTAAGTTTGTTTATGTCCCTGGACAATTTCTTCACAATTTTTTCATTTCCTCTATCATTAAACTCTCGGCCTCATGGCTAGTAGCATGTAAGCTAGCGTTGTCAGATGTCGATAGATTGCCTCTTTCTTTCAAAGTCCCCTTCTTCCCGGGTCCTTTTTTTCTCGAGGAGGATGCCAACCCCTTCAAAGGTTGTTTTTTCTAGTCTGACGTTCTTAAATGCAGGGCTGTCAACTTTTTAATAATCCTTGGAGTGGAATCAACCAAAACTTTGTCGAATACATGGTAGTAAGACATAAGACTCGTTTTGACTCATTTTGTGCAGGTTTAATCATAAAATATAGCACTCAGAAGTACCATAATAATAAAAAAAAGAAAGGTAAACAAATAGATCTTCAAAGTACCAACAGAAACTTCAAAATAAAACAGGAAACAACTCAACTACAAAAAAGAAGGATAATAAGACAAGACAGAGGGAATTTCATAATAATAATAATTTGTCAAGATCTATGTGTCATGTGGTTCATGATGTTAATCTTTGTCAATATTGATGCTATTGATGACTGATGAAGTCTTAAAGCTGTTTTATTTTATTAATTTAAAAATGGTATGGTAGATCATTTGTTATTAACATTACAGAATTTGGGGTCTGGTGCATTTAGTTTATCAGATAACACGATGTCTGCATCTTCACAATCCTGAAATTACAAGGAATCCATTGATACCAAATATGTCATGATTGATTGGTGGGAAAGGACCATAATATCGATACAAGATGGAAGTGGGTTTTTTTAGCTGAAACAACTTGGATGAATTTCTGATAGTAATCAATCTGCTGTTCATAAATGAATCCTAACATGTTGCCTAGACAACTGGTGCTGATATCAGCTCAAACTTTGTTTTACTTCAGGTGCTGCTCACTAATTAATATGAGGCTGTCTCTCACTTCATGCTCTTATCCTATGTTTTTGTTTTCTCTCACTTTTCTGGCATCCACACTTCACTTTCTTTGGGAAATACGTGACTTTCTCCTCTTGCTCTTGATGAAAAAACTTTAAAAATGCACAGGTAATAAAGACCAAGTACTTTCCATACTAATATCTTTTCTCAGGTTTTCCACACGGGTTCGTTGATTTGGTCAGTGAAAACAAAACAACTTCTCTCAAATTAAGATATTTATTTAAAAATAATTGGAAATGTGTACAGAATTCTGGGTTCTGAGACTATCTCACCCTCTCTGGTTACAGAGGAAGGAGTTCTGCTGCTGATAGCCAAAATCAGAACCCTATTGCTTTCCCTGAACCCAGTGGTTATACCTTGTCTAAGCTAAACAGTGATTAGACGCTATAACTAACTAGTCAGCTGTTGCAAGTCAGATTTTTTCTGCATCTGCTGTCAGCCTTGTCTGTCTGCTTCGGCTCCATCTGAGGTGCTGGTTTCCTGTTCCTGCAAAAACAGAAGTACGGCCAAAAGTATCCACGTGTCGCAGGCCAGACATTTCTCCTAATACAAGTTTGAATCTTTAAATGTCAGCTTCTCCTTTTCTTCAGTTAGAAGCAGAAAGCAACATGTTAACATTTTAAGTGTGTGTTATTTTCCCCAACTTGCAAAGCTGCAATTATATATTTTAATTAAGGTCATACACAAGTTATACATTCAAAGATAAATTAAAATAATATATAACACTGTCTCTCTGTGTGTAATGTGGTTAAACCAACCGACCTTTGTTGGTGTTGACTGAACCATTTGGTACAATTTTAGAGGGGTGATAGGGCCTCTAAGAACATCCATCATTATTATAATGCAAAATTTAGTATGTCTGCACCTCCATTCAGGAAGATTGACTTTTATCGTAATTAGACATTTTAAAATGGAACACAAGGTAATTTCTCAATCCAGGATTTTAAAGGGCCCCCGACCTGCAGTGCCCTGACTCCACTGCATTCAGGGACAACACTGATTAATTATGATCAGAAATTCATCATAGTTGTTGCCGCTAATCACCTGACACCGAAACGTTTTGGTAAAAACAGTAGTTCAGCTTTGCGCCCATATTTTATCCCTTTCCCAGTCAGACAGTTCCCAGTGTAGCATCAAGGCCCCAAGACTCAAGTTTGCCTGACAGTCTGGCAGTTCCCAGTCAGAAAGTTCCCAGTCAGACAGTTCCCAGTCAAGCAGTTCCCAGTTAGGCAGTTCCCAGTAAGACAGTTCCTAGTAAGATAGTTTCCAGTCAATCTACAGAAGAGTGGTGCCCCCAATTGAAGCAAATAAATTAATAAAGTCTTATAAATGTAATATTCATTTCTACCATTGCTATTTGTATTAATATTGAGGTATATCACTACACCAGTCAGACATTTCCAGGCAGCTTCTAGTCAGGCAGTTCCCAGTCAGGCAGTTTCCAGTAAAACAGTTTTTAGTCAGTCAGTTTTTTTCTCTCCAGTGCTGCCAACCAACCTGTCAAAAAAGAAAAAAAAACAACTTTATTTTATACTGTAGTGGTCTAGTGTCATTAAACATTGAAAATGTTTAGATAAAAATATCAGTTTTAATTATTAATGTAAAATATGAATTATTGATAATAATATTAGACAAACCTCGGGCACCAGCTTTTTAATCTAATGGAAGTATGAAAAACCATTGAAGTACTAGATTAATTAATTGAATAAAATAATTAATTCAAGTAAATCAAATCTATTCAGTCTTGATACACTAATGATGTGGGTTCTAATTTTGAAGGGACCTATAACATGATTCAAAGGGAAAAATCACAAACCACAACCAGTTAAAACAAATGTAAATATTTATTAACGACCCTAAACATTCATAATGTCAGAGGGATATTTACAGAGGGAAATGGGTAACCATAAGCCAAACAACGAAAATGAAAGTGTGAGTTTCAAACCAGAATCCTATTGTAAGGCAAGGTAATATGTGGAGAAGGATTAAAAACAGAAGTTAAATAAACTGTGGTATTAATTACACTAATGTTTAAAAGAAGGCTGGGAAGGATTTCTGAATCCTAAGAAAGCTGAAAAGACTTATGTTTAAGCTGGAAGCTTAACTGTAAAGCAAATTAACTCACTATAACCAACTCTGTCAGACGACCAACCATTTCTGAGTAGACAAGCAGCGGATGATCCAGCGGGAGTCATCCGGCTCCATTGGATCGAGCCGACCCACTTACAACCATTGTGGTGACAATCCAGTGCACGCAGGGACTCCATGGAGACAAAAGCAGGTTAACGATACTTTATTAATGACCATAAACTCAGAGGAAGGATCATACTAGTACCGACAATGGAGGAGGTGACGGGCGTGAGAAAAGCCAGAAACAGAGAGGGAGTGAGTCCTTGATGAGCGTAGGATTAAGGTTCGATGAGGACTGAGGGCAGAGCAGGGGATTATAAAGACTGGAGGAAAGGTGTGACTGATTGGACTTGATTATGATGAGCGGATCAGGACCAGGTGTGGAGAATCTGAGGTGAGCTGCTGGAGGACTACCAGCCCTGGCCAGGTGACATTGTAACAGGCTCAAAAGCTCAAAAGCTCAAAATTGGCTCAAAATTGGCTCAAAAGCATTAAGCAATTGGGTTTGGATGCTCAGTTGGTCTTTCAGATTCATATTCTATTGTAATAATCTTCTGAAATGTATTACAGCTTGTCAGGTGTAATGTAGTGTATCTGGTAATACCTACAGAATCCACTCGTAGCCGAACACCCAACCAACACTGTTACAAAGACAGTGATGTCACACCAAAATGGCAGCTTGCTTCCTCTCTAGCTAGGTAAAATTATGGAATTAAATAGGTCATATCTGTGGTTTTAACTATTTTTAAAACCATTTTTTTAGCCAGATGTTTTTTTAATGTATTTTTGAGCAATTTCAGTGACAAAAATTGCAAGTTTCATTTCCACTTTGATGATAGCCTGTGCCTTTTTAAAGCTGCGCGAACTGTGTAGTTCTTCCAGTGTTTGGAGAGGTCAGCCAATGATCTTTTGAGCCGTTTTGATGACCCTCTGGAACGAGGGCTCTGAGCTACTGTGCAGCTGCTGTACCACACACATACATTAAGATGCTCTCAGTGGAACACCGATCGAAGGATACCAGTAGTCTTTGTGAAATTTTGTTCTTCCTTAACACCCTGAGGAAGTGCACGCTCTGCTGTGCTTCTTTCAGCAGCTCAGAGGTGTTCATGCTTCAGGTCAGGTTCTCCATGTGGACCCCCAGGAAGAAGAACTCTGCCACTCTCCACACAAACCCCGCCGATCTTCAGTGGCGTTATGTCCTCTCTTTTCTTCCGGAAGTCAATAATGACCTTCTTGGTTTTGGAGGAGTTGAGCAGCAGATTGTTGTTTCCACACCACACAGTCAGTTGCTCCAACTCATCCCTGAAGGCGGTCTCACCCCACCTTGAGATGAGTCCCACCACTGTGGTATCATCTGCAAATTTGATGATGGTGTTACTGTGGTGGGTGGAAGTTATGTAGTGGGTATAGAGCAGGGGGCTCAGCACACAGCTCTGTGGGGAACTGGTGCTGAGACTGAGGGCTGTTGATGTGTGTGGGCCCACTCTCACCCTGACATCGACCAGACAGAAAGCAAATCAAACAGTTTGTCCACCCGTCTGTGGGCACGGATGGTGTTAAATACAGGGCTGTAGTCAACAACAAGCAGCCGCACGTAGCTTCCCAGCTGCTTCAGATGGGACATGCATGCAACATGACGGGCTGCTGCAATGACAGCAGGGATTAACAATCAGGAACAAATGGTCAGACTGGACCAGTTGTGGTAGTGACCTATCCCTATAACCAATGCTGATGTTAGAATAGACCATGTCGTGTATATTAGCTCCTCTCATGGCACATTTAACATGCTGGTGGAATTTTGGGAGTACTGTCTTTAAGTCTGCATGGTTAAAGTCTCCTGCAATGATGTGCACAGCATCAGAATACATGCTCTGCTGTCTGCTAACACTGTCATATAAGAGTGGTAGCCGAGTTAGCATTAGCATCAGGTGGGATGTAAACAGCCTTAATCATGACCAGAGTGAATTCCCTCGGAAGGTAAAAGGACTTGCATTTAACTGCCACATACTCCCAGTCAGGGGAACAGTGACAGTGTTGTTTTTTTGTTTTTGTTTTTTTGTTTGTGTTTTTTTTTTGTTTTTGTTTGTTTTGTTTTTATTGACAAATAATTCCAAACTAATTCACCTATAAAGTCACTCTTTTTCTCTTTTGTTTTAAATGGACATTTTCTGTTTTGTCCAATTGTTTCTGATTTGGCTGCAGAGGTTTACGGCCCTGCTGCAGGTGAAATGTCATTGTAGACAAAACTGGGGAGTAAAGAACAAGTAATTGGGAGATTAAAAAGACCAATGGGCTTTGGGATAGAAGCAAGTTGTAATTGATAATCAAAATTTGGGGAGAGAGGTGGTGAAGTGTGTGCTGCTGATAAGATTGATGGTCTCTTTGGTTGTAAATATGGCTTGATTTGGTGATTTATTCATGGTGATGATTTATTCAGCTGTGGTGCAAAACATCGCCCTCTGACTGCTTCTCTATCAATAATACAACAGAGAATTTCAAAGCTTCAGGAGACAGACAAGTGCATTCGCTTGAATGTGCATTGTTTTCCTGTGAAAATGAGCCCATCATGCATATACCAGAAAGAAAAGACGAGACTGAAACCACCTGGACAGTATAAAAGATTCTTTGATAACAATGCCAACTTTTCTCTAACCTCCCCAGTGTTTAAGTTTCAACTTCTAATAAAGTTTCCCAGGAAAATCAAGTCTACAGATTTATTTCTGCATCTATCAGGGAGAGAACTATTGTTGTCCAGAGTCTCTGGAACAAAATTTTAGAGGATAAACCTCCGAAAAAGTAGCAGATTTTTTTATTATTAATATTATATTTGCCACTTTTGACATAAAATAGCAAATCTTATTAATTATTTTGCACAAAAAGGTTAATCAAAACAATCTATTATACAGCATGTTTTACTTAAACACAGAATATTAAACCAAATGGTAACATGTTGCATTTAACATTTACCTAATGAAGCTCTTTTAATGTTTTATAATTACCAATTTTATACCGAGTTTTTCTAAGTATCATTTATTTCTGACAATGTTGAATCCACACAGCTGCTTCAGAAATGACCTTCTCACCAAAGCTAAATGAGCTCAGTTGTCTTCAGATTCTGGATCATCCAGATCATCCGAAGAGTTTTCAAGGCTCCACTCACAGGTGTGCAGCCCACGCTGGGTGGTTGTCTGGGGGGGCCTGTGGTGCGGGTCCCCTGCCTTGGAGGTGGGGGTTACCTCTGATCCGGGGTGTCCCTCGCCGTGGGGTGGCTTAGGTTGGTGCTCCGGGATTGCTGCTGATGGCCTGGGTCTCTGGGCCCCCTAGTCTGCCTCTAGCCTCCGTAGAGGCGTGGGCACATTTGCAGGATCACACTCATCTCTGATGACTCCTCATTCCTCATCCTCTGCATGCTGAGGTGTCCAGTGGGTTTATACACTAAGAGATGCTTTGGTTCAGGTTTTCTTGTGTTTTTCTGGTACTTTGGTTGTTGTTGTGATACGTTTGTGATATGAGTTTTGATGTGATTATTATTTAAGAACTCTTGATCACTGTCAGCTCTGTTTTTCTGTAAAAGCTGTAGGACATTTTCTGGTGTGTTTCTGTACAGGTGTAGCAGCTGGTTATCTGGTGTTAGGTTGGATTGAAGGTTGTTGCCTTCTGTCCTCTTTTTTCTTTCTGCTTTCCTTTTTCCTTTTTTTGCCTTCTTCCTTCTTTTTCTGTCCCTTCCAGTCAGGGCCAGCAAAATTACATAGTTTCCATAATTCAAAATAAATAAACAAATAAACTAATCAGATTATCAAGACTACACCCATAAACCTCCCCTTGGCAAAGCAAATTTGTTTGGCACAACACAGCAGCCAGACCACCTTTAAGCTTGCTATGATGCTGGACATGACAGGTTTAAAAAAAAAAAAAAAAAAAAAAAGGCTGCTTTCGCTTTCCGAAGCTACCGCTTCTCTATCTATGCCTGCAGGTCCTAAAAGTCAGCAGGTAAATCAGCAGGTACCTGTAAGAAACATTGTGAGAAACAAAAAATGCATCTTATATTTTTTCAGCTTAATTTTTATAGTTATTAAGTGTTATTAGTAGTTATTAAGGTGTTCTACTGCCACCTGCTCATTAAAAATTTAACTGTCTGGTTTGCTTTATTAGAAATAAGTTAAAATTTGTCAATAATTTCATTGCCTGAATTTAAACTTAAGTCTTTTAATTTGGAAACAGACAAATAAGCTTGTGTCATATGAACAGTTGAAATAAAATTATTCTGTTTTAATAAAAGAAATCCTTCTCTGGCCCATCTCCGCCATCATCATAAGATAGATGGTCGTAGCATCTGTTCATACGTCGTCACTTTTGTGATGACCAGAGCTCAGCCTGATAATTCCCTTCAAACTGATAGATGAAATCCTCCTGGTGGGATTTCTGAGCCAGGTGTGATAGTGGAGGACGACTCACCAGTCTGTAAAGCAGGACACAAAACAGGAAATGACTCCAAGACAAAAGTTCACGGATTGTTCTATTATCTATATTGTAGCCAATCACCGACTGCATCCACGTGACCCATGCTCTACATCACCATGACAACCAAATAAAACAAACCATCAACCCAGTGATCATTTGTGGCTCCACATATATTTACAGCAGAAAAAAATAATATGCAGATATACAAATTTGAAATATGATCACATATTGATTATATTATGAAAATTTGTACAAATACTTTCAACACCCAATGCACTATTTCCTTTAGTTCTGTCACACCTGAGGGCTCAGCCTTTATTTCACACACTGGTGAGAAAGTTAAAAGTGTTTGAATCCTTTGCTGCTTGTTTACACCTTTGGTTTGTCCTACCTATCATACTAAATTTCACACTTTATTCCTCACATATCACAACTATTGTTTGGAGTATTGGCTTGATCAATCATCACGACAGCAGCAATTGAAAATCTTATTATCATAATAATTATTAAGATCATCTTTTGATTTGTCTGAGATGTGAGCCCTATCATATGCTTAGGCCTCTGTATATGTCTTATATGACATGCAACACAACGTTCAGGTTCTTTCTTTTAAAAAATAATGATTGTGAAACAACTTGTGCACATTTGTCTTTCTTTTTTAATAATTCTATTTAAATCTTTTTTCTTTTTTAAAAATTTGAAAACAGTTAAAGAAACTCTACCCACCCACCCCTCACAAGGCAAAAAAAAAAAAAAAAAAAAAAAAACTAACAGAAAACATAAATCTGAGAAACACATCACAGATACAATCAAGATGTTGATGTTAAGCCCCGTTTCCACCAATGGGCGCAGGGCGGGGTGGGTGGAGATGCATTTTTTTGTGTTTCCCCACCCAACAACTGGGAAGGGTAGCCTAATATCTCACACCTCCGACTCTGTTGGGAGCCTTCTGTTGGGGTACCAATCTAACCGATCTGACCAATAAGGGTGGGGTTTGACACATTTCAATCCTTTAAACAAAGCATGAATGGCTCCTTGTTTAGAGCAGCATATTTTCTTTTTTTGATTAAGTCTCCATTTAAAATGGCTTTACGGCGCACCACCAAAAAGAAAGAACACAAACTGGTGGATGACCTCCATCCTCCTCCTTTGTTTTTGAGTCGTGTTCTGACTCTACTCTAAGGAAGGCGCTGTGCTGCGATGGCGTCATGCTCTTATGTAGCTGAGACATCTATTGCTATCTGACTGATACTCAGCCTCTCAGGTTATGTCACAGTTGGATGTGGAAACGCAATGAGATTACAGTTTAAGAACCATATCCGCACCCTAACCATCCCATCCTGACTTGTACCCATTGGTGGAAACAAGGCTTTAGGCTGTCTAAGAAATCCTAGATATCAGTAGCTTTAGCAGCACCCTGAGGTCCCTGAAGTCCAGTGTGATATGTTTTAAACTTGTGGATGTGATGAAGTCAAGTCCGTTTGTTACACAAGAACTCCAAGGAGACAAGATCATGTTAGTGACACTTTATTAAAGGATCAGAACTCACGATAAGGGTAATACTGGTACCGATACTGGAAGAGGTAACAGGGTTTGAGGAAGCCAGGAACGGAGAGGGAGTGAGTCCATAAGGAGTGTAGTTCAAGGTCCGACAGGGAGTAACTGAGGTGCTGGAGTATAAGAGGACTGGGGACACAAAGGAAGACAGGTGTGGCAGGTTGACTTGATGCTGATGAGGTGTGGAGGATCAGGAAAGGGAGGATGGAATGGAGTGACTGGCTGTGAGTGGCATGACTGACTGTGAGTGGCATAACTGGCTGTAACAGTACCCCCCCCCCTCCAAGGGCCGGATTCCAGGCGGCCCGGGAGGACAGCCAGAAGGCAGAGACGACAGGATCCGGATCTCTGGCGGACGACCACAAGGGGGAGACAACCGCAACCAGAGTGCAGGTAGGCATCCAGGAGGACGGGAAACTTGGACCTGATCCTTGGAGGACGCCCTGGGGGAGAAGATCAGGGCCGGGACTTGGGAGACTGGACTAACTGGGACCGGATCTCTGAAGAACGTCCTAGAGGGCAAGCAGACCAGGGCTAGGACCTGGGAGGCCGGACTGACTGGGCCTGGACCGTGGGAAGACGAGCAGGCTGGGACTGGATCTCTGGAGGACAACCCACAGGGTGAGCAGGTCTGGACCGGGACCCGGGAGGATAGACTGGCCTGGCCTGGACTGTGGGAAGATGAGCAGGCTGGGACCTGCTCTCTGAAGGACAACCCACGGGTGAGCAGGTTGGGACCGGGATCCTGGCAGATGAGTAGACCAAGGCCAGAGCTTGGGAGGACGACCAGACCAGGACCGGATCTTTGGAGGGTGAGCAGACTTGGGCCGGGTCTCTGGAGGACGACCAGGAGGATGAGCAGACTTGGGCCAGGTCTCTGAAGGATGACCAGGAGGATGAGCAGACTTAGGCCGGGTCATGGAAGGAAGACCCGGAGGACATGTAGACCTGGAGCTGATCTCTGCAGGGTGTCCAGGAGGACGAGCAAATCTGGGCCGGGCCATGGAAGGAGGACCCGGAGGACGTGTAGACCTGGAGCTGATTTCCGGCGGCTGAGCATGCTGAGTATCCGGCGGACTGCCAGAGGGCTACACTGGCTGGAGCTGGAGCTCAGGCGGACGGCCAGAGGGATGCTCGGGCTGGAGGTCAGGCGGACGGCCAGAGGGATGCTCGGGCTGGAGGTCAGGCGGACGGCCAGAGGGATGCACGGGATGGAGCTCAGGCAGACGACCAGAGGGATGCACGGACTGGAGCTCAGGCGGACGGCCTGAGGGCTGCACGGACTGGAGCTCAGGTGGACGGCCTGAGGGCTGCACGGACTGGAGCTCAGGCGGACGGCCTGAGGGCTGCACAGACTGGAGCTCCATAAGACGTGCTGGGGGGCGCTTCGGTGGCTGAGTAGAACGATTCCCTGACACTGACAGGAATTGAATCTCTGGTAGGCGCGCTGACAGGAACTGGATCTCAGGAAGGCGCGCTGACAGGAACTGGATCTCGGGCAGGCGCGCTGACAGGGGCTGGACCTCAGGACGGTGCACTAACAGGAACTGGATCTCGGGCAGGCGCGCTGACAGGGGCTGGGCCTTGGGCAGGCGCACTCCAAGCGGACTCCAAGGAGACAAGATCATGTTAGCGACACTTCATTAAAGGATCAGAACTCAGGATAAGGGTAATACTGGTACCAATACTGGAAGAGGTAACAGAACGGAGAGGGAGTGAGTCTATAAGGAGTGTAGTTCAAGGTCCGACAGGGAGTAACTGAGGTGCTGGAGTATAAGAGGACTGGGGACACAAAGGAAGACAGGTGTGGCAGGTTGACTTGATGCTGATGAGCAGATCAGGAACAGGTGTGGAGGATCAGGGAAGTGAGGATGGAATGGAGTGACTGGCTGTGAGTGGCATGACTGCCATGACTGGCTGTAACCGTTAAGCTGCAAATTTCAGCAATTTTACTTTGCATTGTAGTTAGTTTATTAACTTCCCTGCCCTCTCCCCATGTTTATAATATGCCTGTCTTGTTTTGAGCATCAGACATTCAATTTGTCTTTTAGAGAGCTTGTGAAATTCTCCTTGTAACAACAGCCGTTCTTTAAAAAGGTCGGGTGTGGGGTAATTGGCTAGATGGTTATCTATACTTAATATTTTTTGGTTCAAACCCCTAATACGTTTTTTTATGTTCCTTTTACTTGTGGCTTGCATACAAGATGATTTAATCCCTTAGAAATGCCTTAAGCGACTCCCAAATAGTAGCATGTAACATACCTGGGGTAGTGTTCATTAGGAGAAAGAAGTCTATTTGGTCAGAGATAAATGTTTTCAATGATGCCTGTGTTACTAATGGTAGGTCAAGTTGACATGAGCGCTTACTCACAGAGCTATTTGTAAATTACATGTCCAGCTGGACAGGGCAATGGTCAGAAATTGCTATATTATGATATACTAGCAGTTACAAAGGACATTATTCTAATCAATTATGAAAAAATACATTCTTTTATATGAAAGTGGACTGGTGAAGAAAAGGAAAACTGTCTGGTAGAGAGGTTGGTGTGTCTCAGAGGGTCGTACAGTCTATATGAGTGCATGAAGGACCGAATTTGTGCGTTTGACTTGGACACATTCCTGCTTTGTTTAGGATTAGACGTGTCTAGAGCTGGTTGTAGGGTGCAGTTGAAGTCCCCCTGTCATGATTCATGCTTTGTTCCTTGGTTTATTTTTATGTTCTTTCACCTTCTGGGTTTTTGTCATGTTTTTGGTTAATGTTTTTGGTATTCAGGGTCATGATCAGTTCTGTGTTGCTCTTGGTTTCTACTCAATAATTCATCTGGTCTGATTGTTCATTCACTTCACCTGTGTCTAGTTTGTTCTTCTGTGTATTTAAGGCCATTGGTTTCAGTTCCTCCCTTGCCAGTTCATTGCTTTCTGCTTTCCATTAGTTTGTTGTCAGATAGTGTTAGTCCATGTCATGTCACAATCTTGCCCCCTTTGTCTTTTGTTTTTGTAAGTTTAGATTTCTGTTATTAAAGCTTTTAATGGCTTCCTGACACTCCCCCTAATATCAGCACATGTGAATTAAGTTCTGGAAGTTTCCAAGTGAGATTAGAGAAAAATTCAGGGTTATTCCATTTGGGGCCATAGAGGTTCACAAGTGCCACCAAGTTACCTTATAACTTTCCCGTTACCATTATAAACTGACCCTTGTCATCTAGCATAGTATTAAACTCCTTTCCTGGTCAGTATTGCAGCCCTCTACATGTCTCCACATGGTGCTTCAATCACAGGCCCACAAGTGTGTATCTCATTTATTTCTAGCATCCTGACAGAACTACTCGCTGTAACCCCCTAAAGGAAAAGTGGACTTTGAAAACAGAGAATATGTTTGCAGATGTAAAGGACAAAGCTGTGTGTCTTCTGTGTTGAGACAATGTGGCTATAATGAAAGGATACAATGTAAGAAGACCCATATATATAACGCATATATGAGTTAGGATGAGAGGGTGTGTGCAAGGAAATAGGTGTGTGCATGTGTTTCTGTGTGTGGTTGGGGCGGGGTTAAGTGCACTTGTGAGGGGGGACCTGGGCGGGCCTGGGGGTGGTGGGCCGTGGGTGTGCCGCTGTCCCATCCTCTCATTCCCCGTTAGGGGTGTGGGAGGGTGGGTATTTTCTGGGGTGGGTCCCGGGGTGGCTGCGCTGGTGGGCTGCTGGCTCTGTGGGGGTTGGGTCAAGAGGGGGTGCTTGGGGCTCGCTGTCCGCTGGTCCGCCTGGGGTGTCCCCCACGGGGCATGGTGGGTGGGTTGTGTGTGGCGTGGCTGTGTGGTGGTGGGTGGTTGTGGGTTTGGCGCAGGGGAGGGTGTGAGTGTGGGGTTATGTGGGGTGCAGATTGAGGTAGGTGGGGAGTGGGGGGAGGGGGCCGATAGCACCCTGGTTCCCGGGGTGTGCGGCTGGAACATCGGGGTGTGTGCTGGCCTACGCCGGGTGGCTGTCTGGGGGGGCCTGGTCCTCCTAGGCATGTTGCGGGCCCTCTGCCTTTGGGGGGTGGGGCGGCTGCCTCTGGGCTCCTGGGGCCCTGGGTCCTTCGCTTGGGCTGCCCTGGGTGGCCGGTCCCTGGCGGGGCCGGCAGCTGCTGATCTTGGCCCACTGGGGCCTGTGTCCCGGGACCGTGGGGGGCTTTTGCTGGGGCTCTCCTCTGCCGCCTTTCGGGTGGGGCTGGAGTCGTCTTTGTGGTGGGGTGGCGTGGGTTGGTGCTCCAGGTCTGCTGCTGAGGGCCCGGCCCAGGCCCTGGTCTGCCTCTGGCCTCCGTGGAGGCGTGGTCGCATTTGCATGATCTCACTCACCACTCTTCATCACTGATCACTCTTTGTTTCTGACACAGTCACTGAGTTGTCTAGTAGGTTTTAATACTAAGCGATAATTATTTTTTTTTTTTTTTTTGTATTTTTCCTGTGAGTTAGTATCCGGTCGCTGTTATGTCTTTTTGATTTGGTTATTATTTAAAAACTCTTAATGACTGGCAGCCCTGTTTTTTCTGTATGTGTGTTTCTGCTTTTGTAAAAGTTATAGGAAATTTCCTAGTGTGTCCATGTACAGGTGTAACAGTTTGTTGTCTGGTGATGGTGTGGATTGAAGGGTCGTTTCCTTCTGTCTGTGATCTTTTTGTCTCCTTTCTTCTTTCCCTTTTGCTCTTTTCGCTATTTTCCATCTTTTTCTGTCCTCTCCGGTCAGGTCCAGCAAGATTACATAGATTCCGTGATTCAAAGTAAATAAATTAATAAATGAATCAGATTATCAAGAGGAGCCTTACCCATAGGCCTCCTCTTGGCAGAGCAAATTTGTTCAGCACAATACAGCAAACAGATTATCATTTTGCTTGCTATGATGCTGGACAGGACAAGTTAAAAAAAAAAAAAAAAAAAAAGAAAAGAAGACCCGCTGACCCCCTTGCTGGAAAGTAAAGGCCGAAAGTGGTGCGAGAGGAATCAGAAGAGAAGCAAGCATGGCGGTGTCCATGCTAGACTAGCAATGTTTGTCAACGTACTGTAGATGAGATGTCTCTGAATCCCCATTAAGAGCAACACCAAAGCAGAGGTCAACAGGCAATCTGCCATTTCTTCTGAACACCAAATAGTAGGGAGAATATCCAGTAGACTCATTTTTTGTGCAGTTATACGCATGTACTAACTGACTAATATGCTGACTCCAGTTTTGTTTCTTTACATTTTCCAGAGTACCGAGCTTTGAAGGAAGTGTTCTGTTGAAATGTTCCGGTTGAGCATCCCCTTGTGGATGATACGGTGAAGTACGTGATTTTTCAGATGCCAAGCATGGACAAGAGTTCTTTTATAAGGCGGTTTTCAAAGTATTGCCCTTGATCCAATTGTATTCTGGCTGGTGGTCTGTAATGGACAAAGTATTTTTCCCATAATACTTTGGCAACTGTGACTGACTTTTGGTCTTTTGTAGGAAATGCCTGGGTGTACCTTGTGTAATGATCAGTTACTACTAGCACATTGTCAACTCCTTTGATGTCTGGTTCTAAGTTTTCGGAGAGGGTGGATAGCCCCTTAGTTAGCTCAGTTAGTGGACGGACAATGCTTGAGTAGTTTGCAATAAATCTGCTATAGTATCCACAAAACCCAAGGAACAAGCAAAGGGACTTGAGGTCTGTTGGCTCAGGCCAAGTTTTAGCAACAGCGACTTTTTTCTGGATCGGTTGCTATACCTGCTTCTGAGACAACATGGCCGACATACTTTACTTGGGACTGACAGAACTGACATTTGTCTATTGATACTTTGAAACCGAATTCCCCAAGACGATCTAAGACTTTTAGAAGATGTTGTTCATGTTCTTCGAGCGTTCTGCCAAAGACTATTATGTTGTGAAGGTACACGATGACTTGGAGAAGATGCATGTCACCAGCAGCTTTCTCCATAAGCCATTGAAAAGTGGCAGGGGCTCCTGTAATACCTTGTGGCATTCTTTCAAACTGATAAAATCCGAGGGGGCAGAAAAAGACAGTTTTTTCCTTATCATCCACGGACATGGCTGTCTGATTATCCACTCCGGAGGTCAAGGACTGAAAACAATTTGCTGCCTGAAAGACAGTCTAAGGCATCATCAATTCGAGAGATGGTATACTGGTCTGGGATGGTACGACTGTTCGAAGTTTGGTAGTCAATGCAAATTCTTATTGAGCCGTTTTTTTTTTCCCCCATACTACCACAATAGGTGAAGCGAATGGACTACAAGGATTTTTAATGATACCAACTGCTCTAAGTGCTGTTGTAAGTCCTCAATATCTGCTGGGGCTAAGTGACGCGATTGCTCTCAGAAGGGGGTAGAATTGCTAAGACGGATAAGATGTAATGATTAGCTCCTGAAGACCCAGTAATTCTGCCACACGCAGAGGGTAAAGGTTTGAACAGAGTAAGGTTTATTGAAACCGGGAGAATGGTGAGGAGGAACCAGATGTAGTTCGTTAAGGAGTGGCGGGGCAATCCTGAAAGGCTGCGTGTTGAAGAATCCTGAAACGACTCCAGACATTAATTATGGGTCCACTAATCCAAAAGGCGTAGTCAAGGGCAGGCAATGTTCAAACACAAAAAGGCAGAATCAGGCTACTTATCAAGGGGGCAGGCAAATCTCCATGGTCGTTCCAAACGGGTCAATATCCAGATAGGCACTTGACAAGAACAAATCCAGCGTGGGTCAGGCAAGAGAAATCCCAGGTTATGACAAGGTCGAAAACAGGCGCTCTGAAACACAAGAAAATCGCTGGATCTCAACAAGGTTAGTATTGCTGACCATCTGACAGTGAAGCAGAGACTGTAGAGTGTTTAAATAGGGCAGGGAGCAGGTGAGGAGAGTGAGCAATCAGGGCAGGTGGAGGAGATGATTGCCTTGATTGCTGCTCTGCTGTGCAGCTCTGCAACCATGACATATGATGTTCTACATCTTAATTTAAACCCACGTCCTATTCGTTGAGAGAGAAAACATGCTGTCTCTCAGCTAGCGTTTGCTGTAGCCTTTCCTTCCACCCTTTGGGAACAGGTGAATCACCAAAATCAAAGAGTTTTGGATCTAAAGTACTCGTGGCAGACTCTAGAGCTTTAGGGTTCATGACTACATCTACTGCATGCATCTTGGCAATAACTGTGCTGGCTTGAATAGAGGTAGGTTTCTCTGACTCGTTATGTAAGAGGACTACAAAATGGTTCTCCTCTATGTCACTCTCAAGAAGAACACCTGGCTCTACTAATATGCCAAAGGGAGTTGGGGCACGGCTGGTGCCTCAACAAAAACATCTCTGGGTTTAGTAGCCTTCTGCTCTACTTTACAAGTAGCATAAAACTGTTCACCGGGAGCAATGGTAAGTGGCCCTGGGCTGTTCCATTTCACTTGCCTTATGGGGTTGTCTGCTGCATGTGACGTCAAAGGCTGAGTTTGTATTTGGTAATAAACTGCTTGTATTCTCATGGATCTGACTTTACCTTCACTACCACTATCTTTACACAACTGAAATAGGCGGTGGAACAGAGAAGTGTTTGTACCAACAACTACAGGGGTTTCTTGACCTTGTGGTGGCTCAGTACAGACGAGAGCTAGGATGTTGATGGGTCCTTTAACACCTGCTAGATCTTTGGGAAACTCCACTTCAACTACATACCCTCGGTAAGGATATAACTCAGCTGATAATCCCCAGATTGCTATGCTGGAAATGGGATGTATTGGGACGGTTGGTATATTGACTTTGTACTAGTCTTTGAAAATTATTGTTACTGTTGACCCAGAATCCATAAGACCATTGCATGAGATGTTATTTACTTTGATAGGAGCTATGGAGGATGGACCAATACGATATTCAGGTACGTCTGGACTTTGGGTTGAAATTTTTTAACTATTTACTCAGGCAACACACTCATCTTGATCAGCTGTACAGGCTGTGCTATCTTTGTGTTCATCACTGCTACCATGCACTTGATGAATGAGTTTCCTAATCACCGTTAGTGTTTTCAGAAGCTGTGCATTTGGTTGCAATATGGCCATTTTCGCCACATCTGCAGCAGAAGTAGTCTGCATCTTTACTACTCCTTGACCTAGAGATAGTGTATTTTGGACTGAAGTCTGTTTTAGACTTATAGGGTGATGACCTCTCTTTTGGGCATTTTGTTTTGACTTCACAGACATTGCACTTACCTGGCTTTTTCTCTGCATTCTTTCTTGAAACTTACTTTTGTAAATTACGGCTATCTGTTTAGCTCTTTAACTTTTGCTTTTAACTCTTGTACTTCTGTCTGAAGACTGAGTTGCTGACAATCTGTTTCACTTTCTACCTGCACTGCACGAACATACTGTCTTTGAGGGTTTTTTTTTGAAGTTGTGTCTTGCTGCTTCATGCTCCTCTTCTTCACGCATGTCTTATCAGGTTTAGAAATGTTGGTGGATCACCATGCCTTTCTCTCAGATTTAGCTGAAGAAGCATGAGGTCTGATTCAGTTGCACTTTTAAGTAGCTGCTCTAGCCTTACCTTGTTGGCTTCACTGACAGGTAGATCATCTTTTTGCACAACTTTGTTCAGCATTCTTTCCAATCTGAGCAAGAAATCCGACAAACATTCACCTTGTCTTTGGTGCATAGCTCTGAATGTGAGATAGAGGATTCTGAGGTTCCAAAGGTGTTTTCCAATGCCTGTATGTAGTCCACATGGCTTGCCATGGGATTAGCTGTGTGTACTGCTTGAATTATCTCCAAAGCTGGACCTTTGAGACCCCCAACAGGCCTCCTTTGTTTCTCTTTCTCTTTGCTTGTTCTAGCCAGCTGTCCAAATTGTCTTCACCAGGTGGAGTAGGGTGGATCCAGAAAAAGTTCTAAAATGCCTGTATGGACTGCTTTCACTTGGCGTTGGTTGCAAAACGTCACCTACTGCACAAGTGATTGACTCAGGATTGCTGTTCCAGGTAGTGGAACTGTTGTTCCAGGAAATGGTAGGAGCACATAACCTTTTAATGTCGTTCATTGTTTTTCCTTCATCCAGTAGAAATTTTTCCAATTTCTCTGTGAATGAGTCTGTTTCGGGTTTCAAAATAACTGTCCATTATTTCCTTCTTTAGAAGAGATCACTTCCAGCAGAACTTTGGTGGAGTCAATTTCTTCGTGGCATTCACACAACATGGTCAAAGTTTGGTTCACAGCATCAAACATTTTGCCTCTTACCTTGCCCAAAGCTTTTATTTGTTCCAGTGTTTCCTCTACAACAGATATCTCCTCCACTTCGAGGACTCCAAGCACTAGGATGGCATGTGACTGGTCAAGCCCTTCACCTCTACACCAGTTAGCGAGATCAGGTGGTGCAAGATTATTTTTATCAGCCATAACTTAAATAATATAGCTTAATTTTGACAGAGAAAAAAAAACTGAGAACTGAGGTTACATTCAGTAAAATCACACAACTCAAAGGCAAAGATCCCAGCAGTGCCTCCACCTGTTCTTCTTTTTTTTTTTTTTCTTTTTAACCTGTCCTGTCCAGCATCATAGAAAGCAAAATGATAATCTGGTTGCTGCATTGTGCTGAACAAGTTTGCTCTGCCAAGGAGAGGCCTATGGGTAAGGCTCCTCTTGATAATCAGATCCATTTATTTATTTATTTATTTACAGAATCTATGTTATCTTGCTGGACCTGACCAGAGGGGCCAGAAAAAGGAGACAAAAACATCACAGACAGAAGGAAACAACCTTTCAATCCACACCATCAGCAGACAACAAACTTTTACACCTGTACATGAACACATCACAAAATTTCCTAAAACTTTTACAAAAAACAAACCCAAAAACAAAAAAAAAAAATAAAAAAATAAAAAAACAAGAAACAGAGCTGCTAGTCATTAAGAGTTTTTAAATAATAACCAAATCAAAAAGACATATCATGAAAGTAGCATAACAGTGGCCAGATACTAACTCGCAGGAAAAATACAAAGAAGAATTGTCTCTTAGTACATAAACCCACCGGACAACTCAGTGACTGTGTCATGACGAATAAGGAGTGATCAGTGATGAAGAGTGGTGAGTGAGATTGTGCAAATGCCTCTACGGAGGTCAGAGGCAGACCAGGGCAGTCCAGAGACCTGGGCCCTCAGCAGTAGCCCTGGAGCACTAACCCAAGCTACCCCACCACGAAGACGACTCCAGCCCCACCCGAAGGGTGGCAGAGGAGAGCCCCAGCAAGAGCCCCCCACGGTCCCGGGGCACAGGTCCCAGTGGGCCAAGATCAGCAGCCGCCGGCCCTGCCAGGGACCGGCCACCCAGGGCAGCCCAAGTGAAGGGCCCAGGACCCCAGGAGCCCAGAGGCAGCCGCCCCACCCCCCAAAGGCAGAGGGCCCGCACCATGCCTAGGAGGACCAGGCTCCCCCCAGACAACCACCCGACGTAGGCCAGCACACACCCCGATGTTCCAGCCGCACACCCCGGGAACCAGGACGCTCCACCCTCCACTTACTCCAATCTGCACCCAATATAACCCCACACTCACACACTCCCCTGTGCCTTACCCACAAGCACTCACTATTACACAGTCACGTCACACATAACCCACCCACCATGCCCCGGGGGGGACACCCCAGGCTGACCAGAGGACAGTGACCACTCATCCTAACACACACACACCTCCTCACCCCCACCCACACAATATTAACACTCACACAGCATACAACCCTCCCAATCTCACTCCTGAGCCCCCCCTCCCTCCCGCCATGCCCTGTGGGAGACATCCCTGGCGGACAAGAGAATGGCAAGCCCCAGATCCGGCCCCCACCGCCATCTCCAGCCATCCCCCATCACTTTCCACCCAGATGTGGCCGACCGGGATTCCCCCAAGATCAGCAGCCCCTCATCATCGCAGCTGCTCCAGTTTCCAGTTCCCCAGGCAACCACCTCCCCCTGCCCGCCCCCGGCGGCGCCCCGGGGAAGAGGGGTGTGAGGTGTCCCCATTGTCCTCCTCCTCCTCCCCACTCATGACTGTTTGTGGTGAGTGTGTTTTTTGCAAGTAAAACTGGGGGGCAGTGACCATAGTGTGCTGGGAGCAAGGTCAGATTAGTAGTCCCACCCTCCATGCACCACATGACATGCCCCCCCAGAAGTTGTTTGTGTGTTGTGTTGGTGTTTTGATGTGTAATTTAAACTGAGAGGCGAGTTGCCACAGGGTGCAGCTAAGGAAACTACTTGGGTGGCCACCCCAGCTACACCCCGCACGACATGCTCGCCTCCCAAATCCCTGTGTGTGTGTGTGTCTATGTGTGTATGTAAGAGCGATAGAGAGAGCGGGGAAGAAGAGGGGTCCGGGGACTTAAGTCCGGAGGGAAGAGAACCTCCCTCCGGATGGTAAGCTGCTAGCAGCACTAGGCACCCCCGTTCCCCAGGAGGCCCCCCAGGGCAAGACAGGCCAGAGGCAGCCACTCCCCATGACCAGGCCAGGCAGCGACTGCAGCCAACAAGCCGCCACTGACCCCAGAAGACACCCACCCACCAGACACACAGGGGGGAAGGAGAGGAGCGGAAAGAAAATAGTGGGAGAGCCCAGATCCACGGTGCCCCCGGGCCATACCCTGGCTCCTAGGGCGGCAACCAGACACCAGGGCATGCACCAACCCACACCATGGCAGCACATCCAGGCAGGCCCAGACCCCCGGCACATATGGACCCCACCACCTCGGAGGGAGGGGGGACCACCCCCAGGAACCAGAGCCCAGAACCCCCGCCCAGCCCGCCCCGGAATAGCCCGGCCACCCGGCCCAGGACTGACGCCCACCGACCCAGGCACCACCAGTGGCCTCACCCCCCGCCACAAGGCGACCCCAACTGCTGGCCCCCACAGCCCCCGACAGGGCCGGACCCAGAGCCACCCCCACCGCAGAGCAGCCTGGTCCCGCACCACGGGAAACCACAAAGAACCCACAACCACCAGCCAGGTTTTTATTGTGTAGTGTTTATTTTAACTGTGGAGTGTTTTTGTTCTGTTGTTCAGCACTTTGGGCAACTGCTGTTGCAGAAAATGTGCTATATAAATAAACTTGAACTTGAACTTGAACTTGAGTCACTCCCGGCCATTTTCAAACCCCCAAAGCAACAAGGTCACAGTGGAGCTAAGCTGTTGATGGAGCTAAGCACAGGGGACCAGAGGGAATGAGATTCAGCTACATGGTTCTTTGAGGAGGCAGACATTGTCTCACTACTGATGTGGTCTACTAAGAGATTCCTAAACTGTTGAATACACAGATTATTTTTGGTTTTCCAGTTCACAAGGATAGCTTTCTTTGCGATGCATAATGCTGTGCGTATCATGTGTGCATAGTTAATTGCCATACTAATGTCACCCAAGTCACCTAGTAGACACAGTGCGAGGTTTGCACGAATATTACATTTAAACCATGTTGACATGTCCACACATACCTGAAGCCAGAACCTGTGGACAGGTGTGCAGGAACACAAGGCATGGAGATAGTTGTCAGTTGTGTTTTCATTGCAGTGTGGGCAGATGTTTGATTGTGACAGACCCATCCTGAACATCCTTTGTCCTGTATAATGAGTTCTATGCAGAATTTTGAATTGTATCAGTTGCAAATCTGCCACCCTAATAGTTAAACCCTGTAAGTTTAATTGATTAATGGTATATTTTTTACATATAATTGATTTAAGCTGGTGATATTCTAACAAAGTTTTGCTACTGATTCCATATTGTGAAGTGAGAATATTAAATGAGAAGAAGTTTCCATTTTCTATTATATGTTCTGTTTTATTCCTTTTATTTTTCCACTGAGTGAAATTGATAAGCTTTTTGTTTTGCAGGATGTCAGGGTTGTTCCAGAGGGATGTAAACTTACATGGAAAAAGTGAGGATTTGGTTATTTTTAGAAATTCCCACCAAGCCACTAAAGAGGAACTGATATTGATGTTTTTAAAACACTTATGTGTTTTGATGGCTGAGCTGATGAATGGCAGGTCAGAGATAACCAGATCCTCACACAATGCTTGCTCTACATCTAACCATGGTTCATCCAGACCGCTAGGTTTAAGCCATTTGGAGATATACTGCAGCTTGTTAGCTAAGGAAAATGTATTAAAGTTGGGTAGCTCCAATCCTGATACATGATGGCTTGTTTTTCCATAAAAATTTAGATATATGTGAGTCCAGTGACTTAAACCAGCCGGAGGATTGTTTAGTGGGTATCATTAAAAACAGGTAGTTTACTTTAGATAGAGCCATCATTTTAAACTGTGGCAACCCTCCCCATGAGTGATATGGGTAAGTGCCTCCACCGTGAGAGATCATCCTCTGTTGCTTTAAGTAGCTGGACATAATTTAGCTTTGTTAGTTCTGATAACCTGGGGGAAATGTTTATGCCTAAATATCTATGTTTCCAGACTGTATTGTAGTATTGGGTGTGTTTTGTAGGTCACAGTTAATGGGCAAAACAATAGTCTTAGACCAGTTAATAGAGTAGTCAGATATTGATGAGAATGTGTTAATAAGTGTGATCATCTGGGGTAGAGATGTTGGTGAGTTCTGGAGGAAAAGTAATACATCATCAGCATAAAGACTTATCTTATGTTCTATATTTCTGGCATGGATTCCTTTAATCTCTTTATTTTATCTTAAGGCAGCAGCTAGGGGTTCAATAAAAATAGCAAAGAGTGATGGAGAAAGTGGGCAGCCCTGCCTGGTGCCTCTCTGCAAACAGAAGCTTTGAGAAGTTTGATCATTGGTCTTCACACATGTATTTGGGTTGTTATATAATACTTTTATCCAATCTATGAAAGATGACCCAAACCCAAATTTGTTTAACGTTGCAAATAAAAATTTCCAGTTTACTCGGTCAAATGCTTTTTCTGTGTGTAAAGAAATTTCTATGGATTCCAGATTATGTAGAGTAGAATAATCTAAGATGTTAATTAATCTGCGCATGTTAGTAGAGGAATGTCTACCTTTAATAAATCCTGTTTGGTCAGGATGTATTATTAGAGGCGTTATACTTTCTATCCTTCTGGCCAGAGCTTTGCTGATTATTTTAAGATCTACATTTATTAATGAAATTGGACGGTAACTGTATGGAAGTGTCGGGTGTTTTTCTGGTTTTAATAGTAGAGTAATATTAGCTAGGTTCATATCTGAAGGTATTTTTTGTTTTTCCCTTATTTCTATTATCATATTGTAGAAAGTGGGTGCCAGCATTGTCCAGAATTCTTTGTAGAATTCTGCTGGGTAACCGTCTGGACCTGGAGCTTTATTGTTGGGCATATGCTGGAGAGCTTCATGGAGTTCGCCGACTGAAAGAGATGAATCCAAGACCATTTTATTTTCATGTTTTAATTTTGGAAGATTGACTAAGAAATTTATCAATATTGTCATCCACTGTAGTTAGTTGTGATGTATATAATGCTTTATAGAATTCTTTGAAAATGTTATTTATCTTGTCAGGGTCGTGGCTGATGTTTCCTTCTGGATCTCTCACAGAGGAGATGGTTGTTTGCTCCTTGTTTGTTTTTAACTGATTAGTCAGGAACTTTCCAGATTTGTTGACATGCTCAAAGTTGTCCAGAGAACAATTTCTCTTGTGGTGTGGAGAAACAATTTCTAATTAGGATTTACTCTTTTAGACTTATTTATGAATTATTTTTATTATACTGGCGCCTCCAATTCTGAACAAAATATATAAATTACTAGGGGTTTCTTTAACTCAGAATAATAAACTATTTTGGTAACCCTTATTTATAAATGTGTGACCCTTAAATATGAAACCTGTAATACTGTAACCATAAAATTAGGACACAACACAGAATATTTAAAGTCCAAAAATCTGAAAGATTTATTAACAATATATCAATATGGTGAATATGAAAAACAAAAATCAAATCCTTTATTTTTTCCCAGAAAATAATAAAACATGGCAGGCCGGATCCGTTGCTCGGGTCCATAGTGACCAGAAAACAAAGAAAGGTTGCTTCACTTGTTACACAAGCAGAAAATAAAATGCACGTGCTGTTGGTTAAGTGCAATAGACGTTAAGACTTTGTTCATGACCATACAAATCCTCCTCAACACGTGGCTAAAGTAGATGGTACACTCTGGGACTAAACACTTGGTTGAAACTCTACTGGTCTATCCACAGCAGAAAGATTCCAAGAATTCCTCTCGGTCCACTGGGCATTAGAAGTCTCTAATTAGTGTCATATATTCATCTAAGGCTCATATACCTTATATACAATTTTGCCATTAGCTCACATCAAATGCTAAAATGCTAACTCGTGATTAGCATCATACATTTATGCACTGTTAACATATCTACACACACAAAATCATATGCATCGAATACTCACTCCTCACACAGGTATACAGTCCGAAACAGGTATGTAGACTCTGCATCCACTAGTGTTTCATGACTAATTTTCCTGTAGCTTACTCTCTCAACCTTCGCCAGGCAAAGCGTTGCAGCTGAATGCAGCAGCCTCGGATGTGTGTTTTTGTTTTTTTTTTTCTACTTAGATCCCTCCCACGTACAGGTGATTGGACAATGAGTTTACACCAATCAATGCAATAGAAAGAAATGCAAAATTGACAACACAACAAGTTAGATTGTGAACAGAGCACATGACATGACATGTACATTTGAAACAAACTCACAACAAATGCAATATTTTAATAAAACAAATGACCACAACTTTGGTTGGATTAAAGCATTTTTAAAACTTTATAAACTTTATAAACATTTTTTAAATGATAATTGAACTAAGTTCTTTGCTGTAATGTTAAACATAACCAATGCATTTTTATTTATTCCCAATGAGTTTATTTTTTGGCCTTTATAGTCTCAAATAAATATTTTTTAAATATTTATGTTACACAGATGAGAAAAATGGCATAACTCACGTTTTTTTGATGGATAGTTTCTTTGTTCCAACATCACATGAGGTTGATACCCTTTTTACTGCTCAGTGTTTGATTATAGAAGAAAGTGTATTTGATTCCAGATAGGCGGTCTAGTTTCTTCATTTCTACTGTTCCGGTATTATTGATGTGTCAAACAGCAGCTATTCTGCTCAAGGACAGCTGGAAGTCAAAGCTTGCTGAATGTTTTTCCTGCTTTCTAAAGAAATGTTCAAATGCATTTTTATAATGTAGTTTCCAGAAAGAAGCCTCCCGAGTCCAGGTACAGATCCTGTAGCCTTTTGTCTGTTTTCTCTGAGTTAATACATAGGATTTATTTATTCTGCACACAATAGAGGAGATTTAGATGGAATGAGAGTTTACTTTGTTGTTGTATTATTGTATTATTTTGGCATCAGAAGATAGAAATAAATCAAAATTGAAGACCTAGAAAGAATATTTTAAAAATGTGATTACTTCTCCGACAATATTCTCACCAAAACAAGCTATAATCGTGACATCCCTAACTTATCTGAAATCAACCTTATGACTGAGCGAGAACATGCATGGTCATACTAGGGGACTCATTAGTCTTTCTCAAGGGCTGGCCTCTTGTCCAATAGCAACTTGTGGTGAGATTGGATGAGCTAATCTGAAAAACACTGAAAGATACCAAACCAGCTTCTTTTTCTTCCACAAATTTACTCCTTAATTAGTTCTTACTTCCTCAGAGCCAGGCCCTTTTAAGGACTCTAGTGCTCAATTACCCTTTGACTTGATAATTTTGCTGGTAGATGGCGCTCGCTCAGCAGGACCCAAAGCTGGTGGATAACTGCTGGTGCCTTGTTGTTAGGAATTGGACCCCAGTCACAGCTGTACCCCAGCCGGCGTACTTCTCACAGTGCATGCTTAAAAGCTGTCCAGTCGCACCCTCCGTAAGTCAGGAGTCATGTGAAAAAACTTCTGCTTTTAAAATGATTGTGTAGTGGATAACACGCAGACTGTAACCTCTCCTTTTCACCGGGTGCATGTGCGCCACTTTATGGCTACACTACGGTTTTGTTCCAATCTCTGTGGCGGAGCATTTTAGACCGGTAGCATGTCAGGTGTGGAGCTCCCACGAGTGCAGTCCACCATTTGAAGCATCAAAAATAAATCGTAAATTTCGCGGAGCCCTGCAACAACGCACTTCTGGGATGCTTCTGATAGCACTGTGGCGCACCTGGTGGATACCAAACCATTCACTAAAATGGCCGCGAACAGCAGTGGAGGCTGCAGCACAGCCGTAACATGGCACACATGCACCCAGTGTAAAGGAGGGGTAACTGGGGTGCACTGCTTAAAATATTTATCCACACAAGAAAATCCTGCAACTATGATGGCCAGGTTTTTGAAACAAAAGTATTGTATGCAAGAGTTAAAGGTTTGTACGTCTTTTATCAAATCTGAGTGATGTTTAAGCTGATAAAAAATTGTTTTAATCCTGAGGCTATGCCAGAAAACATAGGACACCATGTTGTTGGCCACTTAATGGATTCTAACATGGTCAGAGTTTTCTCCTGCAAGAACCAACCAGGTAAGAAAAAAACAGGTATTTTCAGAGATGGCCTGGGTGGCCTGACTCCTCTCATTCAGCTTATATCTAATAATAGAACAATAAAAACATGATCCTGTAGGATGTGACCAAAACTAGTTTAAATGCTGAACATGAAGCTCTGTTGGAGAGAGGACAGCCTGAAGATTAATTTAAACTTGAATGAATAATTAAACTTTCTGTACACTTGACCAGTGGACACTGGTAAGTCCTAATTCCAGCCTGATAAAACCACTAGTTCCAGTCAAGCAGCACGATCTTAGTCCAACACTAGTTTTAAACTTTCTGTCTTCAGTCAGATATCAGTTTAGATTTATACCTTTAAAGACCTTTTCAGAGTGAAAAGCCATTCCTGTCAAATCCCATCATGCTACTGGGAGTGTGTTTCTGAAGTGTGTGTCTGAAGAGTGTGATGGGATTATTCTTGTTATGTAGAATCAGATCTGCTCTGTTTGTCTGTTTTGTGTCAGTGGGAGATGCAAGTCGAAGAGAAAATATGGGATCAGTGTCAGGATAAGTTGGAATCCTCGACAGCCATGACACATGCAGAATGTGGGTGGTGTACATGGCCAGCTTTGCGTTGAATTATTTTGTGTGTGACTGTGTGTATGCTGTCGTTCTTGTGGATGTGCAATTGTGTCCACTAGTCTGCCTGTAAGCTGCTGTCAGGAACTTTTCTCACCACATGTTCGTGTGTGTGTGTGTGTGTGTGTGTGTGTGTGTGTGTGTGTGGGTGTGTGTGTGTGTGTGTGTGTGTGTGTGTGTGTGTAAATCTATTGCTGGATCTTGTTTTCAAGCTTTTCTCTGTTTCTGTTCTCATTTAGTTTAACTCTTTACCTCCTGGTGTTTTTTTAACCTGTCCTGTCCAGCATCTTAGCAAACTGAATGATAGTCTGGTTGCTGTGTTGTGTTGAATTTGCTCTGCCAAGGTAAGGTTTATGGATATAAGGCTCCTCTTGATAATCTGATTAATTTATTTATTGCTATTTATTTACTTTGAGTTATGGAACTTATGTATTCTTGCTGGACCTGACTTGATGGGATAGCAAGAGGAAAGAAAGAAGACAGCCAAAGGGAAAACAGAACGAAGAAAGAGGAGACAGAAACACAACAAACAGAAGGCAACAACCCTTCAATCCAAGCTATCACCAGACAACAAGCTGCTACACTTGAACTGAAACACACCAGAAGATTTCCTATGGCTTTTACAGAAAAACAGAGCTGACAGTAATCAAGTTCCTAAATAATAACCAAAAAAAAAAAAAAAAAAATCACAAACGTATTACAACAACAATCTAAATACCAGAAAAAAAATCTCTTAGTGTATAAACCCACTAGACAACTCAGTGACTTTGTCAGCATGCAGAGAATGAGGAATGATGAGTGATCAGTGATGAGGAGTGGTGAGTAAAATCATGCAAGTGCGACCCAGAGAGGGTACAGGCAGACTAGGGCGGCACAGAGACCTGGGTCCTCAGCAGCAATCAAGCCTCCATCACCACCTCCCATCACATCCCACCCAGATGTGGCAGACTGGGCATACCCCAGAGCCAGCAGCCCCACATCGGTGCAGTCAATCCAGGTCCCAACCACCTCCCCCTGCCTGCCCCTGGCGGAATCCTGGGGACAAGGGGTGTGAGAGGTCCCTCACTCTTCTCACTTTGAACTGTTTGTGAAGTGTGTGTTGTTTGGAATTAAAATTCAGGGGCAGTGACCACACTGTGCTGGGAGCAAGGCCACATTAGCAGCCTTGCCTGCCATGCACTATATGGCACACCCCCCAAAACTTGTGTTTTGATGTCTACGTGTAATTAAAACTGAGAGGTGAGTCGCCACAGGGTGCAGCCACTGCCACACTGTGTGTGAGCGAGAGAGAGAGCGGGGAAGAAGAGGGGTCTGGGGGATGTACACTACCATTCAAACGTTTGGGGTCACTTCCCTATTGAATCCAATGGCAAAGTGACCCCAAACTTTTGAACAGTAGTGTAGGTCCAAAGGGAAGCAAACTTCCATCTAGCAGCTGCCCCCCACGACTAGGATACACCGCGACTACAGCCAATGAGCCGCCACTAACCCCAGAAGGCACCTACCCACCACATGCCCAGGGGGGAAGGAGAGGAGGGGGAGGAGGACAGCTGGGGGTTGTTGATCAGGTTTAGGTGCTTTACTGTTAATGATATTGACAACAGGTGAACTAGATGGGCAACAATGAGACCGCCCTCTAAAAAGGGATGGTTTTTATGGGGCTGTAACACTGGCAGCTCATACTAATGCTAAATATAGATGTATTGATAAACTATGCAATGGACCGGTGACCTGTCCATGTGTACCTGCATCTCACCTGCTAATTGCTGGGATAAGCTCCAGCTTCCCTGCGACCCTGAATTGGACTAAACACTAGAAAATAGATGGATGGATATATAAATCTGTAAAGCCCTAATGAATGCTGACGCTTGTAGAACCAGTGATTAGTTAGAGTAATTGAATCTTTTAATGTCAAATTTTCTTGTCATTGTGGATAAACTGTAATAAACGTCCTCCTTAAACTATTATTACAGTTATACACATTCATTAGAGTTAGCAGAGTGCAACAACCCTTAAAAACTACAAGCCAACTTTTGGTCTGCCTGGATTTTATAATGTAAAACCTTTGACCCCCTTTAATCCCAGTCAGCATGCAGACATGATGATTCCAGCCTCAGCTGTCAAATTAGGCTTAAATTATTATGTAAAATTAATGTATCAATAGATATAGCCGCATAAAGGCTGACCAGAAGAAGAAAGCAGAATTTATTACTTTTACTTTGTAGAAATAACAAACAGATCAATAGTGGCCAAGCCTTTTCTCATCTGCACATCATTCTCTCAAGTCTTGGCTTTCAGGAGAAAAAAATATTGGCATTGAAACAAACACACAACAGAAACTATTTCCATATTTCCACTTTTTCCTCATTTCCAGGTATTTCTGCTACTATTTACCTGCTATCCTCACTAAACCACCTCCAGTTCAGCTGCTTTTTGGCGCCACCGTGTATCAGTCCAAAAGCCAAGCAGATATAAAGCTGCAACTTATTTCTAACCTGTACCCTAATTTGATTAGATTTATTTCTAACCTTCTCAGTTTCCAAATCCTGAAGGGATTGATTCTCTACCTGCTAATCAAAAAGACAGACAAATAAGATAAAGAAGACTGGACCAGACAAACCCAGTTTAAAAAAATCCTAGAGACAGAGGATGGAGTTAGACCTGAGGATTCATAATCAGAATGAGAATCAGAATAGCTTTATTGTCCTTGTACATGGCTAAATTTAAATTTGTGTCATAAGAATCATAGGGTAAAACAACGTATAACTATGCTGTGAAACATCCCTTGCCTCCAGCAAGACTCTAAATCTGACCCGTCAGAGTGTTCTTGCTTTAACCAACTCAAACAACTGGCAGACATTGTTTTAAATGACTTTTACAGAAGGCCAATTCAGTGCAGCTTTATTTGTGTTGCGCCACTTCACAAGTAGACCTGCAGTCTGAGAGCCAAGTGATCTGATGGGAATATATGGAACTACAAGGTCTTTGATATACAATGGCGCCTGGTCATGGAGAACTTTATTTGTGAGGAGAAGAAGTTTAAATTCTATCCCGGATTTAACGGGTAGCCGATGAAGAGAAACTAAAACTGGAGAAACATGATCTCTCCTGCTAGTTCTCATCAGAACCTGCTGCAGCATTTTAGATCAGCTGGAGTCTTTTTAGGGCAGATAAGGAATAAGGAATTGCAGTAGTCCAATCTAGAAGTAGTGCAAGCATAGAGTAGTTTCTCTGCATCACCCAGGACAGGATGTCTCTAATTTTAGCAATATTACGTAGGTGGGAGAAGGCGGTCCTAGAAACTTGTTTTAAATAAAAGTCAATGGACAGATCCTGGTCAAAAATAACTCCAAGGTTCCTCACTGTAATACTGGAAGCCAAATTAGTTTAGAAGGAGAAAATTCTGAATCGTTAAGACATCTTTAAGACATGTATGTCTTTAAGACATCTTTGTAATCTAACAAACTGATTGTTTTCATCAGACTTCATGGAAAAGTAAATCAGAGTATCATCTGTATAGAAATGAAAGTTTATATCATGCTGTCTAATGATAGCACCTAAAGGAAGCATGTAAAATGGGAAAAGTACCGGTCTATGGAATGAGAATCCTAACATAATTTGAAATTGAAAGAAAACATTTTGAAACCTTTAAAGTCAGTGTTTAAAAACATTTAAAACCTGAAATAAAGTTTTGCAAGTCTAAAAATAAGTTTTGAAACTTTGAAAAGTATTTTGAAAGTTTTTTTGAAACCTTGTAATATGAGTTCTGAAAACTGCTGAGTGCATGTTTGCAAAAAAGTTTTGAAACCTGAGTTTTGAAATGTTAAAATCTTCTCCAAACATCATTTTGTAAGGATTAAATTTTACTTTGAAATCTGGGCAGATGGACTTTTGCGCTCGTAACTTTACGACATCCGTTTTTCGGTGTTATGTCTACACTGCTGCGAGTTGCGATGTGGTGACTTAGTGAATCATCTGATGGGACAGTGCTTATTATATAGATAAGTGAATTTTACCGTAAAGTTATTGTAAGCTTTTTCTGTCTCAGTTGCTTTGCAAATAATCTCGTAACTTTAAATCATCATTAAATGCATTAATTGCTTCTTCATTTTGTTACAGGTTACATTACTTACATTACAAGTTACTGGAATTTTTCAAGCATTACAGTCATATATTGCAAAAACTAATAAGTGGTCAGTTATATGACTAATTAACAGACTATTAATTCTCTTATTTAAGTTATTAGTGAAGATATTGTCGATTAAGGTTGCACTGTCTGAAGCGATCCTACTGGGCTTTGTAATGAATGGAAATAAGGGCACACTATACATCCTGTCTATAAATTCATTGGTGATTTGGGATTCTTTGGATTCAAATGATCAATATTGAAATTCATATATATATATATACACACTACCGTTCAAAAGTTTGGGGTCACTTTGCCATTGGATTCAACAGGGAAGTGACCCCAAACTTTTAAACGGTAGTGTATTTATATATATACAATGGTCTGGGTGAATACTTGATTCTAATTGGCTGGAAGGTGTCCATTAAAAAGTGATAATGGACACCTATGAAAGAAGTACCGCCCAAATAGACTTATTGTTGTAAATTATTGCGCTGACTAAACGGTAGTTGGTAACTGTGGCAACAGAAACTCAGATGCTGGGCTGCAGACGTGCCAGATCGTGTCTGGGATGCACATCGTTGTGAAAGCAGCTTGCAGGCTTATTGTGCTCCGTAAGTCCAGGAGAGGCGAGAATAGAGCAACATTTTGTCATCCCACAAAGTTCTAACCAGCAGTGGTCAGGGTCCACAAACATTAAACTCTGTCCTTCAAACGCCACTATGGACATGCTAGTATCTTTATAAGATGTCACGATCAACAGCAATGTTGCATTTAATTTTAACTAGGTCGTCGCCTGTCTTTCTTTCTTGATTACCTTATGTGGCAGGGTGTTGTTGGTAAGGCGAAAAAAGCTATATTTTCTATACAAAAAAGAAGAGGGTGTCAACCCAACTGGAGAGTTAAAACCCCCAGTAAACCTAAATAGGGTAGGTTCAAATAGAATGCACATTGGCAGGTGGATTCCCATAAAAATGACATTTTATTTTAACAATTTATTTTAAAACAAAAATAAAACCTAAAAACTGACAATTTCCCAAAACAACCCTATATGCCAGGGTTTAGCTTATGAGGAGGGCCGATGAACTGGAGGAGCTGGCGGCAATCCAAGCGGAGACAAAACAGCAACCTCTCACGCACAGTATAGCGTAGGGCATGCTACTTCACTTGTCTGAAAAAAGAGGAAAACACACCAATCATATGATGCAGATTAATGTCCCGCTCCGTCTGACGAGCGAAAGCAGTCTTACCAGTAAACTTTAAAATGGGGAGGGAGAGAGAAGAGATGAGATGCCCTAGCACCAAACTCCGTCACAACCCAGCAAAGGTGAAACTGCCCGTCATGCGGCTTTCCGCACAGCTGCGACAATCAGCACATCGCAACGCTGCAAAGAAACATGCGGGTGTAAATGCCCAAGGACCGCAACAGCCACAGCAGAAAAGGAAAGAGATTATGGCACTTAAGATCGCAGAGGAGGTAATGTTGACACTTTGGCACACTAGCCACACAACTGTCAACGTACAGCGCATACTAAACGGACAAACCCTTGCTCGTATATAATGTCGCTTTATTCCGCAATTACTGCCAAATTCACTACACCTTGCTGCACCTTCAATGGGGGAGCAAGGAGATTGGAGTAAGAAAAACCTACTCCACCACACTTATATACTTGATACAGAGTGAATGGTGGATAACATTATAAAAACGATTAAGGATAGACTTACTTGCTTGATAAACATTTATTTTACATTTTACAAACATTATACACTACCTTTCAAAAGTTTGGGGTCACATCCCTATTGAATCCAATGGCAAAGTGACTCCAAACCTTTGAACGGTAGTGTATTTCTTGCAATAAAAACAATTTAGGAAACGATCTGTGACTGAAACAAAATGTTGCACCATCCTCTAGACACACACAAACTGTAAGAGCTGCACCCGCCCTCTGAAATGATATTTTGTGTCACGTAACATAACATTAAGCAATCATCTCCCTTCCCTCCACTGATCAGATCTACTACAACAGCTGCGGCCGATCGAGCTCCAGGTTCTGTGTCAGAGCCAGTTGAGAGTCGCTGCTGGAGACACGCCAGATCACGTCTGTGACAGGACGTCACTGTAAAAGCAGGCTGCAGACTTATTGAACGATGTAGGAAACTATCTGTTGACTTTGACTGTTTGAAACAAAATGTCGCATCATCCTCTGGACACACACAAGCTGTAAGAGCTGCACCCACCCTCGGAAATGTTAGTTTCACGTAACATAACTGCGGCCGACCGAGCTGCAGGTCCTGTGTCAGAGCCGGTTACCTTGGCAATGCGTCACAAGAAAATAGTCCACTCAGGCGCTTCTTGTGAAAAACTTACGATTTTAACGGTAAAAAACAACATTAATGCATTAATAATTTATTTAATTTTTTTCTTTCGAAAGGGACCATGGTATAAGATGGTATAAGATAATGCTCTTCGAGGTGTTGATTATCATAATTTAATGGACGATGCCGCTTCGTCCATTAATTTATGATAATGGACACCTCGTCGGGCATTATCCCACATATATATAAATATATGTATAAACACATTATATATGTCATCAAGTTCATCATTGACTTTAGAAAACAATTTCTCCATTCTTTCATTAAAAGTTTACCTCTGATCCAGGCGATCTATTAATACAGCTGATGATTCATTTTTTTTATTTCACTGGTTAAGCATTACATGACATTATCTACCACAACTGACATGCTATTTAGTATTCAGACAGTACATTTGAATATTTAATTGTTTTATGCACAAAGAGTGCTACCCCACCACCTGATCTTTTGTTTAGTCTATTAATGTAGTTTAGGCCATAATCATTGATGTCAAAGTTGATCTATTTGTCTTCATTAAACGAGGGTTCGAGCAGAGTTTGATTGGCACAGCAGTGATGACTACGTCGTTTATAAGAGAGTACTGCTCGAGCTCGTCCACCCTCCACTCCAAAGCCGCAATCTGTTTGCTTTCAACTTGCTTTCTCTTTTTTTTTTTTTTTTTTTTTTTTACCCTGTCCTGTGCAGCATCCTAACAAATAGAACGGTGGTCTGTGTGGCATATTTGGCTTGCCAGATTTGCTGTACCAAGGGAGACATGTTATATACATGGCTGCCCTTGATATTTTTATTATTTTTATTGTAATCTCATTTTCTTTAGTCTTTATATGTCAGTTCTGAACCTGAAAGGGAGATAGAGGAAGAGTGAAAAAAAAAGGGGGGAGAAAAGAACAGGACATAAAACTTGTTAATAACAATTGTCTAGGCTGCCTAAAACACACCACAAAAAAACAATATAAACTACCACAGTACTACATGATACATAAAGAAAATAGGATAATGATGATATGAAAAAGTACAGTAGTCATCAAACGTACCTGCAGAGACACGTACCAACACACAAACATCAGCAACATAGAGTCAGGAGCAGATGGAGAGACAAGGACGTTTGTTAGCATGCACGTGTGAATGTGCGTGTGGCCAAGCAACAAGGAAGAAATGTGTGCTTGCAAGGGGGCAGTGATCACGCCGCACTCCGGAGCATCAGTGGGGGACGGGGGGAGCCCGAGGCCCCATAGGCCCAGCAGGTCCACAGAGTGCCAAGCCCAGGACAGCCAAAGCAGACAGAGCGCCGGCCCACTCAGAACAGAACAGAGGGGCCCCCAGACTGGAGCCCCCCGGCGCGACGGGGCAGGGGCACCTAGCAGCACGGGCGACGGTGAGCAGGCTAGCATGGAGGGCAGGCACCCCACAGGCCCAAGGGCCACCCATTCCCCCCCAGTAGAGCCCCGCCCAGGAACCCAACCACCCCAGGCAAAACCACCGCCGGCCACGCCAACCCAACACCAAGGCTAGGCACCCCAGGGACAAGAACATGTCCGCTGGTCCACTCGCCCCACAGAGCCCTATGTGTGGTGTGTATGATGTGGGGTGGAGGACAGAGGCTCGGGGAGGGGCACAGCCGGGAGAGACATCTCTCTCCCAGGCAGCCATCCCCTCAGCTGGCTGTAGGTGCCCCCGCCTCTCCAGGACCACCCAAGGGCAGAAGGGCAAAGGCCCGGCCCGACCCGGCCAAGAACCCAACTCACCAGTGCCCTGGATGCCCACCCACCCCTGGCAGCCCACGCCACCACACCAGAGGACCAGAGAGCTCCAGGTTGCACACACATATCCTGGTTGGGCCCAAGGCACAGTGCCCCCACCCACCCCGTAGGAGCCCCCGACGGAAGGAGAGAAGGAGAGAGAGCGAGGAGGAGAGCAGACTCCACCCCCCCATGAGCCCTAATCCCCCCCACTGCCCACCAGGACCCCCACCACCTCCCTTCCCCCTACCCCTCCCTTCGACACATCGTAATCGCCAAGGGTACCTTGGGATTATCAGCCCGACGCCGATGGCATGCCGAGGGCAACCAAGCCCTTAAAACTTGGAGAGGTTTGATCATTTGTTCTGACACTCGCATTAGGAGAACTGTATAAGATTTTAATCCAGTTAATGAAAGATGCCTTCAGCTTGCTTTCAGCTTGGAGACACAACAGTTGAACCTACTCCATCTGGGCCAAGATTTTTTCCTGCTACGTCTGGATGCAGTAACTTCTCCCGTCAAAAGATTGGAACTTTTACATCCTCGCTGCCTTCTGATGTGTGTCCCTTTGTCATGGATTGCATTTTTACACAAAATGGTTTGAACAATCAGCTGTTTTAGCGTGGTCAGTTGTTGGTGGTGCTACGATGGTTAGCTGAATGTTTAAAGTGCAAATTCTGCATGACTATATGGTGCTGACAAGTCGCCACGCTGTATGGGCTGCAGCCTTATGTATAGAATATATTGGAAGTGCATAAACTGTCTGAATGGTGCTCTCATCAGAAACTCATCCTAAACATCAAAAAGACCAAAGAGCTTATTACTGATTTTAGGTGGAAAAGGGAGGAGCTCATGTAACCCGGGTAAAAAAAAAACTGGTTAACTGATTTTAATTTAATAAAGAGAGAAAAATTATTTCATTAAAATTATTTCATTAATTTAGTTTTTTTCTTTTATTCGCCAAAAGTGGAAAATTCCAAAGACACCTAAAGGCAGCATATTCTGTATTGCATCAGCTAGCCAAGTTGTAGCAAACTAGCATTTAGCAGCCAATCAGATGCCGAGTACGACCCATACTGGGAAAGACTTTAGCGTCACAGAGATTTTACTTCCTCTTTTGCCTCTGCTGTCGCAGCAAAGAGCATGCTCATGAGGAGCGAAACGTTAAGGTATGGTCCAAGGAAACAAAATGATATACGCACGTAGAATGTTATTATTTACGTCCAGTTATCCCGCGCATGCGCACTACGCTGAAGGGCAAAAAGATTTGCTTTCGTGATGACCAAAACATTGTTCACAAATCTGTTCACATAATGAAAACTAAAGATTTAGGTATTACTAATTTAGATCATCTTTGTGCAGATGATCGCGAAAGGCACAGTGCAAAGCTAACTGTATTTAGCGAAAAGCTTACAGACCCATTTTAAAATAGCTGATGATCTATGGGTTGACAGTCCTCAGAAATGACCGCCAGTTCAGTATGGCGATATCTACAACTACCTCATTAACACGCCAGGAATTTATACAGCAGAGGCGACGAAGGCATACAAGTCACTAGATGGCTATAACTTCTTTGTGTCTGGACATGTGGGGGAGATATTGTACCACAGCAATGAACACATGAACGTAGTGTGTTTCTTAACGTGTGCCGTAATGCCATCGCAGAAGATAACTGACAAGAAACGGAAGCATCAGTTGTGGATCTGCTTAGAAAAATTAAAAGCCTATGTAGTGTCTGCCCACTGCACATGCAAAGCAGGGTAAGAATTCATATCCAGTCGCATTCTCCTCATGGCCGTTATCCACTGCTTTCCACGTTTTACATCCGCTGGAAACCTATGAAATTTGACATGACTGTCCTCCTTTCATCTGTTTGTGCAGGCTACAGCGCTACACGTGTTAACCATACTGACCTAATAATATTTCAGGGCGAGATTTAGATTAGCGTAACTTGCTGTCAACTTCACGTCTTCTGACAGTGGAGGGCACCGGCTTTTCTTGTCCTCCAACTGGAAACTGGGTCAATGAGCATGTGGGCGTGACGTCACTTGTCAACGTACGTATAGATAAATCTTGGGTAGCTAAATCAGCTCTATCTATAGTTTTTTCTGTGTTTGGTCCAACTCGGCAGGGAGTGGAGTCCTGTCAGTAGCAGAAATTGAAATTAAAAAACAGCGAGCGTTCCCACTTGTCGAGGTTGCAGCCCGAGACTAGGCCCCGACGCGCCTCGGTAGTGGAGCATATGTAATTCGGTGAGAGATTATTGATTTTTGACATGTTTGCGATTACTGTTGCTGATTCCTGAAATTGCTGATACGCACTGAATGTTTATTTGGATTATTTAAGCATATTGTATGTGATTAGCATCTTAAACAGCATATTTATTAGTTGATGTTTTTGTTTGTTTCACTGCTAAAAGCACATTGAAAGGGATATGTTTTATGTGTCAGAGTAAGATGATGTATTTTACCTGAAAAGTATATGTTGGTTTATTAATGTAAAAGTCAGTTTCTTTTCCATGAATGATTTCATTATGAAGTCATTAGTCAAGCAGTACTTTTGTATTTATAAAATTGAACTGTTGCTGTTAGATTTAATTGTTTTAAAAGTTACACATTAAGTAGAACAAGGTGATATAGAAAATATAGGAAAACCTTTACAATGTTGTTTTACTAAGGATGAGGTTTATAGGTAAATGTTCTATGTGAAATGTTTGTGTATTTCTTTTATTATATTGGTTAAGCGGAAGGAGTTTGATACTGAATGTTAAATTATCCATGTGAGTTAAAATCTAGACATATATGTTGTTAGAACAAAATAATTCTACAATCATTTCATTTGAGAATTTATTTTTCAAGTTAGACTACTAGAGTAATCTTTCTTTGTATAAGTAATTGCACCCAGCAGTGCTTAAATTGATATGAGAACCTGGAAAAAAGTATTGTACAATAGAGAAACCTGAGGAAAAATACAGGATATAGACAGTCCTATAATAACTCAGGGCAAAGATTTTAAACCTGTTTTTTAAAATACAGGTCAGGTTTTTATTTGGGACGAAAAGTTCCAGAAGAAGATTCTGAAGAACTCCAGGGATCCAGTAGATGGCGAGCCACCCAGCTTGATTCCAGGACACAGGATCGACAAATTCTCTGGGACTAGCTGACAAACTGTCTGCTTGTGGTAGGATTGTGCCCTCACCTGAGGCGGCACCAACGTGAATACACGATAGAAAGAGTGCACTCCAACGATCTTTAGACCGTGCGGATTTTCTGACTTTTGGATCAAGACAGCTCAGAATACACAGAGCTGAAATGACTGACTCTGACTTTTAAAAACAGTGATCGAACTGAGAGACACACAACATAAAAACTCCCAGACTTATTTTCATTAAAGGGACTCATTTTTATTTTTTCCATATAAATGTCATTTCTTTTAAGTGTTCCATATTTTTATTATAAATCAATATCAAAGTTAAAGTGCAGTTAACTGAAACCGTGGTGTTGTGGTCATTGCACTCGAGCCCTCGCTCCTTCAGGACCTAGAGAAGCGTGTATTTCCAGGAGTGGGTTACACTCAGGTCACTGGAAATTGTTCAGTAGAGAGGGTGCCCTGTTTTAAATTTTTGGGGATGAACATCAGTGAGGATCTTAAATGGTCTGAGAACACTGCCGCTGTTGTAAAAAAAAAAGGCTCAATGGAGGCTCTATTTTCTCAGAACTATGCCATCACCTCTTGTGATGGAAACCGTTCTGCAGCTGCAGAGCTGCTCTTCAGAGTGAGGAAAACAGCCCAGAAGATCATGGACCTCCTTTGCCCCCGCTGGATGACATCTACCACTCCAGAAGTTGCAGCAGAGCTTCTTCTGCTGTGAAAGACATCTCCCACCCGTTTCACAGCCTGGTCACTCTGCTGCCCTCTGGTAAACGGTACAAGTCACTTAAATCTCACACTGTTAGACTCTTAAACTGTTTCTACCTGGCAGCAGTCACAATGCTGAATGCTCGCTCTCCTCTCCCTGTTCCCCCGGTACCATACATATAATATATTACAACTAACAGTCAAATCTCAATATGTCACTTCAGTGAAAAGTATGTTATTTTGCACTCACTTTCTACTTTACCTCAATTTTTCACTACCTCATTTTTTATGTACTTATTGTCTATTTTATTGCTTTTAATTTTGTTAATGTCTTTTTTTATTGTTATTTTATTTTATTTTTATTGTTATTTTTATAGAGGAGGGGGTGTTGAGGGGAATAGGTGTGAAGAAATGAGTGTGTATGCGGTTCTTTGTAGGGGAGTGGTGAAATTTCGTTGTATGGGCAGACAAAAACCTATGTCACAACCTGGAAATCAAAGGACCATGAACAGCTAATTAGTGAAAACAGATCCAGCATCAGACTAGCGTTTGGTTGGAGTGTGCAACATATTCGTACAGTTTTTAGTTTTTTTTTTCCATCAGTTTTTCATAGAAAATGATTCATCATGTCATATTGTTCTACTGATAGCTTCAGTGTAGAGAAAGATATGGGGCAAAGCTAGTGGCCATAGGACTGAAAGAATGTCCTTATCATCTACCTGTCGACACCTGGTTAAACCAACCAGCACATGGTCGAATGTTCAGTTTCCCTGTTACACATTACTGTAAAGACTGCAAAAAGAAAAGTGACTTTCACCATCGACCTCACTAAATAAAATGCAGTTAGCCACATGCCTTTCTCTAATATCATGGTGTGCTACTTTTTTGTAAATTATAAATTTCTTTTTACTTATTTTCATTTCTAACATTTCTAATAACAGGAAAGATTTTTTTTAGGTTTCTAAACTATATCTTATCCTAACTTCTGAATTTGCTTCATATTCATAAGTACAATGTGATTTTCATGCAGTTAATAATTTTCAAAGGAGGCTTTTATATCATTTATTTTCTTCAGGAAATGAAATGTAGGGAATACATAACCTGTAATAATGTCTTAATTTCTTTTTTGCATTTTTTTGTAAAGAGTGTTTCACATGCAGTCTGTCCCTGGAAGACAATGCCAAGCTCATTTTTAACAGGTCGTCCTGGGAAGACAACGCTGTAGTTTACGTCCAGAATCCATCTGATATGTTCAGAGAATAGAAATCCCAAAAACGCAGGTCAGCTAGTCCAGACCAGAGTCCAGACCAGGGTCAGGACCAGAGTCCAGACCAGGGTCCAGACTAAACATGGAGAAGCAGCATTTAGCTGTTATGCTGCAAACAAGTGGAACAAAAAGCCAGATGTAGATGAAACTTTCACCAAACGTGGACACTTTAAAATCTAGGTTAAACATTTCTTTTCTCATCTGATTTTTAACCTAGCTGCTTTTAATTATTTTAATTTATGATTTTATTGTGATTTTTGCTATTTGTTGCTATACAAATAAACTTGCCTTGTAGTTCAATTCTTCCACTAGTTTCATGATAAATTTGGCATCAATACATAAAAAACTACAAGATCTAAACAGTAATATCATTATAAGTCTTCTACTCACCAGTTACAAAATGATCTGAACAAATTGTCAAAGATTTTGGGGGACTCCAAGGTGCACCATCAATATTAGCATGCATTAATGACCGCTAGCCTGTTATTATGTCTATCTGGGCTTTTATGTCAGCTCAAGATCTCTTTAGCTGTAGAACATGGCAGCCAATCACACAATTTATCAGCATATTTACCAGAATTTCTTCGATAATCAAAGACAAATCAATGAAGGTCGACACTGCAGATCAAACAACGTTACGTTTTGTGAGCCCAACTGGATGTGACAAAATTAAGGAAGTTCTCTGATGTTTGCGCAAGCTCACAAGATTCCTGCAATGACAACAAAGCATCCATGTACCGAGAATTGCGCGGTACTGGAAGGTGGTCCTGATGAAGAGGACGACCTGGTACTAGAAGGCGGACCAGACGGAGAGGACGACCCAGTACTAGAAGGCAGACCTGATGAAGAGGAAGACCTGGAAGTAGAAGGCGGACCTGATAAAGAAGATGACCCGGTACTAGAATGCGGACCCGACAAAGAGGAAGACCCGGTACTTGAAAGCCATTCTGATGAAGAGGATGGTGATGCCTGTTCTGTTCACCTCTTCATTAGTGATTAAATAACCTTGTCTGTCTTCCTCATTTGCTCTTTCTCTCCATCTCCTACCAATGATTGTCTGACTTTTTAAAGTCTTGCTGCGCAGCAGATGAGAGCTCTTCAGAGCAAAGATGACAAGTACACAGAAGGAGACTCGTTCACTTCAAAAACAATGATCTGTAAAAGCACCGTGGATGACATGTAAAACAAGCACTCTGCAGAGACCGCCTGGGTGGACTTGGAATAGACAATTCAACGCACCACTTACCGACACATTCAGCTAATTTGTAGTCAGAGGAAATATGAACAAGATGGAGAGTCCATAAGCAAAAAGCACTATTAACGGGAATGTTGTGGACAGAAGGGAATTGTTTTAGGGGCTTTCATCAGCTTGAATGGGGCAGAACGGAACGGTTTCAGACCAAAAGCAAATAGGAGGCTTGCTGCATGTTTGTAATGAACCTGACCACATGGACAAATGGGAAGGTATGAACAAAGGCCAGATAAAGACCAAACGGGATAATAAAACTTGTAAGGTCATTTATGGCCATCTCATAGAAATCAAGGGAAAGTAAGAAAAGAGGAGGAGTTAAAAGTAAGCACCCTTCATATATCTATCATGAATAGAATAACTGCTCCAGGTTTTCCAGGGGAGTCATATAAAACAAGCCAATCAGGACCGGGGGGGTAGTCCTGCTCAGTGAACATTAGTCTGGTCATACTGTGAATGTTCATGATCATTATTTTGTATCTTTGCTGCTCCTGATATTTGAATATGCTGAAAGTTAAAATATCTACTTGAGTATGGAGCCACTGAGACAGTCAACCGTCACTTTAATCAACCCCGTGGTCTGATCAACAATAAACACAGATTATGTTTATTTACAGCTGCTGGGTTAAGGTATTCATTTTATTTTTGATTAATGTACATCTCTATGCATGTAGCATACCCAATTATGTATTAATTTATAATTAGACAAATGTTCTACACATCAGTACAGCCTTTGAAGGTTAAGCTTACCTGATCTGTGTACCCTATGGGCAAAACCCCGAATTAATGGAATGATTTCTGTATTTTATTTGGCAATGACATCTACCATTATGAGTAGGAGGTATCTACAGTACAAGGGGCTTCTGCTTTAGGACTGCAGCATCAGGACCCTTATTTTGCACAACTGCTACTTTGTAGGTCTTTGATTTATTAAGAGTAAAACTGAAAAATTTTTTGTATGAATGTACTGTGATAAAACGCCAACCCTACCCTGTACTTCTACCTTAACTCTAGCATACACAGCAAAGGTTGGAAATGTGTGTGACGCCCAAAAAGTACCAGAAATGGTGTTAAAGATGGGGGTCCTGAGACTGCAGGACTCCACACGCTTTCCTCTTATTCTGATTCTGTCTTTACTTTCTGTAGGTGAGAACATGGCTAAGAGATTCTCAGGGTTTTAAGTATCTTATGTTAGAAAGACTGAAAAGGAAATAACTTTAAAATGAAAAAAATTATCTAGTTCAGGGAAAAAGTCTCAGATAAATGCATTGAGCTTCTGTACCTGCAAGACTGTCGTTTTACATCATCCCTAATGCTTTATCTGTAGTAACTTATGGTCATCTCGGTTATCACAGTGTATTTAATAACTATGTTATTTAAGAAGGAGTCGAGAGATGCGCTTACTGATGTGATGCCAATGTGGAACCAATATGAGATCCTGGACAACTCAGTCCAGCAAGAGACACACCATCCACCCACATCCAACATGTGTCCTTATCAATGAGACAAACTCTTTCATCACATGACAATGCACCTTCCACCCTTCCCACGATTGTCAGGTTGATGTAAGACTTGATGAGATTAGTTCCAATCTATTCTAGTCAAGCAACACGTCCTAACAGGACAACATCATTTCTGCCTCTCAGTCATTCGTGCTGTCCAGTACTTCCTGGTTTATCACGCAATATTTTATTCCATCTCATTAATCTTTTTTATTGTGCTTGTCTTTAGTATTTGTAGTTAAGCTCTGATAAAGTCATTCTGGTTCCTATTTAGCCTTTCTCATCTATTTCCCTTAGTTTATGTGTCCTTTTCTGGATGACTACTTTTTCAAAAAAGTCTTTACAAAGCTGTAATGGCTGTCCTTTTTCATGTCGCCACTTAGGCCCTCTTAACTTCCTGTCATATTAATCTTGAAACACCACTCATCCTTAGACATGGTAGCAGAGTTACAGAGAAGAGAGCTACATATGATATAGAAAGAATATAGAACACACACACACACACACACACACACACACACACACACACACACACACACACACACACACATATGGCCCTGGGCTTCCCCTTAAAGCCTGGTGCACACAAAGATTTTCGGTCAGTGTTTGTCCTGATTTTGCCCCTTCCAGACCAAGGACGGCAAACGCCCGATTATCTTCAGTCTTATAAGATTTTCCTATAAAATGATCCTGTGGTCTGAGGTGTGTATCTGACAATCGGCTCTCAAACGGGTCATGGACAATCACAAATATTAAATTTGTTCAACATTTACAACTAAAACTCTTCACCTGTATAGAAAGCCAACAACAACCCAGAGTCATGACTCTGTGGATTGTGACGTGTAACAGAACACAGCCACCAGAGAGCGAGCTGACTGGGGAACAAGGAAGAATATAAAGTCCGTGTTCACGGTGTCTCCAGTCTGTTATTTTTGTTAGTTCTGGATTTTTCTGTTCACAATAGTCCCAAAACCATCATCATTACTTCATCGTGCATGTCCTCTGCCATGCTGGGTGTTATGTTTTACGGTCGTTGCCATGTCTCCTCTTTGTTTTTCCGGTTGTTGCCATGATTCTTTTTTTTCTGGTTGTTGCCATGGTTCTTCTTTGTTTTGTTAGATCATGTTTCATCATACCATCACATCAGATTTCTGGCTTGGAGGACTAAATTCTAGATCAGTTGTGGGACAGAACTCTTTTGTGTGTCTTGTTTTGTGCTGAGATTATCGGAGTCACCACACACAGTAACATCAAAGCTGTTAAATGCCTGATTTTTTATCTTCATGTGTGGGGTCTCTCTTAAGATTTAGAAAATCCTTATGTGTGCATCTAATTTCTTGATATTTTTAAAGCACTTAGACAGTAAAGGTGATCATTGATTCATTAACTGAACATTAAATGTAAGTCATTTTGGATAAAAGCGTCTCTTAAATAACTGTAGAATAGAATAGAATAGAATAGAATAGAATAGAATAGAATAGAATAGAATAGAATGAAATAGAACCTGATTCTTTATTGTAAAATTACCTGCTTAGATTTCAGGAAAGTGCATCTGGAATGTAAAATTAGTCTCAAGAGCTCTCAGGATCTGACCTACAGGAATCTCAGATGCAGGAGGTACAAAACTGGAGAGCAGTAATGGACCTAGCTTACCTGCCAGCTATAAACACCTGGTATTTTAATTTTTCTGTGATGGCCGGGTGACCTGTTCAGGGTGTACCCTGATTTTAGACCAGTAGATTCTAAGATAATTGGAACAGTACAGACTTTCCAACTAGAGAAGAGCAGTTGAGGACACTTTAAAGAATAAGGCAACCAGCTGCAAACATTTCAGATTCAATTCAACAAACCTGCATTAAGCTGGTAAATCAAAGTTGGAAAATGAAGTTGGAAAAGATTAAAACTTAACTTGTCCAGAAGTATTTTCAGTTTAAAAACATCAGCTGTTTCAGCTCAGACACAAGTAGTCCTGAATATATATTCTAACCTTGTTCAACTTGGATTTACCCATTTAGCTTAGGACTAGGTCAACACGCCTTGGGTTCTCAAAACTTAGTTGTGCTTTCTCAAAAAGCCTTGTAGCTGGTTGCCTTACTCAAGCTTTTTTTTTATTTATTTTTACAGTGCAGCAGATCACATATATATATATATATATATATATATATATATATATGTATATGTGTGTGTGTGTGTGTTTGTGTTTGTGTTTGTACACCAGCAGCAATTTTTTGGCACACGGGAAGCCTAGAGCACTGAGCTGTGAGTCCTAGAGTAATATATTCTCTTCTGTTTGCTCTTTGTGAGACATGAGCAGCAGCTTTCTGTGTGTAAAAAGTGAATCTCATCTTTAAAGTGATGGAGCACCTTCAGAAAAGTTATAAAGGCATCATAATAAATATCAGTGTGCAATCAAAATCATTCAGAAACATAGAGTCTCATGATTAGATAGTAACATAGTATTACTTGGAAAAATAAAAGGGAAAACCATGGACGACTAAGAGCATACAAAAGTCATTTGTTATACAAGGACCCCTCGGAGACAGAAGACAGGTTAACACACTTTGTCATAGGGATGCCAGGAGGAATAGTCTTACTGCACGTGGGAGAAGACGGCAAATCCTAGAACCACTGAGCTGGGAAGGGAGAGAGGACAAGTCCTTGCCGGAGCAAACGAGGTCTGACCAGGAATGAGTTTTGTGCTGGAGTATATATGTCAGGACAGGTGATTGAGCACATGTATAGATGATAAGGAATCCTGAGACTGACAGGCTGGAAAAGGTGCGGACGATCAGAAGAGTGATTACTGGGGCGTATGGCTGGACAGAGTGTGAAAGAAACTGGTGCGGGGGTGACATTATGTAAAAAAAAATCTATTATTCAAGAAATATTTACAAATAACAGCCAATGAAAGTGAAAAAGTACAAACAGTATAAGAATATATTGACTTCTATTATGAGAAGACAGAAGAAGTAGCACTTTAATAAATGATTGGATTGATGATATAGATATCAATGATATTATATAAAAAAAAAAAAAACATAATTAAACAGAATTCCCATCATTTTGTAAGTTGTTCTGGTGAGACAGTGGACAGTCTACAGAATATTGTTGAAGACTTTTACAGGTATTTTGTGGGTGTTGGTGGTAATTTGGCCAGAAAATTCGAAAATTTGACACAAAAATCAAACATGTTTGATCATGTTATTAAGGATAATACAGAGTCCATCTTCCTTTGTGGGATAAATCATTTAATGGGAACTGTTGATCAAAGAAGTCATTGACCTTATTGTAAAATCTCTGATCTTATACGTTGCGTTAGGTGTTGACAGATGTGAAGCAGTCAGTGAACAGTAGTTCGGTTTATGGAAACAGAACGACTACATGCAGGTATGAAGATGGTGGAAGAAATAACAAAGCAGATGAAAACCATGAGCATTCTGTTGGAGTTTATATAGATTTGCAGAAGGCATTCAATACCATCAATCCCAGCATAATACTGAGAAAGGTGGAGAAATGCAGATGAAGAGGTGTAGCTTATTCTTGGCTGAGGAGTTACTTAGAAAATAGAGCAATGTGTAGAAATACCCATCATACAATTTAGGAAGGTCACTTGTGGTGCACCTCAGGGTTCTGTAATTGGTCCTACACATTTTCCTCTTAATATCAATGATTTCTGGAATGTTACAGATCTGGCGAATTTTATTATTTTTACAGACAACGCAAACATTTACTGTTCTAGTAATAATTTACAGGAACTTTTGTCTACTGAAAAAGAATTAAAAATCCGCCAAACCTGGTTTGATGTTAATAAATTATCACTTAATATAAAAACTAAAGTCGTGAATTTGGGAAATGGAAAAGAAAATGGACAAGGGCATCAAATTAAAAACATGAAATGTGACTGAGATCAAATTTTGGGGGGTGTTTATTGACCATAAATGAACATGGAAACCATGTTTATTATGTCAAAGGAAAGATTTCTAAGACAAAAGCAGTTTTGTACAAATCAAGACATATTAAACTACAAGGACTTACACATCATTTACTGCTCACCATGTTGTGTGGAAATCTGAGGCTTGATGAATAAAACTGTTAATGCGATTGTTTCCCTACAGTCAAGAACCACTGGTTCATTTTTGGTTGTCAAAAGGGTGGTTTCTAAGACATTGTTTGAGGGCTTCAAGTCATAATTCATGAAGGATTCTGTGTTATTTATCTTATTATTAAGCTTCATTATTATTACTTTGATTCTGTCAATTTACTAGATACTTTTCTGCTGTTTTTTTTTTCTTTTATTCTTGTAAACATATGCATGTTGATGGGTGATGTAGGTGCTTTGTCACAGCTGTGAACCAAATCCACCAAAAACCACTTTATCCTCTTTATTTTGCAGATTCTGACAGTTTCAAGCTTCACATTAAAATATTGCTGTTGTCATGTTGGTATCAACTAATATTGATACCAATATTGGTATCGAAATTGATCAAAATTTGAATGGAGACGCCCACCACTTTTTCCTTTTAACAGAAACAGAAAAGATGCTGGTGGGTAAACAGTAAAACTTAATAGACCTGAACACATGCACACTGGCATTAGTAGGAAAATGTTTGTGAGTTTGGTCACGTTCAAGTGTATTTTACTTCTGCACAGAACAGTCTGACATTTGGATTTCTTCACCTTAGATCCTGTCTCTGTGGCCAGCAAACTTCTCCTTGCTAACACACATACTATGTAAATTGCTTGATTTGGTATGCATTAAAAGGTGAAAGGAGTGTGAGGAACAGAGATTTTCACGCAAGATTGTATGTGTAAAGAAAAGAGGTGCACTTCTCCTGCAAATAAGACGAGTGTTTGTGTGCATAGTCTTTGAAAATGCACTTTTTTCTCTACTGAGGAGTGCAGGACCACCTCTTTCCTTTCAGAGGAGGTTCACGCTTGTCTGTCTCACACTCCCTCCACCTCATTCCTTTCACATTTTCCTCTCACATTCTCTTCAATGCTCTTCTTTTCATCATCTTCCTGCCCCCTCATTTCCCTACTCTTTAATTCTTATAACATTTATTATTTTGTTTCTTGTCATTTTCCTCTTTCCTTTACTTATCTATGTAAAGCGCAAACTTACTTCCATCATTTCCATCCTGCACATGACAACACGCGTGTTGGATGAGCCTGCGCTTGTGTTTGGATCTGCCTCAACTGCATTTTCACCTCACTGTTTACCATATTATTATTTATTTACTGGGATGTTTCACATATCACAGAAGCACCAAATCATTTCACTACATTTGCATTTCTTGTTTTGTTTTCTCTATTTGTTTCCATTTCTGCAGCGGCTCCCTCGACACAGGAAAGAAATGTGCTGACTCATTTCTCCACAGCCTGCATCCAGAGTGTCAGCTAAATTACTAAACTGCAAACAGTTAGGGTGCAAACTCTTCTTAAAAGCTTTAAATTACTGAAAAAGTGAACTTTTGTCATAAAAAACAGCATTTTGCTCTAACTTATGAATAAATATGTTGTTACTTGTAGAGCTCATCTTGCTTCCATAGCCAATGGTGATGCTGTTAACTCAGTATAAAGAGTCACCTCTTTTTGATATGTGAACACGGCTTGATGCCTGATGGATAATCTGCTGATGATGCTCAGAACATCTGTGCAGTGCTGATGTGGTTCAGTTGATAATGATTCTGTTAGCTGATATCAGAAATGCTGTCATACAGGGTAGACTGAATTCAGATCAGGATTCAAAGATCAATATGAAACAATATCAAAGCTGATTTAACACAATCACTTCTTAGAAGAAGCTAGAAAATTATTTTAGCAACAGAGCCGAATCCGGAGGACTGTTCATTAAAATCTACACAACATGAAAAGGAAAACAGATTTACACATGTTTCTTAGACCTTATGTAGACATTCAATCAGGATATTGTGCAAGCCAACTTCTATAAACCACGGTAAGGCAAGGCATGGCAGTTTATTTGTACAGCAGATTTCATGTACAGGACAATTCGAAGTGCTTCACATAAAACAAAAACACTACAGATATTAAGAAATAGTAAAAGGCAGCAACACATGGCAAGAACCACAAAAAATGAATTACATTAAAATGATTAAAAGCAAGATAAATTAAAAGTTACCATACAGATTTAATGCACAGGCACATGAGAAAAAAAATGTTTTTAACCTGGATTTTAAAATGCCTACGTCTGATGAAAGTTTAATCTCTACTGGCAGTTTGTTCCACTTGTTTGCAGCATAACAGCTAAATGCTGCTTCTCCATGTTTATTCTGGACTCTGGTTTGGACTAGTTGACCAGAGTCTTTGGATCTAAGAGCTCTGCTAGGTTTATATTCTCTGAACATATCACAGATGTATTCTGGGCCTAAACCATTCTGGGATTTGTAAACAATCAGAGGGGTTTTAAAATCTATTCTGTGACTGACTGGAAGCCAGTGTAAAGATTTCAAAACTGGTGTGACATGTTCAGATCTCTTCCTGGTTAAAACTCTAGCAGCAGTGTTTTGGATGAGCTGCAGATGTTTAATGCTCTTTTTAGGAAGTCCTGTTAAAAGACCATTACAGTAATCCAGTCTACTGGAGATGGATGCATGGAGGAGTTTCTCTTAGTCTTTTTGGGAGACTAAACTTTTTATTCTGTTGAGGTTTTGGACCTGGTAAAAAGCTTCTTAGTGACAGCTTTGATATGGCTGCTGAAAGTCAGATCTGAGTTTATCAACACTCCAAGGTTACCAACTTGGTTGGTGGCTTTAAGAGCCTAAGTCTCCAGGTGTTTACCAGTGCTGAGAGCAGATACAAGTTCAACAGAAGAGGTCCAAGTACTGACCCCTGGGGGACTCCACGACTCATGGCCACTCGCTCAGATTCATAGCTGTTCGAAACATTGTAACAAAATAACTCCAGCCTTCTAAATAGGACCTAAACCAGTTAAGGACCGCTCCATGGTAGTGCAATTTGATTTTATCACCACTGGATTTTCATGTTTTCCTCATCAGACTGATGTCTCACTGATGACCAAATGGCTTCACACTTTGTTCCAGGAGCATTGGGAGACCTATGCAACCCGTAGCACTCTACTGGGGTGCAGGCGTTATGGTCCAGCAAACTGCTAACTGTTAACCTTAACTTCTGCTGCAACTTCAACACCAATTGATGAAGGTTAAAGAAATGTATAAAACAATATTTCCACAATGTGAACATTAATTATCATTTTTATGCATAAAATAAAAACTCATTGTGCCCATCTTTGGCTTAATTTACATAAAAATGACACCAGCACAGACAAGAAGTGGTGTAGATCAATATGGCGGATATCTGGCTGCATCCTGCTGTTCATGCTCTCCAGAACATCCGTAAGCTTACAGTTTAGTTCATTGAGCACTGACCTCCAGTGGGCCAGACCAGTCAAATAAATTATAAAAAAAAACTCCATATTTTCCCTTTATTTTAGTACAAAGAAGTACATTATCAGCATGTTGACTTTTAATAAACTATCCCTTTACAAAACATTATTACAACCGGAAATTTTTGGAGAAAAATAAAAATATTTTGCCTGAGTTACACATTTAGTTATTTTTATCGATTTACATATTTTAATTTTGATTAATATTGCTTGATATTTTTATTATACCTATTTTATATATAACAAATATACATTTATATTTTAATAAAAATATACAAATTAAAGAAATTTAACTTTTTTAAAATGTATTTAGAAAATTAATCAATTCTTTATTTTAAATAAATTCATTAACTTCATATATATTATATATTTTTATATTTTATAATCTCCATGGTAATTCTATTTTATATTTTTATCTATATATTTTCTCATTTTATGTTATTCCATATTTTACTTATTTTGCATTTTTATTTCTCATTTCGGTCCTAATATGGTCCACATAGCTCGTCTAACGTGGCCCAAACCTCTTCTTGGACCCGACCGCAGGACCTCTTCTTTCAGCCTCTTCTTCTTGGACAGGCCAATGGGATTTAGCCATACAAACAGTGTCCATGGACATCTGGTGTTTGGTGGGTGCAGCCTGTTCTCCTCCATCTCCTTCTGCAGCTACCAGGGCCAGCTGGATGTTGGGTCCATGCAGAGGAGGGAGGACTTCCACAGACACGCTGATGTCCAACAAAGCGAGATGATCTCCCAGCAGCAAACAGCTGTAAATGACAGCATTTGGGTTACGATGATGAAAAAGATGATTAAAACCTGTGAACATTGAAAACATTGTTAAATAGAAGCCGAGTCAAACTCAGAAGCCATAACCCAACCTTTATACTTCAGCACAACAAATCCGAGATTCCTGGCTAGTTGACCTGGCCTGCAGCTCAGCTCTGACTTTACTGGCTTTACCAGCTTTACTGGCTCATAGCTCCAGTCAAAGATTCTGGCCTGAAACACTCTGGAGTGATAAAAGATTAACTTACAGGCTCTAAGTCTTCAGCTTGGCTCAGTAATAAACGTTGTGATTCCACTGGAAACAATGAGATAAGTTTGGATTTACATAGCTTTTATTTAAGGGTCAGACAAACTGGACAAACAATTTTATTTCCCACTAGTTATATGGTTGCACTTTAAACAAGTATTTCCACGTACTGTTCTTTAGGGGAAATAATGACTTTCTTTAGAGCTAAAAGACCTTTTGGAGGCAAAAAAATGTTATCTGGCTGGACAGCAGGGAGACTCTGAGAAAGCATAATATGACCCCTTTGACTTAGTAAAGCTCCCCTAATCCTTCCAATAGATCTATGAAGTTCAAAAGGTAAAACTTAAAGCACAGTCTGATCTTTGAAAATAAATTTCCAACAGCCCATTTTTCCTTCCATCATGTATCGGGACACCATCTCAGTCACAGGGTGCAACCAGCAAAAACACTGCAATGGTCCTTAAATAAAAATGGACAGCCTGCTGACACATGTACAAAAACTATGCATATTTGTACACTGACTGGAGAAAAGTCTGGAATACCATCGTTTTCTACTTAGATCCTTAATATAATTTTGTTAGGCAGGGTGGAAAAATAGCATCTGCTTGCATGCCATTTTAAACCTAACCGTTCTTGGAATAGAAATTTGCTGTCATTATGTGGTGTTATGGCCATGGGTAATGATGCACGCTAACTGCACTGGCACTGCTGGAGAATAATAGCTTTCTGCACAAAAGAGCCATTTCTCCACATGGTGAAAGAGTGTTTAGAGTCAACTACTTTGGATCATTTGTTTTTGTTTTTTGTAGCAAGTACACAGAAAGAGTTCTATCTATCTATCTATCTATCTATCTATCTATCTATCTATCTATCTATCTATCTATCTATCTATCTATCTATCTATCTGTCTGTCTGTCTGTCTGTCTGTCAGAAGTCAAGTCTGAGTGTGCAACATTTGCATTAATCTTTGGGCAGAATCACAGATTAATATTCAGAAAAACAAGAATTTAGTTACTTAATAACAATAATAACCGAGTTTTAATTGGCTTAATAAACAGAAGTGATGTCATGTTACAGCAGAGGCAAACGAAACATTGCCTGTTCCACAGTTTTAAGATATTTCAGGGACATGCAGTTACATCTGCAGCCTACTCCAGTAGTTACTGGACCTTGCAATAAGATGTATATTTTAAGAAATGAAAACTCTTGATTCAAGCATTAAAACATGTCAAATGTGGTGGTTTTAAAATGGTTTCTACCTGCATGTCAATGCTGCATAGGTCCCCTGAGTCTGATTTAAGTAAACACATAAACATGATCACTTTAAAGCTGGAAGGAATTATTGGTTAAACTCTCTGGATGGCTAAGTTAAAAATGTCTGCTTTAATATATAACTTAACCATATCCTAAAAGCAAAGGTTTAGATATTCTATAGGATCACCTCCCTTTAGATAAATGATACACAGTAACATATGCAACATAGCCCTGTGATGGACTGGTGACCATTCCAGTAGCTACTGGTAAAGACACCAGCCCCCCAAGAGCCTGCGCTGGAATAATAATCATTATAACAATCACTATTAGTGCAGCAGGTAACTGTAAAATACCTCAGTTTGTAATGCAAACATCAAATTTGGCACAAATACTCACCAAGGTCCACTTTTTGTCCACTTCCAACATGGTGACCATTTTTCTGCCATATACACATAAATTTCTTCTTCTGCAGCTAAATATCTGAAACAAACAGAGCAACATTCATATGTGAAGTTTTTAGCATGATTTTTCTTTATGCTGTAACACCTCATAGCTGCAAAACCAAAACAATGCTCAGTTTTCTGGAAAAATGGACAAACACCAATAATGGTTGTATTTATAATTAGGTTTTATTTAAGCGGACATGGTTTTAGATTCCTAGTTCTAATGCATACTGCTGAAACAAAATGTCCAAGATTATTAGCACAATAGATATAAATCATTTTTACAGACTAGCGTTTGGGAAAAAAAAAACTTTCTTGATTGGGTTGGTACACTTCACTGCTGTGTGTTTTGTGTCTTGATTGGCCAAAGGACTCTGTCCAGAGTCAGTCTACTTCGTGTCCTGCTGTCTTTTTCTGAACAAGACAGCAACACCCGGGCCTTCTGTGAAAAACAATGTTATAGACGAGGGTGGGGATGCATTGCCAGCAGAGAAGCTGTAATATATCTTATAGAGTGGGTAATTATAAAGAAATTCATGTTGTTAATATATATTTAGGTATTTGAGAGTGTATGAAGTGTGTGAGAATGTTGTAAATGTTCATTAAAGTTAGGGAAAGGTCTATAAACCTTCCGAGGAGGGATAATTAGGCCCTAACATGCATTTTGAATTGTGAAAAATGAATAAGGTTGTCATTTCATGGATTTCATTTATCGCGGGGTGTTTTCAGAACGTAACCTTCACAATAAACAAGTGACCACTGTAAACAACCAGGAACTGCCAAGGGCCCAACCGGCAAGAGAAAAATACTGGCACTTACGATTGCTAATTTAGCAGAGCTGCCGGGCCATAACTGCCACACCACCTGCCAGCATGCAGTCTACCAACCAAATACGCTGCTGAGGGGCAACACCTGCCCAGATATAAAGGCACTGTGCTCCGAAAGGGAGTATATCCTATTCCACCACATAAGCAAATTTAGGTATAAGTGTCTGTTTACTGTCACGTGGATCCAGCTAACACAATGACCTTTAGAGTAGACAGTATCAAATGAGCATGGTAAATTCAATAAACCCTACAGGATACAAGTCTCATGACTGGTTCTAGATCTCAGCTTAGGGAGGCTCTTTGTCCACCTATATAAGGCCACTGGTATAGCTGGACAGTGGGATTCCTACAACTGGCTTTAGAGACCTCACATATTCTGTGGGTCTGTTTTTGATGCCAGACATGTTCTAAAAAACCTTTCCTTATTCATCAAGTTGGTGTCCGGAGACCTTTTTGCCTCCAAGCCATTTTTCCACATCACCAGCCTAAGAAAGATACATCAAAGGCTAAAGTCCTTCTCCTGAAAGAGGCAAATTAGTTATTCTATAGGGCAACCAAGCATACTTCTTAACAGTTAGAGAGTTAGAAGTAGAGAGGAGACTAGTAGTACTCATCCGACTCTGTTTGGACCAAGCTGACCCCCTTCCGACCGTTTCTGGTGAACAACAGAGGAAGCCTTGCTGGTGGTTGAGTCCCAACTAAAGCTCTCATGGCGGCCAAAGGTCAGTTACTCGAGTGGTCTGCAGGTTTGGGTCTGCAGGGTTCTCTCTCTCATTCAGTCTCATCCCGAAATGCTGCTGGGTTGGAGGCGGGACTGTAGCGGGTGGACTGTAAAAGGTATCTGCCGTGGCACTCATGGAGTGATGGTAAAAAGATAAAAAGTCCAGCTTTGAGAGCCAAAAAAGAAAAAAACTCTTGTTAAACTGGCACTGATGCTTAAGAAGCATATAGGCTTGATTTAACTAGTTACAAAAATATATTTACAAAAAAAGGAAAACATTAAACTGAACGAGTTTAATTAGTTAAAAAAGAAAAAGATGAAAGAAATAGAGATTAAGCATGTGCAGCGATGGACTCGCACCTCAGGTCTGACCATCTTCCTGATCAGCTTCTCCTGTCTGAGCAGGCATCTCCTTGCATGTTAAAATGCAGGTTCAGCTTAGGCCTGGTACACACATAAACGATTATCAGGCCTGATTATCTTAAGCCTTATAAGATTTATCATATAAAATGATGCTGTGGTCTGAGGTGTGTTAAGAGCGAATTTGTCCCAAAAATCAGTATAAAGTCCGTGTTCACTATTATGTTTTTTAGTTCTGGTTTATTCCGTTAATAACAATCACAAGACCACCATCAGTCCCTTGTCTTGTAGATCCTCTGCCATGCTGAGTGTTGTGTCTTTCAGTTGTTGCCATTGTTCTTCTTTCTTGTTTTTATTAGATCACGTTTGGTCATGCGAGATTTTCGGCTCAGACTAGACTAGTTTCTAGATCAGTAGTGGGACAGCATTGTCATGTGTGTGTTGTTCTGTGATGAGCCACCACACACAGTACTATCAACACTGTTAGATCCCAGATAAAAAAAACAGATAAAAATCTCATCAGATTTAAAAAAACCCTTATGTGTGTACCAGGATTTAGTCCCTGCATCCTTCATCCTGGCTCTGTTTTCTTCACCTGTGTGAAAGAGTGAAGAATACCAAGACAAGAAAAATGAAGAGAAGCGTAAAAGGTGAAGAGAGACCAGGGTCTGTGAGAAACTTCTGGATCCATCTAAGTTTTGGAGGCACCCGCAAGGAAATGTAGCTTACTCTCTCCAGCCAATCAGAGCAGGCTCGGTGCAGCTTGGCTAGGCAGTGAAAACTTAGAAGATACCTTTGGTTAAGAGTATCAAATTACAATTTGTAAACCAATGTGTAAGTTATTAGATGCTAAACATTAAATTGATACACATTGTCATGGAACATTGATCAATCATTCAAACAGGATAAATAAACCATTAGTGATTTTACCAACATTGTTAAAGAACATTAAAGAACAGAAGGAATGATCAGACTCAGAGCATAAATGGATCAACTCCCTGTCGCAGGAGGAATATTTTATTCCTTTCTTTGCTTAAATGTAGCTGACAGAGCCTTTTTAATGGCATGAGGTGATGGCCAATCATTTAAGCTTGCCAGCCTATATAAGCAGAGTGTTGCTGCTGCAAGCTCACTGTGCTTCACTCCACTATCTCTGCCTACTTCCTGGTTGCCTAACCATTGACACTGCTGCAGGTATAGGCCGCTGCTGCTTTCTCAGCTTGGTTCTTTCTTTAGGTCTGAGGTGCGGTTGTGTTATTGTGGCTGTCTCTTCTTTCTTAGCTTGTTTTGGAACAGGCCCTGCCTGGGAGACCTGTGTAGCCCTGCTGGTATGTACCGCTGTCTTGGTGGTAATTTAGCAGAACTTGCCGGTGGTGATAATTGCATGTGCTCCTAGGAGCAGGCTTGCTGAATAGGCTTGAGCTGTTTGAACCTTCCCAGAGCTTACAAGTATTGCCTGGTTGCTATGTAGGGCTTGCTTGTGGCTTGTGACACATGCCCCCTCTGTCTTTTCATTTAAAAACCTGTGGCCTGGAGAACCCAATCATTTACAAAAGCTGGCTAACATACAAAAATGGGCGTATGCCAATTATAGTCAACTTTTTTCATTTATAAAAACCAAACTTGGCGGAAAAATGTCCCTATCTCCATATTACATTTCACATCACATATTAGATATTACAGCTATTTGAAAATATGAATAAAGAGGCATGTTTGATATTAAAGTATAACTCCACCCCATAATTTCTGTATAACTCCACCCACTGCCAAATTTAGAAAAATGCCTAAAATTGCAAGGGCTGGGGTGGGAGGTGTGGGGTGATCAGGGGGCGGAGAGTGGGCGGGTCAGGATACAAAGTCAGAAATGATGGACAGACAGCAGCTCAACTCACTGGCAAAATGAAAAGCGAGATTCACAAAGCCACAGATCAGTCTTTGAGGTGGAAGAGTTTCCCCTCCCGAATCTCCTCAGCTACTCATGAACAAGGAGGTCCTGAACCGTATCAGTCTGAGCCGTTAGCGCTGTTACGCTGGCTCCAGCAGCTCCAGCAGCTCTGGAAAGCTGTGGAAACTCATGGCAGGTTGTGGCAGCTGCAGGAAGTGCTGCTGGAAGTTGCTGCTGCTACGATTTCAGCTGCTGTCTGTCGCCAGATGAGGATCAGCAGGTAAAGAATAAAGTCCAGTGTTACTTTTACACCCCTCAGTAGCACAAAATCTGTCCCATTGCAGGAATATTTCATCAGAAACTCTGTGAAAGAATAGAAGTCTGAAACTAGCAGATCTACAGCAGATAAGTTCCCATCCCTTCATATGCGTTGGTGGGCGGGACTTTCTATGCCTGCAAGGCGAGGACCTTCCTACCTGCCCCTGGAGGGAACGGCTGTGGGGATTTTAACATTTTCTCATGATGTAGCGACGCACCAAGTACGGCTTAAATATGGCCCTACATCATGAAAAATAAAAACTGCTTTTACCCTGTAGAGGGCGTTATGAGCCATTTTTTTCCCCACAAAATCCTGTTTTTAAAATAAATTAAAAAATTACTAATTTTATCAACAGTAACTAATACTGTGTTATTTACAGCTCAAAAACAAATTTTAGGGTGCACTACCCCAGTTATACTCCTAAGAGTGCATGATCACAAAAATAAAAGAAATAAAAGAAAATCTGTATTTACAAGAGAACCAGATGTTTGTTATTAATAAGAACCTCAACCAGTAAAACATGTTCTGTCATTGTGGAACAAAACTTCCATTCAGGCTAAATAAGGCAAAAATAAGACAGTCTTGTTCCAGCATGTTCCAGACAGGTTAATAAAAATTACTATTAAAATAAAATGGTTGCCATGGAAACGTGCTCATCAGTCAGGCTACAATCCGGATGTTTCCCACCTGTAGCTGTTCAGAATATGGATGGTTGGATATAAAATGGCTCCACAGTTCGTAAAGCCGTACAATGGCTGATGTGGCTCTGCTGGACCATATGGAGCCAGACTCCGGAGGGACCGGGTTTTCAGAGACCAGCAAGACTGCCTGGCTCAGGAACCTATTCTGACCAACGTATGCTGTGCTCTCCGACCTCTGTGATGCTCTCTGACCCCTGTGACGCTTTATGCCAGGTGTTACAGAGACCACCAGGCCGTGCCAGGAGGAACCAGGCTGTGCCAGTCCCTCTGCAGGTGCTCACTGGGTTTTCTGGCAACCGGCGCTTTTCAGAGGGACCCGGCTGACAGGTCGGGGATATCACAGCCAGATATGTTAGACGGCATCATTGGTTCATCCCAACGTTATATTACCTTTCTACACTGGGGGAGAACAGAAACACAACAATGCAGTGTGCAGCAACGTCCGGTTTTCCAGATGGAATTGCTGCTGATGATCCACTAAAGCTGCAATAAGAGCACTAAGTGAGAACAAAATAAAATTTCAAATGAAAAAAAAAAAAAAAAAAAAAACTTTAATCACAGAGGGCAGAGGGAAGTTGCAAATTAGAAATTAAATCTGCTGTCATTAGCCAAAGCCTTGTCATTCTCTAAACGTCCACATCATGTGTGGTTACACATGTGGCTTATCGGCCTGGGTCCACAACAACTGAGGTGGCTGCTTCATCTGCAGGATCTGTTCCGTATTCCATTGTTGGAAACGAGGCCTCAGGGGGCTATTGGAAGTACCAGAACCACTCTATGTTCTGGTGTCTGCAGACGTCTTTCTGGAGAAGTCGTCCCAACATATAGCAGTCAGTAAAAGAACAGGTGGAAAGTAGCTTCAGCCATTCATTCTAAGACCCAGCAGAGCGGGACCAGACTGGAGGCTGGAGGTGTAGAAGCAATGTAACACTTAGGAAACATGCAGACGTGGAGTTTTTATTTATCTACAAAGCTTTTTTAGTGTTGTCCCAGTTTCCATCCAGATGGTCTTTATCTCCTGCAACTCCTTGTCCGCCTGTTTATTGGCAGTGATGGTGTCCCTCTGCACCTGCAGGATTTCCTCTGAGGACACGACTGCTGCAGTGCTGGGTGGAGTCTCTGGCTTCCAACCACAGCTGCAGCACCGCCCGCCCAGCTGGAACACCCAGGAACTAGAAAGAAATATTATTTAACACTCAATAAACTGCTACCAAACTCAGATGTATCTGTTCATTTTCCTCATGAAAACAAAGGAATAAATGAGCTGCATCCTCCTCTCTAGCGTGTCTTCTATCTGACGTGGCGTTGACAGCATCTCCACCTGCTGCCCCCTCCTCTGTCTTTCTGACCTTGGTGATGACCACGCCGTCCCACCAAATAAAACCTGTTCTAGTTTTCAACCGTGGTTCTTGTGATCTCAGTCTCACATTTAGAAAAAATTCCCTATTTTCCCCTCCTGAGTCATCATGGAAATGCTATGATCAATCTTTGTTATAGCTGTTAACCTTACCTTTTTTTAGCCACCATGAGGGCGAGGCCCCCTCACGTTCACCAATTTTAGAGTTGATTCTGATTTATAAACTGAAACAGACGTGGGATGTGTATGCGTATTCTATTAGAAATCTGGAAGGTTTTCCTGTTTTCCCTACATACTTCACCTGTAGTCATATTTGCTATGTACAGTTTTAGAAATGAGGCTCCTGGACTTGTGGATTCTTCTGCAGCATGTCATAGCAGCTAACTGCTGCTACATGGGCCTGCATTGAACCATGTAGTAGAGTAAGAGTGTTAAGAGATTCTGCTGCTATCCTTATGCTTAGCTTTGCTTTGGTTTAGCTTTTTCTTTAGACCCACCTTTGCTTTTTAAGTTATTCCTTTCATTCTGGTTTTACGGTTGATTATTGTCCAGCTCCTTAGTGATCTTGTTTGTGTTGTCTGTCAAATGACTGTGTAGAGCTGGAAATTCTTTTAACGTTTTTTCTTAGCATGTATGAGATTTTAGCTTATGTTTAACCTCTTCAATTTTAATTTTGTTTTAGTAACCTATCAAGAATATAATTTTATTTATTTATTTTTTGTACACATATATTAACTTTTGTCTTTTTTCTTAGGTGCCGGAGGTATGAGGGAGTGCTGGCTGGGCCTTGCTGATGGCAGTATCCTTCTCTTGTTTGCTGCGTTGTGTTTATCCCTGCACTTCTAGGCGTGGGTCTTATCTTTTGTGTTTGTGTAGCATGTGTGACGTGGCACCACCAATCTTGTTTTTTCTTCATTGTTTTTTATCTTAATTTATCAGATTTATTTGTAAAATGAATCTTTATTTTATACATTAAATCCACTCTCTGGCTGCCTAAAGTTTGCCTTTCTTTAGTTAACTTAAAATAGTGTTTCCTTAGGGTGCAACCCCCAGGGTGGCGTTGTTGAACTCTTTTCTGTTGCTGGTGTAGACTAGCTGGTGTAGACTAGCTACCCCACCTCTCACCCACCACATCCAATTGATCAAACACCATACAAATCCTTTTTGTTTTTTTTTTTATTTATTTTTTTTAACTTGTCCTGTCCAGCATCATAGCAAGCAAAATGATAATCTGGTTGCTGTATCGTGCTGAACAAATTTGCTCTGCAAAGGGGAGGCCTATGGGTAAGGCTCCTCTTGATAATGTGATTAATTTATTTATTTATTTATTTTGAATCACGGAATCTATGTAATCTTGCTGGACCTGACCGGAGGGGACAGAAAAAGATGTAAAATAGCAAAAAGAGCAAAAGGGAAAGAAGAAAGGAGACAAAAAGATCACAGACAGAAGGCAACGACCCTTCAATCCACACCATCACCAGACAACAAACATACAAATCCTAAAGACTTAAAATGGTTGGTTTCTTGAGTACATATTTATAGCTTATTAACAGCATATATCTAGTGGACATAATTTAATAGGCCAAACCTTTGTTCTTTCTTTTATCTCAGACAAATAAAGTCTTTACCGGGTGTCATCGAGGCACTTAAAACTCTTTTCAGAGTTTTAGCACCTAACTGCAATGTTAGTTAAACAAAGTCTTTGTCAAAAGATCTGCAGAGATCCAAGGATGGTCTGGTCTGTGTCACAGTGAGAGATAAATACTGTCGGAGATGTGAGTTACTTATCAGTTATCAGTGAGTGAACACCAATGGGTGAAAGCAAGGAGAGTCCATGTCTTTACTTTTGGACCTATATGAGGAACAGAAAAACATTGGTGCTGTTTACAAGATAGTTTATGATCCCAATGACAGATTTGTGGTTTTGCAGGAGGTCTGGCCAGAAATGCCCCAGATACCAAATCATAGTCAAGCAAGGTCTAACTCTTCCTCCTTTCTGAGAAGGGTTGACATGTTATGTTCTGTTCAACAACAACTAGGTCGTAAATACTTGAGTCGGCTCCAGTGCAAAACTACACCCCCTCCTTGGGAAGAAGGTTCTCTTTCTCTGTTGAGAGAAATCCATCTAAATATAAAAAATGAGAAACATTAAAAGTAAAATTCTTGATGTGTCCCATCTGTTCTTTTGTCAGCAGTGGAATATGCTATAGTGATTAGAGAAGACTCTAACCGGCTGGAAAACTGAGTTGGACTTTCTGGCACTGCAGTTAATTGGTTTGAGTCGTATTTAAAAGACAGGGACTACTTTGTGTCTGTAGGTAACTATAATTCTGAGTGAACCAAAATAACCGGTGGAGTTCCCCAAGGCTCCATCATGGGACCACTGCGGTTCAACATCTACATGCTGCCACTCGCTCACATTATGAAGAACAACTAAACATGTTACCACAGTTATGCTGATGACACACACATCTACATAATCATCTCACCAGGAGACTACAGTCCAATCCAAACTCTGATCAACTGTATCGAACAAATTAAAGAATGGATGTGCCAGAACTTCCCACAGTTAAATTGAGACAAAACTAAAATATTAGCTTTTGGAGCCAAGGTAGAAAAGTTCAAAGTCAGTACTCAGCTTCAACCAGCTAAGTTCAAAACTAACAACCAAGCCATAAATCTGGGAGTAGTCCTGGACTCAGACCTGGATTTTTGCAGTTATGATAAGAAAGTTGTAAAATCGGCCTGTTATCACTTAAAGAACACAGTGAGGATTAAAGGACAGATGACTCAGCAGGATTTAGAAAAACTGGTCCATGCATGTATCTTTAGTAGACTGGACTACTGTAATGCTGTCCTCACAGGTCTCCCTAAAGTCCATCAGGCAGCTGCAGGTAGTCCAGAACGCTGCTGCTCTAGTCCTCACTAAGACCAGGAAAGTAGATCCTAGAACTCCACTCCTCACAAAGACCAGGAAAGTAGATCCTAGAACTCCAGTCCTCAGATTTTTACACTGGCTTCCTGTCTGTCAAAGAACTGACTTCAAAATCCTGCTGTTTGTTTACAAAGACCTGAGTGGTTTAGGACCAGAATATATTCAGGATCTTCTGGTTGGTTATGAAGCAACCAGATCCCTCAGGTCATCAGGTTCAGGTCTACTTGCTGTTCCCAGAGTCAGAGCTAAACATGAAGAGGCAGGGTTCAGCTTTTATGCTCCTCAAGCTGACTACAGCATCTTTGTCCATGGACAAAGATGCTGCGGTCAGCTTCCTCGTGAGAGCACTTATCCAGTCCGTGAAGACCAGATTCATGGGTGCTGAGGACAGTAGGTCCTTTGTGACAAGTTTTTGTGCAACAATTTGGACTTATTGTAAATATGTCTGTCTACAGCCCAGACAACATTGCCATTAGATTCCTTAAATGTCTAAATCTTTTATTTTACACTGCAATTATTGTCTTCAATTCAAATTATTGCTTTAGAAATTTAACCTTAATGACCATCGCCATTTTTAAACATGGTAGACCAAAGGCTCCTTTTCAACTAAAGACGAATAGGTGCAGTGTTGGTGCTAGAGCCGGTGCTTAGCTGGTGCTTCCAGCGAACCTGTTCGGTTTTCCACAGGTGGATCCAAGTCGGTGCTGCTTTGTTATGTCATCGAAAACACAACTGAATATGCCGCCTTGAGAAGAAGGAAGGAAGAAATGCTCAGGCAAAGATAAGATAGAGTTTACTGTCTTGCTTTTATTTTTCCAAACTCGCCTAGACTCCCACAGATGGACCAGTCATCTGTTCATAGCTGTCCATGAACATTAGATTATTAAGCGTAGAGAACGGTGACTACGGTTAAGGAGAGAGGGAATTATTAAAACTTATGTTACAATGGTTTTAGCCATTAGCTAAAAGAATGTGTATCCTGGTCCAACATTAGCATCAGGAACTACTGGTTATGTTGACCTCGGGTCTGCTTTAATGGAATATTTTAACCATGAGGAGCAGCAACTGTATGGCATATTGTTTATATATATATATATATATATATATATATATATATATATATATATATATATATTAGTGCTGGGCACATTAACACGTTAATCGCAATGCTTAATTAAAGGCATTAATTTTTTTAATGACAGAAACATGGCGTCCATGTCTCTCTTCCCTGCTGCAGCGGTGCGTCTGACGCGATCGGGAGAAAGCGGGTTTATTAAAATAAAGAGATGTTTTCTGTCTGGAACAGGAAGAAGAAGAAAAAAGAACCGACGTTTCTCTTTGTCAAAATACATGCAGATGGACAGAACATCGTGATTTTTGAACGGGAAACTTTTTTATTATTATTTTTTTTAATAAATGCGGTTTTAATTTATGCAAGACAGCAAAGGTAAGATATGCTTTCTGACTTTTACAAACGTGAAGCATAAATCGGGTCTTCTTCTGCCTCTGGTTCAGTGAATCTTGGTCATAGCGAAATGAAACTTCCAGCTGTGGAATCTGTGAGATGTGAGCTTTCAGTAGAGGAGTCGTTTGTCCGTGTTCATGCCGTTTGGTGGACACGGGGAGACATAATTTGTGTTTACATATTTTTCGGACTTTGTGTAGCTGCTCTTTAAATAATTTGTTGTCTTAACTGTGTTTGTTGGTGATAGAAATGGTTTTACTGAGCTGGTAGCTGAGATTCTGGAGACAGAGATTTCTGTGGATACCACACCTGTTTAGTTACATCTACAAACCTGACGTTACACCTGGAAATGAGATGTTAACCCCTTAACTCCCGGTAGCGGATGCTGAAAATTAAAGTTTAGAGAAATTATAGGCCAGAAATCTGGATAATGAAGCACTGAAGGTGCATGGATGGAAGTTATTGTGCATATAGTGAACATTTCTCTCTCCTCACCATCTAGAAGCTGTGAGGTTCTCATCCTGCTTTCTGTCTGTTCACCTGACGCTGATATTCATCACATATTGTTCCTTCTGTGTTTAGAAGGAAGCAGCTTCACAGCTTTAAATCCATCCTGCTGACTTTTTACCTTTTGGTTAGTAAATCCTGAACATTTCATCCTACTTTGTCATAAATATTTGATTTTATAAATATATATGAAGAAATATTTTAACTGTTGCTGTTTAAAGAGAAAACTGCTGCTAAATCTGTTTATATGTTTAGTGCAGGGGTCTGCAACCTTTCCAATCCAAAGAGCCATTTTTCCCTCAGCCAGTTAAATAAAACTCCCTTAGAGACGCAAATGTTATGAGACTTTTTGAAAAGGCAAGTTAATATATATTTTTAATGAAGAGCCACCATAGAATATTTGTTATTTTTGAAGAACCACATTTTTATTTCCATTTTTAAGGTTTTAAAATAAAGAAAAAAATAAAACCTTTATAAAAAAGAGGATAAACAGATTTTCTGCTAAGGAATGTAGATATTAGTGGAAAATGATGTGAAAGAAGGAAAAAAAAGTCCATGGTTTCCAACCTAATGACAAGAAAGATAGATTTAAAAAAATATTTTAGCCACGTATTTAGAGGCATAGTGGAAGGTCCAGAGAGACACTTGCAGCTCCAGAGTTGCAGGTTGGAGACCCTGATGTAGTGTTTGTAAACCAAAACTTACTGCATTTTCTTTTTATAGCTGTAGGCCTTCTTTTAAAGGAAAGAGACATTCTGCGCATAACCATGCGATTAATCACGATTAATCGCAGCATGTTAATCGCGATGAAAAATTTTAATCGTTGCCCAGCACTAATATATATATATATATATATATAAACATTAACTGAATATTTTACAAAGCTAGGCAGATTAATTATAATATGTATCTATAATAGCATACTGTTATTCATCACTGATACATAGGAGGAAAAATTATAACCACTCCTTGAATTAAAAAGGCTTTATCAGAATTTTTTTGTAGTCTGGACACCATGCCCTCCCATCATTGCACTGCTGTTTTTTAGGCCTTTGCAGCAAACAAGAGGTAAACTTTCTCCCTGAGGTCCTGCAGCTTCTCCTCTGTCTTCTCCAGGCATTCCAGCAGCTTTGCAGCACCCGTTGCTGCTACATTTCAGCTCTGTGTTATGGTTACTTAAAAGTTTTTCAGCCTTTTTAAATCATTCACTAACTGGTCAACGGTTCTTTCGTAGCCTGCTGCAGCATCTCCTTCTGCAGATGTCCAAAAGCAGCCCCAACCCACCCCCTACTGCTGATACAACCTACATGAAGCGGTTTTTAGATCTGGCCAGCTTCAAACCAGTTTTCAGAGCCAGGAGCTGGTGCTTGGGCAGTGGAAAGTCAAAGAACCAGTGCTTAGGCAGACTCTGGCTCTGAACCAGCACTGGAACCAGCTCGGTTGAAAAACCCCTAAAGAGAGTATTTGTGCTAAATTTCATGCTTGCACTAGAGGTACAGCAATGAAACCCCCCCATCATCAGCTGGAAGAACTAAATAATGGCAGACCTTGTGCCTTCCACCATGCGGAAGGGATGAGGTTTGAGTCTCATGCTTCAGATTAATGCCATTTTTTAGGTGTAAAACAATCGCCTCCTCATTCAGTTGTTGACATTAGTTTATATTTTTGAAAAACAGATTTTTGTTTTACCAGTTTGGCTCCCAGTTTGCTGTGAGTTACTGCAGATATGAGCCATTCAGTCTGTGTGTGTGTGTGTGTGTGTGTGTGTGTGTGTGTGTGTGTGTGTGTGTGTGTGTGTGTGTGTGTGTGTGTGTGTGTGTTAGAGTGTACGTAGTGTACGCCTGCATGATCCATTATAGAGAAACAATGATCATGTGACAGTAAAAACCAGATAAACAGAATCAGCTCACATTATTTTCAATGCTTACATCATACAATATGTTAAAAATATTATTACAGTAGATTAAATATTTATTGAGTTTTCATTTGAAAGCACAAACCTGGACAAAAAACATTTTTTAAATATTTTAATAATTTTAATGAATTGATTTATATTATCAGTAGTATTGTCTGGTTTTTTTATAACTGTTTGCTCTAAGAAGCTATTTATTTCAGTGTTTATTTTTACATTTACCTAATAAATATACTGAGAAAAGAATAAATTACATATATTTTAGTCGTAGTAGTAACTTTTAAACTGATCATTAATAATAACAATAATAATAATAATAATAACAATTATTATTATTATTATTATTGTTATTATTATTATTATTATTATTATTATAAACATCCCAATAATAAGACATTTTCAGAACATCTGTGTACATCATAATTTATTTGTTTTATAAGCTTTTTGTTGAGTGAAATCAGGTTTTTAACGTCTAAAATTTGGTTAGATTATTCATAAATGATCTCAACTTTGAGTGTGTCGTGTTAGACCCTTGAGGGCCGTTTCTGTATTCTTTAGATGTGAAACAAATGAGACATCTTATAAATCTGCTCTGTCTGAGGCCCGGCACATTTACATTTACAGCACATTTCATGCAACCTAATAACCAAAACCAAGGTATCAGGCAGGAAAATACAGAGAGTTACAGATTTAAGAACCTCCGGAAAATAGATTTCATAAAGAAAAAAGTATTTTCAGGGTTAATTTAGCAGAAGTAAAGTTGGGAACGGACTTCCAAACATCTGGTCATTTTTCCCGATATTAGGAGCAGAAAAAGGCTGGTTTAAGGCTGGAACTCCACAGACGCAACATTAATATCCCATATTTAGAAAGCTGAATGCATGCTGTTATCTCTCTGGTGTTGCAGAACAAACCATCCTCTTTAGTGCAGACCACTGACTGTTATCCCCAAAGACTACCTGGATATGGTCTGGAAAACTATTCATGAGAAACATAAATCCATGGAGACTTCATATTTATAACATGTAATATGTGTAAACCTACAGGCCAGGTGGGAGTTTACTGGCCAGGTGCAAAAACATTTCTCTCTTTTGTTTTTTCTGCTTGTTTGTCTCATGCACACCAGACATTTTCATTCAAGTTAGAAATAAACTAGTAGTTTTCCATGTTTAAGGATAAGTGTCTGTTTCAGACAACAAAGCCCTCTGGTTGAATACAAACATCTTAATCCGGTCCACCTCATTAGTCCCGGTTGGACCACTTTTCCTTCAGAACTGCCTTTTCTAATGAAGTTTTGCTTTTGTTGCTCCCTGTGGTTGCGCTTGATGGTTGCTGCTCTTCTGTCTGCGAACCTCTTCTATCTCTGCTGTGAGTTGCAGTCAGATGATGCGCTGGTGGAGCACAGCAGAGTGCACGCTGGTGAAACAGTAAATAGGTAGAAGAGCTAAAAGGTCAGCCAATCATTGCTGACCTCTTCGGCCCAACCCATTCAGACCAAATGCTGCTGATTATCTAACCTTTTTATTAAAACTGGTCAGACCTACAGGATGGATTTTTTGCTCTTTTTTTAATTCACTGTAGTTTATCAATAGTTGTCGGGATGTGAAGAGAACATAAACACAAAAGTGTTTCTAGATAGGATCACATACTGTGTCTTTAAGTTTGTCATTCAAATTAATAGAACACAAATTTCCTCATTTTAGCTGACTTTAATGATAAAACAATCAGGCAACTAAACATTTTTTTAACTTTTAACAATGTGATGGTGTCTGGCAGTAACAGACTAAAGTGAACGATTGCCTACATTTGTATAAAAAGCTGGTGAATTTCCTTTCAGATGCATTTACATTCACTATTGTAAAAATATATTACATCCCGACTCACTGTCATGTAAAATCTTGCAGCCACCATCCCTTTCTACATAAATTCTCAGGTGTACCACCTCACCTGTTCTCTCATCATCCCCTTCAGGTTTGACTTCAGGGGGTGGAGTTTCCAGTTATCGGACCCTCTGTGGATGTTGTCCTGGTGAAATAATAACACCAGGAGCTTCTCGTGCTTTAAGAAATCTATTTGATATGAAACAAAGCTGGTTAAGATGACTTGGTAAAAAAGATGTTTGCTTTGAGTCACATCATCACCTCTTCTGAACTACAGATTGTTTGACAGGACAGTCAGCTGGAGGAAGTACAATCTAGCTTGAGACTTACCATCCCAGATTTCAAATCCCTCCTTTACATGACCTCCCCGTTTCTCTGTCCTCTACTTCCCTCTCTCTTTCCTTCATCACACACACACACACACATGCAAACACATTCAACTTCCTTTCACTTTCTGGTTTCCGCAGTTTATTGCCTGCCTTATGACAGTGCTGACATCTCCCTCCATGCCCCCTACCCTACCCACCACTCCTGCATTAGCCATGGCAGGTGTGTGTGCACGTCTGAGGATGTGTGAGTGTGACTTTGAAATTGAGAGAATGGCATATAAAAGGCCAGACTATTTACCACTCCAGTGAGTGTGTGTAATGCCACTCGTTCTTCGCTGGAATATATATATTTATGCTGTGTATATTTTAATTGTTCATCAGGTTCAGTGTGGGCAGCTCTGTTTGCCCTCTCCTCTGTCCCACCCAGTCAAGTTGTCAATGTCCCAGCCCGTTGTTGCATCCTGCAACCCCCACTTACTTACAGTGGAAGCTGGTAGACCTGCACCAGAATTGGTCTTAAGTCAAGCGCAGTTGGAAAACGTGGAAGCCAACTGCATAATAATTCGTTTTAAGCTGCACTGGAGCTCATTCCTGGTGCTCAGCCAGGCCAGCGCATCTCACTGGGTCCTCCATTTTCTCACCTGACCGGTGAGCCATTTAATTCAGCTTCTTTTGTGGAAATTTCTAACAGCATTTGGACTTTTAGAGAAGACCTGGTTCTACCTCCTCAAACATGCTATTTTCTTCAGTAACATGCTGGCGGACCTGAACTGTAGGAGGTTTTAACTCATTACAAAACTATTTCATTTTAACCAGAAAGTGAGTTTAGGAGAGTTTAATTAAAACACTGAAGTCATTCTGTCCATTTAAAACAAGCATGAACTGTTACTCCATGTATTGCTGTCTGAACAACCTGTTAGGTGTGTGTGTTTTCTCAGGGACGTTAGACTGAGTGCACAAGATTAGTTTTCTAGCTTGTTTCCATCTGCCGTCCCAGTGGCAGGCAATAATAAGACATTAAAAGGATTAAAATGGAGAAAGATAAAAATAAGAATAACGAAGGTAAAGGGGGATTAATAACATACATAAAATGCATTTTGGACATGCAGGGTTCCCGATGTTCCATGATCCAGGATGAGAACCTTTAAAAACTGAGCCAGTTTTTCGTCATAGCTGGTTAAAAGAGTGATGACCACAGCTTTGTACATTTTATTTCATTTAGTTATTTACATTTCGGATATCCTGATAACCTTATCTAAACAATAATCATAAACAGAGTGTGCATTTCAGGTCAATTGTGTGAGTTCTTTTCTTTCCTGGTAAAAGTTGTGACCAGCTTTCATCTCCTGGCTCTCTGGCAGCTTCCAAGGATCTTCAGTCCATGCACACCAGTGACTCACAGGCAGAGCTGGGGGCGCAGACGTCTGCAATTTAACTGAACAATAAAAAGATCCATGTGACGTTAGAACACTACTGGATGTAACAGTTAGACGTAAAGAGAAAACTGGACGTGGAGCCCAACATGACGCCCTGGAAAAACCAACGCGGTCATCAGAACAAAACAGACCTTTCCAAGCAGGCCTGAAAAACACCAACCGGACAAAAGTTTCCAATACAGTGGTTAGAGGAAACATTTGATTCCTTTCACTACTTATACTCATACCTTTAATAATCCCACAATGAGTTGCCATGACAACTGTGCCAGCTGAACCACGTCGCCTTCCACTCAGTATTTGCAGCCATATTTTCTTTTCATCTGCCGTTTTTAATCTTCCAGACTGGGCAGAAATGAGCGGATATGAGCACATCGCGTAACCCCGGAGGCACGATCTCACTCAGGGTGGCCCCCCGCACTGCAACCTGGATGTTTTTTTTGCAGCACATCGGAGCATCTGTGGAGCTAAAACACATGCAAGACGGACTACAGCAACAATCTGACAGAGAAAAGACAAAGAAAGGCAGTGGAGGGGAAGACAAGTTATTTCCCAGTGTTGTACTGGTTAAACTGGCTGCAGCATCACAGGGAGTTATTAGTAAACAGAACTTTATAAAACTATGTCTTTGGTACAAAATTCTAATTTGGGTTATTTTTTGTTCTCTTCTAATCATAAAAACGATCATTTCAGATTCACATAAAGGTAGTAAAGGATTTTCTTCTTCCTTCTGCAGCAAAACCTTCACACACAGCTCAAAGTTCAGCTTCTGGGAACTTTCTCCACATGAAGCTACGCTGCTTTGTGTGATGAGATGGGACTGGAGGGCTGCACGAGAACAGTTTCCAGCTGCAGGTCGGCCCACATCAAGCCCACGTTTGTCCACAAATAACAATAAATATAAAATTGCATTCATTTCTTAACTGCTTTAGAGGAGAAGAAGATTTTCTTCCAGATTGCAAACTTCCAACAGATGAGAAATGTTGAGAGAAAAGGCTGAAAGCATGAAGGAAGGAACGAGGCAGGTTGACTTTCCCCAGCATGTCTGCAGTTTTCAGGCAAATCGTCTCCTTCCGAGCAAAAACTAAATGCAGTTCACCACTAAAACGTAGCTTGTTTGTTTTTATGACTGATAATACTTTAAAAATGAAAATAAACTAAGAAACATTTTAAATTTATAACATAAATGTTTTTAAAAAATAAAATAAAAACATTATTTTACAAAACTGATGAATTTCTATGTAACTGAAAAATCCTGAATTATTATTTTCTATGAAATAATCTATTTTCATACACATACCCCTCTCTGACATTAATAGAAACATCGCACGTCTATGGAAGGGAATCTTTTAATTATCAGGTGGGTTATCATGTCACAGTGCCACGTCCCCGCTGGCACCGCCGGAAGTTTGATGCCTTCGTCTGCTATTCTAGTTGAGGAGAAGACATCGGCGGGAGGTTAGCCTGCTGTCAGACCTGTCACCTCGCTGCACAAGGGCCTGAGTGAGGCCAGCAGGGGAAGAGGAAACCCGCTCTTCCTCTCACAACTGGCAAGGACTGAGTGGGAGGCGGCTGTCACGCTGGATGCGACACACTGCAGGCGAGCCAGAGAAAAGACTTGATTTGAATGTGGAAGTGTAATTATAAACAGAGCCACAGTGGGAAGGCTTGAACTGCCAGCAGCACTAACCGCCGCCGTATGTTTGACTCCTTTATTAGGAAGCCGAATTCACCATGGATCACAACAACCAGGGGACTTAATATGATTTAGAAATTTACCTCCCACATCCATGTTTGTACAGAATAATCAGAGACAGTGTTTCACTCGTATTCACTGATTTCATTTTGCTCTTCCTCTCTTCACCTGCTAAGTGGCTCCACAGCCAGTCTGATGTTTTACATCTTTATCTGACATCGACAGGTGAGTTAGAGCAGGTGCACAAGTTAGCAGTAAAATAAATAATATCATCCCCATTTTCACTTTAGACTCGAGGAGGGTGCATGAAGAATGGCAACCCCAGCCGAGAGGGATTGCATCCGGATGCAGAAAGCACCAGGCCCGCTGCTGGAAATCTGCATCTGGCCTGAGCTTTTCTTTCTCCATCAATTTCCTCAGCTCAGCCCTGCACAAACTTCCACAAATATTTTGAGGATTTTAACCCTTTATATGGCATTTGGTTGAGCTGATCTCACTGTTGTTGTTTTCCTCTTTATTCATCATCAATCAAAAAAAAAAAAAAAAGAAGAAAAGAAGAATTCTGCATCCTCTGATGTTAGGAGTTTATTTTTACTGTTCACCACTAAAACATCTTTTATGTTCCAGATGCAGATTAGTACCGGCATCTGTCACAAAAATCATGCTGGCAGTGGAGAAAGGTATCTTCTTCACGAACAATACACCAAACATTCAATGAATGAATAAATGAATGAATGCATAAATAAATAAATAAATAAATAAATCTGTGTAATGTCTAAACACCAATGGTTGGGTGATTGGAGAGGGGGAGCAGGCTCGAATCCTTTGCATTAATCCATTAAGTACGTAGTTCTGCTTTCACCTTTTTGAATAATAATAATAATAATATGTTTGTACTATTATGTTAAAAAACTCCTTTCTGTGTGTCGTCAACCAAACATGAAACATAAAAATAGAGAGTTTATAATTTAATCAGATGTAAAATCAAAGTTAGAAAATACTTCAGATTATTGTGGTAAAAGCAGTCAGGTGTCGTCATTTTGATCTCTAAGACGAATGTGGAGGTTCACTTTGAAAATCCAGCAAAATAAAAGTCATATGTTCAGATTTTACTAATATTTATTTAAATTTGCAGAAAAATATGATTATTAGTGATTGATGGAAATGTGCTCTAACAAAAGTGCTAAAAGATGATGTGATTTATTCTCCAGTAAAAGTTGCTGTCATGTCATGTTTTCTGAACCTGCTGTGACTGGGAACCTCTACACTGTGCCTCTAAACTGCAGGATGAACATGTTTCTAGTGGAGGGAACCACCTGAAAAACTTAAGTTTCTACTTGATGCATTAAAATAAGTTATTAACTTATTATCATTATTATTATATCAAAAAAAAGCCCTTTTCAAGATCATATAGTTTATTATAAGACAGTAAATCTGGCTCATATGCACCATGTTATAATAATCAGACTGTCTTATTTATAATTCCTTATGGCCTTAAAGTTGGAAGATTCTCCTGTTTTATTTGATCAGTCTGAACCCAGGAAGACTTGGTGTGATCATGACAGGGTTGGTTTAGACGACCGTGGCACCTTCACAATCCTGGGATTAGAAGGAATCCATTCACGCTACACATGTCCTGACTGATCTCTGGGAAAGTGATAAAAGAGCGACACAAAGCCGAGCTGATACCGCCACATCTCAGAGTCCAATGATTGTCGTAACTGATTGTAATTAATCTGTCCCACCATGCTGACATCAGCTCCGACTGTGTTCCTCCAGGTGTGCTACTCACCTGTTCTTTAAAAAGCCAGGAAGATGCTGCTCTCTTCATTTTCTCTCCTTCTTTTCCTGTTTGGTTTTCCTTTCTTGTGATGTGGCAACTGGATCTAAAAGGCAGGTTGTTGGGTGGAAAACTCGACCAGCATCGTTGTATCAGCCAGGAAAAAACTCTCCAGTGTTTGATTCAGGTATGTCAAAATCAGCAAGTAGAGCTGAAAGGCTAGATCTAATAGCATTGATCTTATGCATACATGTGTGAGTGGATCCTGGGGCCTCAGGTACAGCAATGACCGCACTACAGGTAATTATGTGTTCTGTCTTTTTCTATGGTGCTTTTAAGGTGTCGCTAATTCCAAACGGAGCGCTAACTCCTATCAAACAAAGCTGCAGCCTTAAAGCTTGTTTGTCCATTCAGAGACACCGTAGTAAAAACACATCTACCATGTATGTGGACCAACAGTGAGTACACAGAAATGATTCATTCTAAGAGAATAAAAACACCACAGATATTTTTGTAAAGTCATTAAAGACCAATAGAAACACAGTTTTAATGATAGATTATATGTTTCTGTCTGTTATTTAGTTCCACGCTGCAGCTTTAAATTCTATTTCAGTTTTCTCTCCTCCCACGCGTCCCGGCTCCTGTAACGGGCTGGATCACTGTCCATGCTTACTGCTGGAGAACCGCTGATGACCGCCTCTGACCTGAATTCACGTTGCAGCTGGGGAGTCTTTAAGAAGTGTATCCTCAGCTGCAGAGGGAACTGTTTGCCTTCTGTTCCTGAGCCGCATCAGATCCAGTTTCATAAGAGCTTAAAGGTTCAGTTCTGGTCACTGAAAGACTCGCGCGGGTTTTTACTTGCTTAGTAATTATTCCCATATTAGTCATTCCCTCAGTGAACCTGTGGTGCATCTGTGTTATGTTTTGTCTTGAGGACATATGCTTACACATAATGACGGCAACTTCTTTTTCTATGTTTGTTTTAATAACCAATTTTTTTTTTTTAAATGAGTATGTCATAAAGGATGTTTTGTTCCTGATATTTTCTAGATCTGATTCAGATCTACAAAAAAAATAAAATAAAATAATATAATAATAATAATAATAATAACAATAATAATAATAATAATAATAATAATAATAACAATAACAATAACAATAACAATAATAATAATAATAAAAATAATCTTTCTGTGTGGAGTGTGCATGTTCTTCCCGTGTGTGCTGCTTCCTCCCACCATCCAAAGACATGATTTTAGGTAAACTGGTCACTCTAAATTGTCTCCAGGAGTGGGTGGTTGGTTGTCTCTCTGTACTGACCTTGTATTAGACTGGCGACCAGTCCAGGTGTATTTGCCTCTCACCTGCTAACTGCTGGGATGGGCTCCAGGGTCGGTTTCCAGACCCTGAACTGGACTAAGCAGTGTAGAAAATGGATGGATGGAGTACACAGTTGTAAAAATTGTGATCCAGTGTTCAGGAAGCAGCCTGATAGGTGCAAATTCACACATGCACGCATGCACGCAGACAGCTAATTATAAGTGCTGCAGCTGCTCTCTGGAATATATTGTTCTGTTTGGATGCTGAGAAGAGAATAGCATTAGCATACTTTACTCAGCTCACATCTTTGAATTGTCAACAGCCAGTCCATCACAAACTGGGTATTATTCATGCTCTCTCTCTCTCTCTCTCTCTCTCTCTTTCACACACACACACACACACACACACAAACACACACAGAGGTTTTAAGAGGCTGTCAAAGTATCCACATTTAATGTTTGAGATCATTTTAAATTGATTCTGTAATTCTGTAAATATACATGTTTTTTATCTTTTAGTCCAGTCTGTAGAAGAAATGACAAAACAAGTAAGGGATAATGCCCAACGAGGTGTCTATTATCATAAATTAATGAACAATGGGGAGGCATGAACCGTGTTGGATGGTTGTGTCTGCAAAGTCCATTAATTTATGTTAATGGACACCTCGAATGGCATTATCCCGCTTATACCATGGTCACTTACGAAAAGAAATTACTATTAAATCAATTATTATTACGTTAATGTTGTTTTTCACCATTAAAATCATAGTTATTCACAAGAAGCGGCTGAGTGGATTTTTACCTTGTGACACGTTGTCAAAGTAACTGGCTCTGACCAACCTCCGGTGGTGAACTGTGAAGCCTATATGGAAGTGCAAAAAACAGAAGTTCACCCCTCATCCGCTAGGGACTGGCTCCCCATAGACTCCCATGTTAAAAAGGCCAACTTCCCTGCAAAAATAAACATGTTTAAAGGCTGGTACAAATAAACCATTTTAGGATTAATAGGCCAAGGTTACGTTAATGAAAACTGTGAGGGGGGGGGTGAATATTTTTCTAACTTATCCATTTGGATGTTATTTAATCTTAAAACTTAGCATAATTAGGGGTGTTTCCTTTTGATTGACATGTATCCAATATCCACAGCAAGAATGGAGAGTGTAGCACAAACGTGGTTTTTAGCCGGCTAACTGTGCGCCATAGCTTTAGCCCACCTATCTTCATTAGACAGTCAGCTCACATTAGATCCAAGTTGGCTCAGTTAGCTCTTAGCTACAAGCAGCTCAGAGTTTGATAGATGTCAATCATCCACCCCCACGCTCACAGCCCCCTGCTCAGCTCCACCATTTTTGTATTTTCCGGGAGCAATGGCAGGCGTGATGCTGCCAAGATGATGATGATAGGAACCACCCAACGAGCTTCACTTTTGCTCTTCAGAAACCTACAGGTGACGTCACGGAGGTTCCGTCTATCTTTTATAGACAGTATGTGGCTCTGACACAACCTGCAGCTCGGTCGGCCGCAGCTGTTGTATTAGACCTGATCAGTGGAGAGAAGGGAGATGATTGCCTAAAGGTATGTTTTGTGACACAGAGTATCATTTTAGGGGGCAGGTGCAGCTCTTACAGCTTGTGTGTGTCCAGAGGATGATGCGACATTTTGTTTCAAACAGTGAAAGTCCGCAAATAGTTTCCTAGATTGTTTTTATTGCGAGAAATATTATCCACCCTTCACTCTGATCATTAAATCTGTATCAAGCAAGTAAGGTAATCAAGACAGAAAGACAGGCAACGAACTAGTAAAAATTAAAAGCAACATTGCAGTTGATCGTGGCATTTCATAAAGATACTGGCATGTCCATTGTGGTGTTTGAAGGACGGAGATCTACATACAGTCCATGGAGGCTTCACGTACATCTCTTCCAGATCTGATGTGCACCTCTGCTACACAGCTCCTTGTGATTGTGTTAACGGCTTTCTGAAAATTTTCCTGAATTTGTGTGATTAACTGGCATTTTTTAAACAACATGCAATGGATCAAGTTAATAAGAAACTGATCAAGGAGGTTAGAAAAAAGGTGCCTCTACATGATCCTCCTCCAGGCAACATAAAGATGCTCAGATGAGCTTAAACTGATGGAAGGTGACTGCCGTAGTTGTCAGTTTGGAGGTCCCATGCATGACAAGCTGGGAAAACCTCCGTGACAAATATGTCCGGGTCAAAGGGAAAATGGTGGGAAGAAGAGGGGACGCTGGTGGTAATGAGACTCCTGCTTTTTTTTTTTATTATTATTATTATTGTGGCTGACTCCACACATCTGACACAAATGTCCAATCTCGATGAAGAAAACACAAGTTTTGTCACAGCCTACCGTTTCTGCTTGGTGTTTGGCCAACATGCTAAAAGACAGACAAAAAATCCTAGCAAAGACAACTTAACGACTTGTTTCAGTGCACATTACTTAAATACTCATGAATTCTGCATGTCGTTCAGGACCTAACAAAGTTGTTCCATTGTTCGGCAACAAACAAACCAGGATGTTGTTAACAAAATGCTGAAGTAGCACGTTGCTAATGTGATAGAGCCTCTGAAAGCAACACCATAAAAAAACTGAGTTGAGAAACAGCGACGACGGGATGAAGGAGCATCTGCAGCGTGACAATGAAAGAGGAAAGCAGTGGAGGAGGCTGCTGGCTGCCATGGATGAGTACGGATGGCTCTGCAGTCACAGTGCAAATTTGTTGAGGAAACAGTTGGGGGAAACCAAAACTAAAACGCTGCTCTCTCTGACTCCCTGGGAAAAGAATGAACTTCCTACATTTAATTTGTACACAGTTAACTTGTGTTTTCTTCTGTGCTTAATTTTTCTGTATATTTCCATTTTCCACTTTGTACTTTTTTCATTATACAGACCTTTAAACCTAATTTCTTTACTTCATTTGTATATAATTAATTTTTTTATATGCACATTTCACTAATTAGTTTGTTAGGTGCATCCGTACAGCAATGGCTGCTCTGTTGGAACATACCCTGAAAAATTGCTGGGGCTGTAGGTCTTCCAGTGGATTGTCACCTGCAACCACTGTCCACCATTCAAGCTCAAGCAGACCCTGCTGTCTCCACATCCACAAATGTAGCAGGGATGTAACGGGGGGCTTCAACACTGCCGTCATCAGCGTCTGCCAAAAAGTTATGCAAGACGAGACAAGCCTTGAATATATTTACCGACTTGTCAGGGAGGCATTCAAGGGACCGTCCAAGGATAGCCCATCTTGCCAGTAGAATCCCAAATGAATTCTCAATGACTTGTGTGGCTCTGAACAGCTTGTAACTGAAGATTTGTTTCTCCACTGGTAGAATATAAGCACTTGCAAGTCCAGCTTTAGTCTTGCCGGTAAGCAGCAATCTAAAAAAATCCTTTACCAACTGGTAACCTTTCCTTTCCTAACATTTCTTCTATCTTGAAAATAAAAGTTGAACATATGACACCCCACACCCCTCATTGTTTCTCCTTGTTTGACTGATCTGACCGAACGGGGGCGGGAAAAGATGTGGTGAGGAGAATCTCAGGTAGAGTTTATATTGCAGACGTCAGCATCTCATCCAAGTGCATTCTTTAACGTGTCATATCGTTTTTCTCAATGCTGGACTTAGTATCACATCGTTGTCGAGTTTTTTTGTTCGATGTTTTTTTTGTTCATTCATTAGAAACTTTTTGAAAAAATCTACAACCATTTTAAATGACAGGAAATTATGAGGAATTATTAAAAATCATAAAGTGTAAACAAACTTTTAACAATCTATAGATGATTTTCATTAACGACATTCTGATCTCCGTTCATTAGAAACCAGTTTCTTCCTGTAATTGGACCTTTTTTTGGCTTCATACTTTACACCCGACCTTCTTATTGCTTTCCCCATCATTCCGCCTTCAGACATACTGAAAGTGTTAAACCTGGTAAAGAAGTAGCTCAGTTCAGCATGTCAACCAGCATCATGATCATTGCTACCTGATGTGATGCTGGGACCTGAAGGCACCATGTTAGCAATGTCCATGTTACCGCCACATTAAAGCTGACTGTCATGTAGAAATGCAGCTGACCGCTAACCGTCTCAGTCACAGCATTTCTGGGCCCAGCAGATCAACCCCATCCAAATAGACTTTATAATTAAAGCTTAACTCTGAAGAATCCAAGGAAAAACTGTTGAAGTTTGAGAACTACCATCAGCTGAATGCATATTGTTTATATTATGTCATTTCTCTGAGTAGAAACTGCAACTTTCACAGACCTGGTAACAGAAAACACCTTGTTTTTATTTGTTTATTTAATTTTAGCAGCTTTCGTCTCTACAACAGTCTTATCTGTCAGCTTTCCCACACTGGAATGAATCCCAGATAAATTAGAAGTCACAATAAAAAGTGTCTGTGAGACATTTGTCTTGTTTGTGAGATTTCACAAATGGAAAACATAAATAAAAACCTACAACTACGTAAGTGCAGTCATTCCAGTGACTAGGGAAGAGGTTTTACTGTCCAAATGAGGAATGCTTTGCTAATATGACAGACGTATTACCAGTAACGATCCACCAGACAAATGATGCAGCAGCCGATTCAATTTTACATCAACATTAGCTGCGTGATGTGATTTAGGGAATGCTTGCACACTTATTTTCCAGCTTGTAGACACACACACAAACAAGCACATAGTCACCCTCAATGTAAAAGCAAGCAGATTTTTTACGTCTACAAGCTGAGGAACACATTAAGTCCAAGTTTTTTACTCCTCTTCTATATATCTGCACTCATACACAGATCCAGCTACTTAAAATGATTGACTGCATCATGCGTTCACTTCCGAGCTGATTCCCTGCAAGGACCACGGCTGAAAGTGACCGGAAACTGGTTGGCTGGCTGAAGCTGTACGCTTGCATCTGTCATGAATCCAATGAACCTGTGTTTAGACATTTTTTTACTAGCAAACATGCTGTACAGAACTATTTTACACAGAAACATGACGTTGTCAGGCTTTCTTTATGGAGTTGGGGGTATGGCAACCTGTGGACAAGAAGTCCAGTTTAATTTAATTTTGTGGTGTGAGCCCTGCTCTGGTCATAAGAAAAACAGACCATCCACAGCCCCCCAAAAACCTGTACAGTTAGCATGCAGATTTCATGCACCTGGATGTAAGAAGGTCAACATTTTTTGAAAGTTTTTTTTTATCTTCACTGGCAGTTTGTTCCACTTGTTTGCAGCATAACAGCTAAATGCTGCTTCTCCATGTTTAGTCTGAACCCTGGTCTGGACTCCGGTGTGAACTCTAGTCTGGACCCTGGTCTGGACTCTGGTCTGGACCCTGGTCTGGACCCTGGAGTGGACTCTGGTCTGGACCCTGGTCTGGACCCTGGTCTGGACTAGTTGACCAGAGTCTCTGGATCTCAGAGCTCTGCTAGGTTTTTATTCTTTGAATTGTTGTGTACATGAAATGTGCTACAAATAAACTGCCTTTCCTTGAACGTATCACAGATGGATTCTGGGACTAAACCATTCTGAGATGTAAACCATCAGAACGGATTAAATCTATTCTGTGACTGACTGGAAACTTCAGCTTCTACAGACTGGTTTATAATGGGATTAAAAGCTCTAGCTGCTACAGACTGGTTTATACTGGGATTAAAAGCCCTAGCTGCTACAGACTGGTTTATACTGGGATTAAAAACTCTAGCTGCTACAGACTGGTTTATACTGGGATTAAAAGCTCTAGCTGCTACAGACTGGTTTATACTGGGATTAAAAGCTCCAGCTGCTACAGACTGGCTTATACTGGGATTAAAAGCTCCAGCTACCACAGACTGGTTTATACTGGGATTAAAAGCTCCAGCTGCTACAGACTGGCTTATACTGGGATTATAAGCTCCAGCTGCTACAGACTGGCTTATACTGGGATTAAAAGCTCCAGCTGCCACAGACTGGCTTATACTGGGATTAAAAGCTCCAGCTGCCACAGACTGGTTTATACTGGGATTAAAAGCTCTAGCTGCTACAGACTGGTTTATACTGGGATTATAAGCTCCAGCTGCTACAGACTGGCTTATACTGGGATTAAAAGCTCCAGCTGCTACAGACTGGCTTATACTGGGATTAAAAGCTCCAGCTGCCACAGACTGGTTTATACTGGGATTAAAGCTCTAGCTGCTACAGACTGGTTTATACTGGGATTATAAGCTCCAGCTGCTACAGACTGGCTTATACTGGGATTAAAAGCTCCAGCTGCCACAGACTGGCTTATACTGGGATTAAAAGCTCCAGCTGCCACAGACTGGCTTATACTGGGATTAAAAGCTCCGGCTGCTACAGACTGGTTTATACTGGGATTAAAAGCTCCGGCTGCTACAGACTGGTTTATACTGGGATTAAAAGCTCTGGCTGCTACAGACTGGTTTATACTGGGATTAAAAGCTCCAGCTGCCACAGACTGGTTTATACTGGGATTAAAAGCTCCGGCTGCCACAGACTGGCTTATACTGGGATTAAAAGCTCCGGCTGCTACAGACTGGTTTATACTGGGATTAAAAGCTCCGGCTGCTACAGACTGGTTTATACTGGGATTAAAAGCTCCGGCTGCTACAGACTGGTTTATACTGGGATTAAAAGCTCCAGCTGCCACAGACTGGTTTATACTGGGATTAAAAGCTCCAGCTGCCACAGACTGGCTTATACTGGGATTAAAAGCTCCGGCTGCCACAGACTGGCTTATACTGGGATTAAAAGCTCCGGCTGCTACAGACTGGTTTATACTGGGATTAAAAGCTCTAGCTGCTACAGACTGGTTTATACTGGGATTATAAGCTCCAGCTGCTACAGACTGGCTTATACTGGGATTAAAAGCTCCAGCTGCTACAGACTGGCTTATACTGGGATTAAAAGCTCCAGCTGCCACAGACTGGTTTATACTGGGATTAAAGCTCTAGCTGCTACAGACTGGTTTATACTGGGATTATAAGCTCCAGCTGCTACAGACTGGCTTATACTGGGATTAAAAGCTCCAGCTGCCACAGACTGGCTTATACTGGGATTAAAAGCTCCAGCTGCCACAGACTGGCTTATACTGGGATTAAAAGCTCCGGCTGCTACAGACTGGTTTATACTGGGATTAAAAGCTCCGGCTGCTACAGACTGGTTTATACTGGGATTAAAAGCTCCGGCTGCTACAGACTGGTTTATACTGGGATTAAAAGCTCCAGCTGCCACAGACTGGTTTATACTGGGATTAAAAGCTCCGGCTGCCACAGACTGGCTTATACTGGGATTAAAAGCTCCGGCTGCTACAGACTGGTTTATACTGGGATTAAAAGCTCCGGCTGCTACAGACTGGTTTATACTGGGATTAAAAGCTCCAGCTGCCACAGACTGGTTTATACTGGGATTAAAAGCTCCGGCTGCCACAGACTGGCTTATACTGGGATTAAAAGCTCCGGCTGCTACAGACTGGTTTATACTGGGATTAAAAGCTCCGGCTGCTACAGACTGGTTTATACTGGGATTAAAAGCTCCGGCTGCTACAGACTGGTTTATACTGGGATTAAAAGCTCCAGCTGCCACAGACTGGTTTATACTGGGATTAAAAGCTCCAGCTGCCACAGACTGGCTTATACTGGGATTAAAAGCTCCAGCTGCCACAGACTGGTTTATACTGGGATTAAAAGCTTCAAGTGCTATAGACTGGTTTATACTTTGCTTAACCCGGCTTGGAGTTTTAAGGTGACACTACTAACGCAGTGCAAGGACAGAAGTGGAATCTAATTATCCGTTTAAAGCTGAGCAGTCTTTATAAGTAGAGCTGATCAGATGAAAATCTTTGAGATTCATTTAAATGCTTTGAGATCTTTTTCTCATGAGCCTGAAACATGAAATGTGGACACAGCAACATCCAAACACTTAAACTGTCCACCTTTGAACTTAATCTTTCATCAGTTAAGACTGAAATTGTCATGCACTTTACGTCTGATTAAAGCACATTGGAATAACAGAAGAAGAATATCTCCTCATTTATTGATCAATTAGAGTCTATGACGCTCTTCCTGGTGAACCATGTTTCTGATAAATTATTACAGATTTTAACTATTGTTATTAAATCAGCCAGTTTTGAATTAATATGACGTAGAGTCATGTTTTGTCGTTAGTGCTTCTGTGTTGTCCCAACAGCCCAGACGCGTGTTGATCCACCAGCCACCCATCTTGTCAGTCTGACTCTGCTATTCTTAGTCGGTCCGTCTGCCACTACTGTCCCCCCGGACACTGTGCCTTCAAACAGACAGTTCCCATCTGACACGATTCCTACCTCTCATGCAGTCAGGATGGATTAAATTGGTCATGGTGGAATTCAGCTGTATTGTGTTTAATTAACACCTGATGTCATTCTATAGGAGACGTAAACCTTGTGAGGTTCCCATTTGGTTCGTTGACGTGATATCAGATGACAAAGTGCAATATGGAAACTGTCAGCTGTGACAAAAAGCAAACAAAGAAACAATGAGACTCCATGTGGTTCAGCTTTTCCTTCCTGAACTGGAAAATGTTCCTAACTATGAATTAGACCACACATATTTTAGTTGTGTAACTGAGTGAACTGTAAGGGCTCCAGCTTACTGTTCATGGAATAATCAACTTTGTAATTTAAAAAGAAACAAAAATATATATTCTGGGTGCCAGTGCTGTAAGAAGGAAAGCCCATATGTGACAACTTCTCTGCATTTATTCCACATCATTAATATTCTGTTTCTGTCTCACTGTTTGGCATCTAAATCTTTGTGCATCTTTGACTACACCCCCACAAAAGTCACCTCCAAACATACGCACGTTTTGGGAAGTGGGGGAAATTTTGCTCTAACTTTTCTTGGATAAATTCTTGTGATTTTTGCTGAAACCAAAAGAAAACTGCACTTTTATTCCTATTGAAATAGGATTCTGAAAACATGGTAAAAATCCCATCCCACTTTGGAGCCATAAAACCTTGGGTGTTGGATAGAAGGGACACATCCCTGCCAAGATCAAGGAAGTCCTGAGTTGTCCCTATCATTGTCTATCACACAGACAGCTGACAGATTCATGCTCTCTATGCAGCTTTGTTCTGTTTATTCTGTCTAATGTTATGATCACCTGTAAAACAAGGTAGACGTGAATCAGTTGTAACGTGATGACATAGTTCAGTGGATTCCTCAGATGTGATGAAATCAGAGTGGAAGTGCAGGATTTGGGTTAATTATTGTGATTATGTCTGTAGTTTGGTTTGTAAACGTTACATTTTTAAATGTAGTTCTTATTTATTTGTGTGTAGTTTTCCTGGGGATTTGTTGGTAATGGTTTGTTTCTGTTAAAGTAAGTAAGTTCCTGGTGGCCTGGACCAGAAAGTGACCTGACTAACCTGGTTGTCAAAAAAAATATATAAAATAAATAAATAAATAAAATCGGTGTGGCTGGTTGGTCTGCTTGGTACTCCCACCTGCACAAACAAAATCATTTGTGCTCGTCAGTTGTCATTAATGATGGGGACTGGTGAAAATGACGTCATTTTAAATGATCAACACGAGCAAAGCAAGCAGAGGCAAAACAGTTGAGATGCAGAGAAATGTGATGAAGAAATGGACTTGAAATAAAAAGATGATGGAAGACAGATGAGGAGGAGGAGGCCACTAGTGTTAGAAAATTTCAGATATTTTCAAATCATCATCATCATCTGCAGCAGCAGCAGCAGCATCATCACAGGAATTTACTGTTTAATAAATGAGTGATGGAGGAGAGACAGGATGTTTGTGACAAGCTACAAACTTTTATCTGAAGGAGATTTCCTGGTATCATACATAAAATGTTAATTAATTTGCTGTGTTTAAAGTGACAGGTGGAGATTTCAATACTGAGGCTGCTCAGCTAAACTAGTCTCTACAAATAGGCTACTGTCCACAGCTGTCCATGTCTGTCCACATCTGTCCACATCCTTCAACATCTGTCCACATCTGTCTGTGTCTGTCCACATCTGTCCATGTCTGTCCACATCTGTCCACTTCTTTCCACATCTGTCCATGTCTATGCACATCTGTCCATGTCTGTCCACATCTATCTACATCTGTCTGTGTCTGTCCATGTCCTACTCAGAAATAGCTGTAAACTGGGCCAATGAGGAACATTTTATTAGTCCAGGTGTGTTGGAGACCTGTGGTTCCAGCACCACCACTAGTCATGCAAATGTTACTGAAATGACTGGCAGAGTTTAATTTAATGACCACACCGATTACTTGATTGTTTTATTGTAATATTAAACAAAGTGAAAATGCTTTGATGTTTGTTTGCAGAGGAGCACTGGCTATCCTGCCTGTGTAAAAGAGAACTTAAATTATTATTATTATTTTTTAACAAACAATGCTGATGATTATTTCTACTTTGTTCTATTTCTAAAGTGTGTAAAATGATAAGCTCAACAAAGTAATGGCACTACTCACCTCTTGTCTTCTTGGCAGGGCAGGCGAGGTAAAAGAGGGAAGTGCTTAAGAGCTTTTGGAGCAAACCATGCTCAAGGAGGGGGAGGCAGTTGTTGAGATTAATAAAATATGTATTTGAATTATGCTGCAAAATTAGTTATTGAATTATTTATAGTTATGTGTATATGTAAATATGTATTCATGATTATCAGTTTTACAGGTTGTTGTTTTATGTAGATATTTTTGTGGTTATTTGTGAACTTTTGCAGTCTAGTCCCACGTCAATAGGTTGTTCCAGCTAATTATCTGCAGCAGAAAGGTATAAAAGCCCTTAGTTGCTCATTGTAAGGTGTGTGAAAGCAGTTAATAAATTACATTTATTTTTAAAGGTGGCCTTTATCTCTTCCTCATGTGGGATTGTGAGGTCACTGAGGTGCGCAGACCTTGCGTTGGTAGACCAGACAAAAATATCAGGACAGAGGGATATGGTGTGGATGTGTGTAGGGAACTGGAGTTGCCTGCTGAGGTCAACCCTCATGTCCCACTCCTGGTCAAGGGAAAGGGGCGAGGTGTTTCTCTAAGCCTTTTTGCTCCCTACCTTCTGTGACAAAGTTGGTGTGGCTTTCTGTGTTTGTTTTGTAGGTACCTGTCCTGCACCTCAGCTAGCTTTTTCAGAACTTGGTCATGGCATCATCTATAGCGCCCAGAGAGAGTGCAGTCTTACAGCCTGACAAAATATGCTGGAGGCTGGCGTCATGGGCATTGCAAAGGTAACAGAATTCCTCATTCCCGAAGCACTGGTGGAGGTTACATGTACAGGGAAATGTGTCATAATTTGCACAAATGAGGAAACTAAGCCTTGCCTGTGGAATCTCCCACAGATCTCATCAACTGATGTTCCAGTTGACAACTCCCTCCCAAATTGTCCAGCTTCCTTGTCGGCCCTGTGTCAGCCTTAATCTTGTGGCACTCTTCCTCTATCCTCACCACCTCCACCATCTCAACTCCGTTCCTTACAGCTAGCTTTGAAAGAGGAGACAAAGGTGAGGCGTCTCTCCCTACTCCAGTCCAGCTTTCTCTGCCTGGACTCTGCCAACAATCTCTTTGTGTTGCAACCTGCCAACAGCTGGGTCAACCTCAGTTTGGGCATTTCACTTTCACCTTATATGTGGTTATCTACATGCACACTTTTGAAGGAGTCTTTGCTGGAGTTCTGGTGTTCTCAATGTCCATTTCTGTTGCTGTCACTACCGTCTGGTCCATCCTGATAGGCTCATTTTTCATCCAGCCTCTTGCAGGGCCTACGGGTTGTTTTCCTTTAGAGTTCTTTGTAGTTCCTTTGGGTGGGCTGCGTAACAACCCGTTCACCCCCAGTGTGGTCTTTCCCTGCTGTGCTTCAGTTTTTCCTGGATGCCAACTGCTCTGCTCACAGTAGTTGCTGGGTTACCAGAACTTCAGTTATTGTACAGGTAGGTGGATTCGCAACCCCAGAAAATCCAGAGAAGCCTAAGGAGGAAATTTTCAGGATTTACTAACTAAAAAGTAAAAAGTCAGCAGAATGAATTTAAAGCTGTGAAACTGCTTCCTGCTAAACACAGAAGGAACAATATCTGAAGAATAACAGCCATCAGGTGAACCGATAGAAAGCAGGATTAGAATCTCACAGCTTCTAGATGGTGAGAGAGAAATATTCACAATATACAGATGATGTCTCCTCGTGTCCACCTGACAGCATGAACATGGATAAACAACTCCTCTACTGAAAGCTCATATCTCACAAATTTCCAGAGCTGAAAGTTTCATCTCGTTATGACCAAGATTCACCAAACCAGAGGCAGAAGATGGCCTGATTTATGCTTCATGCTTGGAAAACATAGAAAATGTCTCACCTATGCTGTCTTGCCTTAAAACTTCTATCCACCAGGATAAAACTGCATTTAGTAAAAAAAAAAAAAGAACTGTTTCTTGTTGTCTTCTGGGAGCAGTTTCCCATCCATAAATCACAATGTTCTGCCCATCTGCATGAAGGTCTGCTGGAGCATCAAAGTATAAAGGCTTATTGTTCTATTATATAATGCTTTTCATCTATCTCCTTGTTCCAGTCACGCTGACCAAGAGGCAGTGTGTGAAACACAGTCCACTGTAGCTGGCCTCCAACGTTCAGTTAGCTACAGTAGGAATCGTTGCTCTACAATGACCTGGCAACTTGTCCAGAGTGTACCCCACCTCTCACTGGATGACAGCTAAAGGCGGATCTATACTCGTGTGGCATCTGTGTGCAGTCGGTTACGGTTCTATCCTCCGCGACCCATCCTCGGTTAGTGGTCACAGACAATGAATAAATGACCAAGAAATTGTTTCAACCCTCTATAGTTTGACTCGCACCATTCCTGGAGAAGAAATGTCTAATATTCTGGGCCCCTGCTCTGCTGCTCTTACTCCTGGCTTCCCAGTCTTGTGTTTTTTGGGAGGCGTCATTTTATCCCTCTAAAATGCGGGAATTCCTTAAAAAGATGGCACCTGTGTGTACGGCTGGCCGTCTGCTGCTCCTGCTGTGTTTCATGTTTCTTTTATTTTTAACTATTGGCACTGAACAGATCGAGTCTCTGCTGGTCTATGATTGCCAGTCTCTTTTATTTATTCGGCAGAAAATTGGAAATTTTACTGCTTCTAGTTATGATGGAAGAAATAATCTGCCATTATAATAATATTATAATAATAATAATATATAAATAATCTGTTCATTGGCTCCTGAGGACATTGCCCCACACTTCCCGACCCACAGGACTACAGGCCCCAGCCCTCTCCAGGATTGGCTTGGTGAACGCCAGATCCTTGGCGAACAAAACTTAAATCTTGAGAGATTTCTTCCACTCCCATGCTCTGGATTTCCTCTGTGTGACCGAGGCTTGGATCGGTGCCGGTGAGTCCAGCGCTCTAGTTGAGCTTTTACCTGCCAATTGCTCTTATTTTAACTCCCCACAGACATCGGGGCCATGGAGGAGGGATGCAGCGGTTTTTAAATCAGTTTTTAAATGTAAATAGCGCACTGTTTTATCTCCACTCTCCAACTTTGAAGTGATTTTATTTGAGGTGGGTCGCTCCGACCCGGCTCTGTGTGCTGTCATATACCAACCACCCAAATATAATAAAGACTTTGTGAAAGACTTTTCTGATCTTCTGGCTGAAATTGTGCCAAAAAATGACCATGCACTTTTTCTTAGGGATTTTAATATTCATGTGTGTTGTCCTGATAGGCCACTGGTGAAGGACTTTTTAAAACTTATTGACTATTAATCTGGTGCAGTGTGTGTCTGGTCCCACATGGACACACATTAGACCTCGACTTCTCATACAGTTTATCTGTGTCTAACTTGGAGATCTGTGATGATGCAATTTCTGATCATATGCCAGTTGTATTTGAAGTTGTTTTCTCCTGTGCTGATTTTAAATCTAGCGCTCTTGTTCAGAGTCGTTCGTTTTTTAACTCTTTAACTGCTGGTCAGTTCTCTGTGGCTTTTAACCAGCTCTGTAATCTCCCTGCCTCTGCTGACACAGAGCAGCTCAGCTCCTGGTTCGACTCCTCTTGCCGAACTACACTGGACTCTGTGACTCCAATAAAAACTGTGAAGCCCAGGGCTAAATCTGAGCCATGGCTTACTGACGAAACTCGGGGGGCTAGAAGAGAGTGCTGCAAAGCTGAGCGAACTCTCATCTCTGCTCCTGCATCTGACCCCTCTGTCTCTGTTTGTTGCTCTGCAGCTCTTGAGGAGTTTGAACTGGTATCTTTTTCAGTTCTGGAAGATCTGATTGGCCATATGAAGCCATCAGGCTCTCCCCATGATGTTGTCCCTCCTGGTTTCTTGAAAAAAATTTTCCTAGTATAGGGCAGGCAGTTCTGGCCATTATTAACAGTAGTTTGTCATCTGGAGTTGTTCCGTTAAGTTTTAAACATGCTGTGGTCCAGCCCTTACTTAAAAAAAACCTGGCCTTGATGGTAGTGTGCTGGCCAATTTTAGACATATTTCGAGGCTGCCTTTTATTTCTAAAAACTTAGAAAAAGTTGTTCACACTGAACTCAAGCTGTTTTTAGATATGTTTTTAGATTTATGATGTCTTGGAGGTGTTCCAATCCGGCTTTAAAACTCTGCACAGCACCAAGTCAGCTTTGATAAAAGTGTTTAACGACATCCTCTTTGCAAATGACTCTGGGGAACATATTCTTCTTATTTTATTACACTTAACAGCAGCTTTTGACACCGTGGACCACAACAATTTAGTGGCGTTACACCACCTATCTCTCTGACAGAAGCATAAGTGTGAGCTTTGGAAATTTTGAATCCTGCTCTGCACCACTTCCTTATGGGATTCCCCTGGGGTCAAGTTTATTGACTCTGCTTTTCTTTTTGTATTTACTGCCCTTGGGCTCAATCCTGAGAAGGCATGGCATCTCTTATTACTTTTATGCTGACGATAGTCAGATATATGTGCCATTTAAAAAGAAAAATGCTTTCTCCCTTGCACCTCTTCTGGCATGTCTTGAAGACATCAAAGCCTGCTTGGCCCTAAACTTTTTATACCTTAATGAGAAACAAACCTTCATTACATCTCAGCTGGATTACTGTAATGCTCTTTATTTTGAGGTTAGCCAGTCCTCCCTTGCACGTCTTGAGTTGGTGCAAAATGCAGCTGCACTCCTCCTAGCTAGAGTACGTAAGAGGGAGCACCCAAACCCCATCCTGGCCTCCCTCTATTGACTGCCAGTGCACTACAGAGTTCATTTTAAGACTCTTTTATTTGTTTTTAAATCTTTAAAAGGTCTGGCCCCTCCTTACCTTTTGAGCTATTCCACCCCTATGCTCCCGCTTGGTGCCTCAGGTCAGCTGACCTGCTGCTCCTGGACATAGGACGAGGTCCAAACAGAAGCTCAGAGGGGGCCGAGCTTTTTCAGTTGCTGGTCCAAAACTGTGGAATGAGCTCCCCCTCCACATTAGACAAGCTTCATCATTGTCTATTTTTAAAACTCTTTTTTTTCCATTTTTATTCTTTGGCTTTCAGCCCAGTATGAGACTGTTCCTGTTTAGTGTTTATTTTATTATTTTTTAATCATATAATTTATTTCCCTGTTGATTCCTTTATTTTTATGTGTTTCTTTGTTATTTATGTACAGCACTTTGTTTCAACTGTGGTTGTTTTAAAGGGCTTTATAAATAAAGTCGAGTTGAGTTGAGTTGAGTTGAGTTAGCTCACGCTTGCACATATTCCCATGAGGACCAAACCATTTTTGTGAGGAGAGGAGGTTATTGAAGTGCTTAAAACTAAAATATTGTGTGACTTTGTTTTAACTCTGATGCATTAGTTTTAATACATATTAGTTATGTCTATGCATTGTAATTTAGTCATAGAGCCTAGGGTGTGTGTGGGCCCTAATGGACTGGGCCCTTAGAAATGTCATCACCTTTCCCCCCTGTACAACAGTGCTGTTTGCATGCTCAGTTCAGTCGTTTTGGTCTGTAGTCCTGATATAAAAGGGGTACTTGTTCACAAGTGAAAAGACATCCACGGTTTTCCACTTCCATTTACATTACAGTCCATAAAACCCAGTTTACCATTTATTGTGACAAAACCATGGCAGTGTCTTTCTGTGCCTTTACAAAGTGGCTTAATTCAGGTCATGAACATTTTAGCTGAAAAGAAAAGGGAAGGATCCTTTTCTTTTTTTTTTTTGCCATAACCCCCCGTATCCACTATTCTCATCTTTTATGCCATGTAAAGGAGTGGTCGTCCATGAATTAGCAGAGACTGCAGATGCAGATGGTGAGGTTTCTGGTTGAATCTGTAGGTGTTTTCTTTATTTTGTCATTTGTTTGGATCTGGATTGGCTGATTGGTCATGCAACACCTGTGTCTGACTGAATACCTGTTATTCTATCCAGCTTTGGCCATGGTAGCTTACTTACGCATGCTTTATGACATATCGTAATGGTATAATATGATAATTATGTTGATATTCTGGGTGGCCTTCACACTTATGTGGTCAGGGTGAAATGTTTACTACCAGGTACATTATTCACTTAAAATAAAACATACAACATTTTACATGTGCATCAGCAGAGTGAAAAACAAACAGCCAGGTTCATTCTTGTGTATGAAATGGGGAGAAAATGTCTTGTTATTGGAGCATATCACCAGACTGATCAGAAGTATGACTTCACACACACACACACACACACACACACACGTATCTGTAATTTTCATAAGCACTGAACCCTAGCTGACATGCTGTCAGCAGAACAAGAGGAGGCATCTTACAGTCCACTGGTGACTGGTTGAACAAAGACATGATGCCTCCTCAAACCTCAACCTCTCAACCTTGGACTTGTTGCAGTCAGTAAATATTGCAACCTTTTTTTTATTCTGCAAGAGCAAAGCAGATTAATTGTCTCCAAACTGGAGGTTCCTCTTATTCATGCAGAACTGCAAGTAGATCTACTAATTTTTCATTTTTCCATATCTTCCTGCTGGAAGCTTTATCGCCGCAAAGAGAACAAAATCCACATTTTCTTGGAAGTTCATTTTGTACTATTCACACATTGTCTCTGCCTCTCAGAGCCAGGAACATGCCTAAATGGATGTGATCTCACTTTAAAAGCTTTTACTCACAGCACCAAGTAAGAACAGACCAGTGAGGCCTTTTCAATCGAACCTTGGTCTCATTTATTACAGCAACCATAAGGATGTTGGGCCTGTTTGTTCTGGCACAGAGGTGTCTGGGCTGCTCTCAGCATCTGCAGATTCATGTCAGTGCAGAAGGACAGATCTGCAGTCCTCTCACGATACACTGTATCTCTGGAGATGATGCTAATAATTAAGGGTCTGAAAGAAATCGTGAGGCTATTAACAACTGATTTCATAACAAACAGCACAGCCAAAATGCTAAAGATAGAAAGGTTTGGATGAAATGCTCAGGACAACCTAGTTTTACTTCATCACAGAGGCAAAACTCAGGAATGGGGCCACCATCAGTCACTTCCATTACATGGATAATATCAGAAAAAAGGAGAAACTGGAGAAATACCAAGGAGGACTGGGAGAATGTCATATGGGCCATGTATCGGGAGATTTTGAGTGAAAACCTCCTTCCATCAGCATAGGCATTGAAGATGAAATGTGACTAGGTCTTTCAGCATGACAATGATCCCAAACACACCGCCCAGGCAGTGAGGGAGAGGCTTCGTAAGAAGCATTTTAAGGTCCTGGGGTGGCCTAGCCACTCTCCAGATCTAAACCTTATGGAAAATCTTTGGAGGGAGTTGAAAGTCCGTGTTGCCTGGCAACAGCCCCAAAACATCACTGCTCTAGAGATCTGCATGGAGGAATGGGCCAAAATACCAGCAACAATGTGTGTAAACCTTACAGAAAACATTTGACCTCTGTCATTGCCAACAAAGGGTATATAACAAAGTGTTGAGATGAACTTTTGTTATTGACCAAATACTTATTTCACCGAGGAATTTACCAATTAATTCATTGTAATTCAGACATATTCTGGATTGTTTTTCTCATTTTGTCTCTCATAGTTGAGGTATACCTATGATGAAAATTACACGCCTCTCTCATCTTTTTAAGTAGGAGAACTTGCACAATTGTTGGCTGACTAAATACTTTTTTGCTCCACTGTATATGTGTGTGTGAGTGTGTGTGTGTGTGTGCACTTGTTTTGTTTTTTTTTTGTTTTGTTTTGTTTTTTTGACCCAATGGGGTCCACCTCCTGAAATATCACTCACACCATGGGGACCAATGTTCCCCATGGGGACCGACTGCCGGTCCCCACAGGCACAAGTATTGGAATCAATAGAAAACAGCTTGCTGATATGCCTTGTGATGTTTAAAAAAAAGAAGAAAAAAAAATCGGACCCCTTGGTTCATTTTCAAAACTTTGTGTATACCCTAGTGTTCACACACGGTATTGCAGTGTGTGAATTTGCACTCATGAGGACCTTTTTCTGAGAAAGTGTATAAGTGTGTATATTATATAAACCAGTATTTCACTGATAGTCTGTCCATCTTAATGTTATTATATATTCATCTTATCAAATTATCTGTCATGAAATCAATTAGGGAAACTTTTCAAAGCTTTCCAAGCTTTTTCTTCGAAGAATAAACTGGTACAAAAATATTTTGCCTTTAATAAACACAAATGTGTATACTTTAATGACTATCATTGCAGTAGTCTCATGCAGTCTGTCAATAAAGACAAAGTCAAAGCAGGATTGATCATTTACTGTGAAATGTCCTTGTCAAATGGCTGGCGAAAACAGTAAATACAGCAATACAAATGTATAAATGTCTTCTCTTGATCTCAATACTTATATAAACTACACAATGTACACCCATAGCTTTTGTTCTTAGCCAGCTAACAATGTTAAATAAAACCTTTTTTTAAACTAAATAATATCTTATATATAAACTTACAGCATTGCTTCTTCAATGCTTTGATGTGGATACTAATGAGTCAGTTCAGACAATGCATGTCTGACATTCCTTCACAGTCTCCTATATAGGAAGTGGCTATGGAGGAAGTGATGTCATTATTAAGAAAATGTAAAAATAAAGCAATTTTACTAATAAATGTCTTATACCACTTCCCATCTTTTTTATGTACATAAGAATAATGAATTAAAACATATTTATCAAGTGCTGTGTGTCAATACAACTATAGACTGAACATATTCAAATAATTAATAGGTTTATTTAAGAGTGGACTTTGTAATATAAAGGAAGTAAGTCATGAAAGTGTTGTATTGGAGATACAGTGTACTGTCTTTAATAAACGGTAAACAAACAGCAACAGTAATTACTGCCATAGCATTTTGCAATTAAACAAATTATATATGAACAATAAATTATTTGAATAAACTGATGTCAGTACACTTAGTTGTGGCCTGAAGTGTACAAACTAAGGCTAATACAATTAGCTGTGGCCTAATTTGAACAATGTAAATCCACAATAGTTGGCTGCGGCCTAAAATGTAAGTAGTGATGTTAGTACACTTAGCTGTGGCCTGATATGTACAGTCTGAATCCACAACAGTTACCAGTGACCTTATATCAACAACCTAAGACTAGTACAGTTAGCTGTAGCCTGATATGAACAATCTAAGTCCATGATAGTTAGCTGTGACCTGATACTATTTGAACAATCCAAATCCACAATAGCTAGAAGCAAAACGTAAGACTCATTTTGACTCATTTTGTGCAGGTTTAATCATAAAATATAGCACCCAGGAGGAACAAAATGTAAAAAAAAAAAAAGTTTACTAATAGGTCTTCAAAGTACCAACAGAACCTTTAAAATAAAACAAGAACCTACTCATCTACAAAAAAGAAGGGAAACTGATACAAAACACAGGAAATTTTATTTTTTATTTTATTTTATTTTATTTTGACAAATGATAATCATCAAGCCAAGATCTGTGTGCCTTGTCAAACTGGTTTTTGGCCTTCCTTTAGGCCTTGGAGGTGGTGAGACAGTACGAAAATTATTACAGCACATGGAAAGTGAAGGACCTGCTGCTGCTAGCTCTGAAACTGAGGACCATGTGGGTTATATTGTTAATCTTTGCCAATACTGATGTTACAATGTTGCTTTAAGATTCAATAAATATGATTATTATGCAATAAGCCATTTGCTCCTCCCTGAGTTCCCTGAGCTGCCACCTTATCGTAGTGGAGGAGTTTGTGCGTCCTGACGATCGTAGCGGCTATGTTGTCGGGGGCTCATGCCCCTGGTAGGGTCACCCATGGCAAACAGGTGTCTAGGGGAGGGACCAGACGAAGTGAGGCTCAAATCACCCCTATGATGATGAGAAAGCAAGGACCAAGGTTTCCCTTGCCCGACCGTGGGTCACCGGGCCCCCTCTCTGGAGCCAGGCCTGGAGGTGGGGCATGGAGGCGAGCACCTGGTGGCCGGGCATTTGCCCATGGGGCCCAGTTGGGCTCAGCCCGAAAGGGTGACATGGGCCTCCCCTCCCGTTGTCTCACCACCTGCAGGAGGGGGCCAGAGGCGGGGACCTTGGCGGTCTAATCCTAGGCTGCAAAAGCTAGCTCTAGGGACGTGGAATGTCTCCTCTCTGGCAGGGAAGGAGTCTGAGTTGGTGCACGAGGTTGAGCAGTTCCGGCTAGATATAGTTGGACTCACCTCGACGCACAGCTTGGGCTCTGGAACCACTGTCCTTGAGAGGGGCTGGACCCTCTTCCATTCTAGAGTTGCTCCTGGTGAGAAGTGCAGAGCAGGTGTGGGCATGCTCATTGCCCCCCAACTTGGCACCTGTACATTGGGGTTTACCCCGGTGGACAAAAGGGTAGCCTTCCTCCTTCTTCAGATGGGGGGGATGGGTCCTGACTGTTGTTTGTGATTATGCACCAAATAGCAGTTCAGAGTACCCACCCTTTTTGGAGTCCTTGGAAGAGGTGTTGGAGATCAC